>NC_142586.1:27804496-28107527 GCF_965207765.1 Zootoca vivipara | reverse complement strand
CCTCCAGATGTTTTGGCCTACAACTCCCATGATCCCTAGCTAACAGTACCAGTGGCCGGGGAAGATGGGAATTGTAGTCCAAAACATCTGGAGGGCCGAAGTTTGGGGGTGCCTGGTCTGGATTCAGACTAAGTTCATTGAACTTGGTTTCCATTAAAATCAATGGGACTTAATTTAGTCATAACTAAACTGTCACACTGATTTCAATGGGCCTACGTTCAACTTACTCTGCATGGAACTCCGTGTCTCCAAGCATCAGAAAATTCCCCTCTCCCAGGTAATGAGACTTCTTTATGATGAATGACTATGACATAGAACCTTAGTCTTGGTGCCTTCATGTATGAACAGGAACAGGAAATGACTTCACAGGGTTTTGTTAAGGCAATGGAAACTATAATGCACTCCGCTCATCCAATCTTGAGTAGCTAATAGTTCACAGACAAATTCATAGATGCAGAAAGATTATTGATGTTTCCCCATTTTATACTGCAGCTATTTCATCTTATGATAAACAAGAAATTTCCCCTCTAAATCTCTGAGTCTTAACAACAAAACTGTTCCGAAAACATACAATACAGTGGAAATCCCCTAATGCTTCTAATGACATATTTGATCCAAGTTAGATCATTCTCCACATTACAGAGTTTTGGCCTCTTTCTGGTTTCGACAGCTGCTTATAGGACATCTAAGACTTAATTGATATAAAAAGAACGGGCGTGCTGGAACGTGCAGAATGAATCATAGCATTTCATCAGTGAGTCTGGTAGAATTGGTTGTGCCGAAGTGAAAGTTTTTCTTACATCAGAATGACTTCCAGGCCCTTGGGGGGAGGGAAACGCTTCCATGTAGGAGGAAGAGACATGGTTTCCCAATTATCCTCCTCCCCCCACAACTCCTTATGCATTTCTGTGACTTTTTAAAGCAGCTTTCATTTCTCATGTGCCTGTGGGTGTTCAGGATTCAGACAAGCTTTCATACTGAAGGGTTGGGCAACCTTTTGGGGCCCCAAGGGCCACATAAAGGGGTGAGTGGGTGGTTGGGAACTACATGTCAGAGAGCATGTTTTCAGCCAGCCAAGTTCACTCACATATATATTCATAAAAAAAATTCCTTCCAGGGAAGCTTTAGGGAAAACAAGGGCCTTCCTTAAAGATGCCCATGTAGTCATCTGAAGAAATAAATCAGACAGGATTTGTCACAATGAAGAGTTTGGAAATTTTGGCATAAATAAGGGGTTGGCAGAAGGGGTTAGTGAGGTTGATGGAGCTGAGGCTGGGGTGCAATGGGAAACCACTTTGAGAGGGATATACCACCTTGAAAAGAGCTTTAGCCTTTAGCCCCCTTCCCCCCTTCCTCCTTAAATTGTCTTCCTGGCTATATGCAATGAGGAAAATCTCCCAATGTATCCATCCAATCCTATCTAATGCAGATAGGCTTATATGGGTCTGAGATTCATATTATCTTTTTCTTTCAACATTGTACACTCTGTCATACACTGAAAACAATGCTACCACGATCAAGTGTTTAAAAGCAGCAGCAACTCCAAAGAAAGGATCTCAGCCATTGATCTACATTCAGCAACACAATGCCAAAAAAACTTCTGAAAATGTGTCCGTGTGTGTGTGTTCCGAAGCAAAAGGTCAGTTTGCATTTACAGCTTTAGTTATAAAGATGGTCTTTATTCACAGGGGGGAAATATGTTTAGCCTTAGTTTGTCAATCTGATGGGGCACAAGAAACTATGACGGAGAGGGGGAGGGGGAGGAAAATTATGCCTGAGTAGCTTAAAACATCAGACAAGCTGTTGATCAGAATGCTGGAAGACATGACAAAGATCTAATGTTATCAGGGGGAGGGAACCCCACAAACCGAAGATTTTTTTCCTTTGAGTCATGTCTGTGGCTCTCCTGCAGAGGATGATTCAATTAGAGGAACAACTCTATTATTATTCAACCACATAATCACATTATGGGTTGATTACTGGACTATGATCTTGAACACACACATCCAGAGCCTTGCTTCCCTCGGTGGTGTTCTCCTAATGTCTGTATTTATAGGGTTGTTGTCACAGTGGCTGGATCAGGCTACTTCAGAGTAACGACGCTACGCAGCTCTGCATTTTATTCTTTTATTGGTGCTGCGTATTTACAGTGAGGAATTCATTGCTATTTACACAGAGTGATGTTGTCAGTCGCTTTCAGAACCTCCGAATGACTTTTGGCGCGTCTTTCCCCAACACAAAAGCTTTGGAAGCCCCATCCTCTTTCCCCTCCTCTTCCTGCGTAATTCTGGAGTTGGGGGGATGGGTCTCCCCTCCTTCTTGGCCCCTTCCTGTTCCACCTGGGACCCTGGCTCCGCTACCTTGCCTGAGCCTCGGACCCGACTTCCTGCTTCCCCGCTGGAATCGGAGCTTCCTCTGCTTTCCCCTGTGCTCGGGGCTGGGCTTGAACTCAGGAGGGGAGGGACTTCGTGATATCCCCTGTCCCTCACATCCACCCCCCTTCCAAGCTCCCCTTCTCCCCTCCCCAGGTCCCCCCCAGGTGTCGGTGACGACTGGAAGCCTAAGAACTCAGTGCTTTCCGAGCCCGTTGGTGTGAACACCTCCCCCCAGTCCTGCGAGCCCCCCCCTTCCGCCTGGGAGGACTGGAATCCCAAAAATTCCGTGGCGTCCGAGCTGGTGGGGGTAAAAATGTGCTGCCAATCTGCTTCTGCCTCTGACTGTGTGGATCTCGGTGACACCCATATCTCGTCTCCCGAATCCTCAAACTCCGCTTCCCAGCGCCATGGTGAGCTGCTCTCCCTTGCCTCCTCCTCCTCCCCCTCCCTTTCCATGTGCCAGGGCTTGGGTCTGTGGGGATAGAGGGCGTGAAATTCTTCCACCAAGAATTCCTCCTGTATCTGAGTGGCTGGGACCCATTCATTCTGGGACGGTGGAGCATCCTCCCATGCCATGAGGTACTCCAGGCCCCCCACCCCTCTCCGTGAATCAAGGATGGCCGTGGCCTCATTGAGTTGCTCCCTGCCTCCCCTCTCCCCCCCTCCCTCGGGGGTTTGTTCGCTGTCTCGGAGCCTGCTGCTTTCCCTGTACGGCGACAGCAGCGATCTATGAAACACTGGATGCACCCTCATGTCCTCTGGCAGTGCCAGCCTGTATGCCACCGGGTTGACCTGTTGCGTGACCGTGAAGGGGCCCAGCCTTTTGGGTGCCAGCTTTTTGCACCTCCCTCTGGTGGGAAGGCCCTCCGAGGACAACCAAACCTTGTCCCCCACCCTGATGACCTCCCCTTGTCGCCTGTGGCGATCTGCCCCCTTTTTGTACGCTTCCTTGGCCCGCTCCAAGTGTTCTCTGAGCTGCTGGTGCACCGTCTCCAGTTCCTCTGCCCAATCCTCAGCCTGTGGGCCCTCCTCCTCCCCCTCCCTCTCTGGGAAAGATCTGAGGTCGCGCCCGTAATTGGCCTTAAAGGGCGACACCCCTGTGGAGACGTGCACTGCATTGTTGTAGGCAAATTCTGCCAGTGGCAGGCGATCCACCCAGTCCGTTTGCCGCTGGCTGACGTAGCATCTCAGGTACTGCTGCAGAATGGCGTTGACCCTCTCCGCCTGTCCATTGGTCTGCGGGTGTCTAGCCGTCGACAAGCTGACCTCCACCTGCAGGAGGTTCATGAGCCGCCGCCAGAACCTGGAAACAAATTGGCGGCCACGATCCGAAATAACCCTTAAAGGTAATCCATGCAGTCTGAATACGTGATCAACAAACAGTTTGGCTGTCTCTTCTGCAGAGACCGCCCTGGCACACGGTATAAAGTGGCACATTTTGGACATGAGGTCCACCACCACCAACACTGCGGTCTTGCCCCTGGAAGAAGGCAGATCTGTGATGAAGTCCATGGACACCACTTCCCACGGCCTGTGTGGTGTGGCTAAGGGCTCCAGCAATCCTGCTGGCGCTGCTCTGACCACCTTTGCCCTCTGGCAGGTGTCACAGCCCCGTACATAGTCTCGAACATCTTCCCTCACCCCTGGCCACCAGAAGTGTCTCATGACTAGGTGAGCGGTTTTGTCCCTTCCAAAATGACCCGCCGTTGGGTTGTCGTGCATCTGCTTGAGGACCGTACGTCTAAGCTGGGTGGTGGGCAGGTACAGTGCACCCTTGTAGAAAAGCAGCCCCCTGCGTTCTGCAAAGTCCTTTGCCTGCTCCCTCCCCCCTCTCAGTTCTCTGAAGATGCGGTTGGCAAATTCATCCGCTGCCGTCAGTGCTGTGAGTTCTGCCTCGCTCACCACTGCTGCTCCGCAGGACCATGCTGACGGGGGGAAAATGTGCCTGGGTGCTGGTGGCGCCTCCTCCTCCATGTACTCTGGCTTGCGGGAGAGGGCATCCGCCCTGACATTCTGCTCCCCCGGGATGTAGTGGATGGAGAAGTTGAAGTTCGAGAAGAACTCTGCCCACCGTATCTGCCGCTGGTTGAGCACCCTGGCCGTTCTCCAGAACTCCAGGTTCTTGTGGTCCGTGCACACCTGGATGGGGTGCTTGGCGCCCACCAGGAAGTGTCTCCAGTGCCGGAACGCAGCGTGGATCGCAAGAAGTTCCCTGTCAAACACTGTGTAGTTTCTCTCTGGCTGGGTTAGCTTCCTGGAGAAGAAGGCACAGGGTCTCCACTCCCTGTTGGCGTCCAGTTGCAGCAAAATTGCGCCCACAGCTTTTTCCGAAGCATCTGTCTCAATGCGTAGGGGCGCATCCTGCACCACGTGGAACAGGTTCTGGTCTGAGGCGAACACCCTCTTGAGGCTTTCGAACGCTGCCTGCGCCTCCGGTGTCCACCTGAACTTCTGCTTGCCTCTCAGGCAGTCCGTGATGGGAGCCGTAACGCGGGAGAAGTTCTTGATGAACTTCCTGTAGAAGTTGGCGAAGCCCAGTAGGCGTTGGGCGTCTTTGCGCGTCCTGGGGCTGTGCCAGTCCAGGATGGCCTGCACCTTGTCCTTGTCCATCGCCAGCCCCTTGTCTGACAGCTTGTAGCCCAGGAAGTCCACCTCTTTGGTGTGAAACTTGCACTTCTCCAGCTTCACATACAGGTGGTTGTCCTTCAGGCGTTGCAACACCTCCCTGACATCCTTCACATGCTGCACAGGGTCATCGGAGTAGATAAGGATGTCATCCAGGAATACCAGGCATTTCCTGAAGAGTAGGGACCCCAGGACGTGGTGCATGAAGGCCTGGAAGCATGCTGAGCCCCCTTGCAACCCGAAGGGCATCACCAGATATTCAAAAGAGCCCAGAGGCGTGAACATCGTGGTTTTCCATTCATCGCCTTCCCGGATCCTGATCAAGTTGTACGCCCCCCTCAGGTCTAGCTTGGTGAAAATCTTGCCCCTGCGTGCCGCTGTCAGGAGATCGTCCACTCTGGGCATGGGGAAAGCCACTGGCTCTGTCACCGAATTCAGCCGTCTAAAATCCACCACAAGACGGCGCTGTTGCGTGTCTTTCTTGTCCACCCAGAAGACCGGGCTGCCCCCAGCTGCCTTGCTTTCTCTGATGAACCCCCGCTTGAGGTTTTTGTCGATGAAAGCGCGCAGATCCTCCAGTTCCTGATCTGACATGGCGTACAGCTTGGCTGGGGGTATCGTTGCCCCTGGCACCAGGTTGATCTGGCAGTCAAAAGGCCTGTGTGGGGGTAGGTGGTCGGACTCCGCTTCGCTGAAGACCTCCTGCAGGTCCCAGTACGGCTTGGGTATCGCCTCACCCCCTTTGACGTGCATGGTGGCCACCGTGGCTATTGGAGGCCCCTCCCCTGGTTGGTGCTGCATGCAATGCTCCAGACAAAAGTCCGACCCAAACGTGATGCATCTCTGGTGCCAACTTATGGAGGGGTCGTGGCGCGCCAGCCAGCTCATGCCCAAGACGATGGGGGGGTCTGAGATGGTCGTGACGTTGAAAGCCAGTGTCTCTGAGTGCCTTCCCACTGTCATCCTCATGGGGGGGGTTTGATGAGTGATGGCCCCTCCCAGCAGCTCTCGGCCGTCAATGGTTGCCACGTGCAGAGGAAAATCCAGCTGCAGAAGCTGGATCTGGTGCGCTTCTGCAAAGTCCCTCGAGAAGAAGTTCGCTGAGGCACCACTGTCAATTAAGGCAAGGACGGTCAGGGGATAGCCATTTGGGAGCGTTAGCGTGACTTCTAGAACCACTCCTGCTCTGGGAGGGGTGGGCTGGCTCTGCTCCTCTCTGTGCGGGTGGGTGGGCTGGGGCTGTTCTCTGCTGACTGTGCCTGGCTGCCGCCCCTTGTCTCCTGCAGCCAGGCTTTCCCGTTTCCCTGCTGTGGTGCTGCGTCAGTGGGGGAAGGCACCACCGTTCCCGCCTTTCCTTGCCACTCCCTGCGATGTGGGCAGTCTCTGACGAGATGCTGGGGGGAGTTGCAGAGAAAGCAGTTCCCTCCCCTTCCCTCCTTGCGTCTTGGCGCCGCTGGGGTTTGAAAAGCCCGCGCGCGCGCGCTATCAATCTGCATGGGTTCCTGGTCCTGGCTGGCTCCAGGCGTGGCTTGGAAGGGCTGTTGGGGGAGTGGCTTCTCCTGCGACCGTGGGAACCAAGCCCGCTTTGCGCGCGTTGCTTGCTTGTCGTTCCACCGGGATTCCTGTCTCACCCCCACCGCCAGAGCCGCTTTGCTCAGCTGATCCATACTACTGGGCTTTGGACCTCTCGAGAGCTCATCCTTCACCTCCTCACTCAAACCCAAGTAGAACGCTGCTTGCATTGGAGCTGATTCCAGTTCCCACCCCAGTCTGTGCACCAGCATGGTGAATTTCGCCCAATATGCGCGGACTGTCATATTTCCTTGGCGCAAATTATGCAGTTCCTCCTTAGTCTGGTCCATATGACTATCTGACGAATACATCGTTTTCAAACCTTCTAGAAAGAGTTTGACATTTTTCATGCAAGGATTCTTTGTTGCGATTAACGGTCTTAGCCACTCCCTGGCTGCCCCGGTCAGGTGCTCCACAATAAACGCTACCCTGTGCTCATCGTCAGGGAAGTCATCATGGTGCAGCTCAAGAGCATACACAATCTCAGTCTCAAAGCCATGATATTCCCTCGGGTCTCCATTGAACTTGCTTACTAGGGTCCCGGCTCTCCTTCCTGGCAGCACTTGGACTGGGGGTGCCCCTCCCGCCTTGTTTTTCTCTGCATCCAGTTTGTTTTGGAGGTCTACCGCCACCGCCCTTAATTGCTGCTCTCTTTCCTGGAGCGCTCTCACCTGTTCCGCAAGTTGTACCCGGTCTTCCTGGAGTTTCTTGGTTTCTTCTTTAGCTGCCCTTAATTCCCCCTGCGCCTCCAACGTCAGCTGCTGCAGGTCCTGTTGGGCTTTCTCCGCGATCTGCCGCCATTTCTCCGCCTCTGATGCACTCATCCCGGCAACTCCAAAGTAGCCCAAAAAAAGATTCGGAGGTTGCTGTCACAGTGGCTGGATCAGGCTACTTCAGAGTAACGACGCTACGCAGCTCTGCATTTTATTCTTTTATTGGTGCTGCGTATTTACAGTGAGGAATTCATTGCTATTTACACAGAGTGATGTTGTCAGTCGCTTTCAGAACCTCCGAATGACTTTTGGCGCGTCTTTCCCCAACACAAAAGCTTTGGAAGCCCCATCCTCTTTCCCCTCCTCTTCCTGCGTAATTCTGGAGTTGGGGGGATGGGTCTCCCCTCCTTCTTGGCCCCTTCCTGTTCCACCTGGGACCCTGGCTCCGCTACCTTGCCTGAGCCTCGGACCCGACTTCCTGCTTCCCCGCTGGAATCGGAGCTTCCTCTGCTTTCCCCTGTGCTCGGGGCTGGGCTTGAACTCAGGAGGGGAGGGACTTCGCGATATCCCCTGTCCCTCACAGTTGTGTTTTGTCCTTTAGCCACTTCAAAGATATTAGAGCAGTGAGTTAGGAAACTTTAGTCTACCACAGGTCAATGCTTTGAAATATCTGGATCCATTAAAGATCAGAAACAGGCCAGTTTCTTGTCCAAAAGTGTGTGAGAGAGGAGAGGAAACACCCTCCAGACTTGTTCTTGCTAAAGAAGTTGTTTGTATAACCTATAAGCCCAGGACAAACATAATTACTGAGATATCTATTCTGTAGGCAATGCTATAGACAACTTACATTTAACCAATGGATTTATAGCTCTATAAGCTCTGTAGCTGAGCTTCCTGGGACCACTTCTTGCTTTGGTTGCTACTCCCCCAGGATTCCACTCCATGCCACTCTGGTTATTTTACAATTGGAGAAACCATAACAAGAAAGATTACTATAGCCCAGCCCCAGAGGTTACACCTACACTTCTCAAATTAGATGGAGACAGTTCCCATTCAGAGGTTGTGATCTAAAGAAAGTGAATGGTGCTTCATGGCTCCCACATTAATGGTAGTTAAGTTAGTCGCAAGTGTAACTTAAGTGGGATTTAAGCTCAGTGAACTGTTCCATTCCCAGTGACTGCCTCAACAGTATGAGGGTCCTGACCCTAGGTTCCAAAGGTACCCTGGACAGCTCCTTTTGGGCTGGAAACTCTGCAAGAGCAGAGCTCAAATGTTGTTTCAGCACAAGTTTACCCCAGCCTTAAATAGGAGCTGATGCTCTATCAAACTCTGCCTTCAGTAAAAGAAGCCTCTTCCTTTATAGGGACTCAACCTGGTTTAAGAATTATTGGCTCCGATAGATTGTGGGTCAGCAAGGACTTCTGGAGACAGACGACTCAAATCCCAAGCCACTGGTCACCAAGGCTGCTTGCTCAGTCACACCTGCCTAACATCAAGAGATGTACTGTATCATATTGCTTCAGAGCTTTCTCTGGGCCTTAAGTGTGCTAGGAGAAGGAATGAAGTGCCACAATAAGCCAGACAAAGAGAAGATGAGCTCCATTGTTTACTGAAGAAAAATGTTCATTGCTGTCGCTCTGCTGTTTCAGAGTTCGAAACGTCTTCTTTGGGATCTGTGAATGCTATGGATTTCATAGACTCCAAAACCTTGTTCTGAAAAACTGAACTCAGAAAAGAGCTTCAAACAGCTACTTGACTTCGACATCTTATGAATTACTGGCATGTAGGTGAATATTGTAAGTAAACTGCCTCCACTGAAAATGCATTGCAGATGAAAGTGCTCTCTGCGGCTTTTGATCTATGATTACTCATTCCCATGTACAAAACACCACCCAATGTTACAAGCATTACCCATTGAGCATGTACATCTGAAGCTCATTAAGTAGGAAAGGGGGTGCAAGGAGGGTGGTAATATCTTTTTTATTATTTGTATCTAATAAGATACTTAAATGCTAAATATTGTGATCGGGATCTAACCTGAAAGTGGTGTACCCAGTTAGAATTGAGAATGATGGTCAGGAAAAGGATTTAAGCACCTGTTGAACTAAGTGGGATAGTTAGAAGAAGAATGCATTTGGAGAAAGGGTGGGTGGATCTTCCAATTCCAGGGTTTCTCATTTCCTAGTCTTAAATTTAGCTCTCCACATTTCCACACCACTTTGCAATTAAAAAAACAAACCATCTGAATTTGGGTGTGAATTTCTCTTTATATACACACTTGTGTGCAATTTTGCATGATATATACAATTTTACATAGCAATGTTCCCATAGCAACGTTTCTTCGAGGCAATTTTCCCCAATATATGCATTTTTATACACAGTTTAGTGTGTGTGTTTTTGTACACATTACTTTTCTGGAGAACTGCACTGCAAAATTCAGGGAAGTGCAAATTTTGAAGGTTTCTTGTGTTGTTTCAGAAACCGCAAGTTAGATAGATTTGCCTTTAAATCTGAACTGAATCAATTTTTCCCCATCCCTAATAAGGAGTGGAGAAGGCTTCATATGTTCCATATAAAGCAGCCTTATTCTGAGTTGGACCACACAGTTGCACCGATTTCCATCTGCTTTCTTTATAAGACATATGGATATGGATGATATAAGGCCACCTCTGCTCAATTTCAAGATGTGCATATTTATGAAATAAACAAATAAATATTGCCAGGAGGGGGATTTTTCTCTCACAGAAACCTAAATCAGATATCACAGCTTGTCTATTAACAGTGCATTTCAGAAACACCCATTCCCATAAAATTGCAGCAGTTTTGTGTCAGCTTGATCCAAGGCCAATTACACGACCTATGAATGAATGGACTGAGAAAATCTCAGAAGGTTTATGAAACGCAAGAGGTCTAAAGCAATCAATGCCCAGTAAATTCAAACGCCTTCATTCATGAATGTTCAGACGCTCGTGATGTTTCCCAGTAAATTACCAGCTACAATCCCCCTAGATAAGGGAAAGAAGGGGAAAAGGAATTTAAGGTG
This sequence comes from Zootoca vivipara, assembly GCF_965207765.1. Lineage (NCBI taxonomy): Eukaryota > Metazoa > Chordata > Lepidosauria > Squamata > Lacertidae > Zootoca > Zootoca vivipara. The sequence goes on along the minus strand of NC_142586.1, from coordinate 28,097,199 downwards.
TTTGACCTTCGACAGACAATATTATTTCAAAATATTGAGAAGGCCTCCTTTTCTGGAAGGCTAAAAAGCAAAGAGGAGAAAGGACACATCTGCAGTTCTCTTTTCTTTGTTCTTTTTTTTAAATGCATGGCCATTGCCAAATATAATGCATTTAAAGCATTACCAGATATCCTGTATTTAAAGACCACCATGGTTCCATGGAAAGGAACACCCCTCTTCTGTGTTGCCTCGTTAAAAGGCAGGACGCGGATCTGGAAACTGAAGAAACCACAGGATTTATCTTTGCTTCCCTTATGCAGGTTGACTCAGAACAAATCTTACTAAATTTGATGAAACTTTCCCCCTCCCCACCACCATCCCAAAAATGTGTGTAGAATTTCAGACTTAGTTGAGTTCATACCTAGTCACCGAGATTGACTTCAGAAGCATTGTACAACATGGCGGTATGGTAGAGAACAGGAAGTACAAGTGATTGACATTTTATGCTCTCTGCATTGCTTGGAACATTCAGAGTTCAACTTTGTTATCTATCCCCCCTCAACCACCAAATAAAAAAGAATTTCAGATGGACTTTTCCACTGTGCTTTCTCACCCAAACAAACAGGAAATATAATCTGTCAGCATGTTTGGCACAATCCCAAATCTCAGTGTCTCAAGGAACAATCCCATTCAGCCCAAGGCATAATCCCACCCCACCCCCTGCCACCACTGCATGTCTGCTTTCCTGTTCACATGACCATCATCTGAAGAATCACAAGACGTTCTTCCAAAGAATGAATGCAAAGCAAAAACAAAAACACCCTATTTCCATTTCCTGGTCTTTGAAGTATCTGCCCTGTCCTCAGACCACTACAAACCCAACAGGCGCAGTGGAAGTACATAATTAGAGATCACTGCAGTTCCTTTCGAGCACCGCAAGGCAGACAGAATGTCCCTTTGGAAACAGTGTCAAGTAGTAACCATAGACAGCCAAGTGCACTTTGGAAAATGAGCTAGCGAAAATGCAGCACAAGCGAATAGGAGTAAATGAGTTAAAAGCTTATTTACTTGCTTATTTATTTCAGTATACCTGAAGGAGCATCTGAGGTCCAGCTCCGAGGGCCTTCTGGCGGTTCCCTCACTGCGAGAAGCGAAGCTATACAGGGAACCAGGCAGAGGGCCTTTTCGGTAGTGGCGCCTGCCCTGTGGAACGCCCTCCCACAAGATGTCAAGGAAATAAACAACTATCTGACTTTTAGAAGACATCTGAAAGCAGCCCTATTTAGGGAAGTTTTTAATGTTTGATGTTTTATCGCTTTATTATTATTATTATTATTATTATTACTAATATTCTGTTGGGAGCCGCCCAGAGTGGCTGGGGAAACCCAGCCAGATGGGCAGTGTGTAAATAATAATAATAATAATAATAATAATAATAATAATAATAATAATGCCACTTACTTCCACCCATTCACTGCCCCTGACATACACATAAAATTAAAGAATAGGGGAAGCAAAACATCAAAATTGTACCAGTTATTTGGGTGAACTGTGCCACAGATGTCACAGTTATCGAAGCCCTGCCTGAACATTCTCTAAGCAGTGCACTGAGGGGAACGGCATCATGTGCCTCCAAATGGTGTGGGGGCTCTTTCCACATGATCCTTGAAAAAGCAGGAGTTCTGATCACATGTTCAGGTAACACTTATTCTAATAAGATCTGGACAGGGCTCAGGTAATGAACATCCATGCATTACCCAGCTGAGGTAGTGTGGGTCATCTGTTCTTCCCCCTTCCTCACACTAGAAAGGCAGGCATTCAAAACAAAACTTGAGTTTGGGGGGTGGGAAACAATCCTGTTTTAATTTGCCAACTTCAAGAAGTCTTCATGTGCCTCCTCCACGAGAGGTCCAGAGGATAGCAACACGAGAACAGGCCTTTTCTGCAGTGCCTCCCCATTTGTGTGATGCTCTCCCCAGGGAAGTTCAGCTGGCACCTTCATTTTACACCTTTAGGTGCCAGGTGATATCTGGGACTGGGCAGAGGAGGAATGGTGGAGACCGTCTCCCCAGCATGACCCTTCCAGAGAACAGGAAGACAGTCCAGAATTACAGCAGGGGTTTGAAGAAGGTCACAGCTCAGAGGAAGATGAGGGGGGAAGTTGGGAAATAATGGGAGAGGAGCAGCTGGCCAACATGTTATCACTAAAAAGCAGTCCAGACTCATCATTTCCCAGAACCCAACGAGCCTTAAAAGGAGAGCAAAGAGCTTGAAGACAGAGGGCACTTAGTGGCACCCGTAGAGGTGATGATGATGACGAATGAAGTGGGAGAGACGGGGGGGTGGAGATTCACTCGGGACAATGCCATTATCCAAGAGGCTGTGTTCTAAGCCTCTCTCTGTAAATATTGAATAAAAAGCAGGTGGTAAGGACTTTTCCTTGTCTTTGTATGTTCCTGGCAACCAGCCATGGGAGTTGATTACAGACTCGAGCCAGTGTGGTGTAGTGGTTAAGAGCGATGGAGTCGTAACCTGGTGAACCCCACTTTGAGACTCCTTTGGGTAGTGATAAAGCAGGATATCAAATCCAAACTCTTCTTCTTCCTGACAGGTGAAAATGTTCCTCTTTAGCTAGGCCTTTGGCTGATTGACATCCAATGCCCTTTTAATATGTGTTGCAGAAGGGGTTGTGTATGTTTTTATTATGTATATATTGTGATTTTAGGTTGTGAACTGCACTGAGATCTACAGCTATTGGGTGGTATAAGGTAAAGGTAAAGGACCCCTGAAAGTTAAGTCCAGTCGCAGACAACTCTGGGGTTGTGGCGCTCATCTCACTTTACAGGCCGAGGGAGCCAGCATTTGTCTGCAGACAGTTTTTCCAGGTCATGTGGCCAGCATGACTAAGCCGCTTCTGGTGCAACGGAACACCGAAACCAGAGCAGGGCACGGAAATGCTGTTTACCTTCCCGCCGGAGCGGTACCTATTTATCTACTTGCACTGGCGTGCTTTCAAACTGCTAGGTTGGCAGGAGCTGGGACAAAGCAACGGGAGCTCACCCTGTCATGGGGATCCGAGCCACTGACCTTCTGATCGGCAAGCCAAAGAGGCTCAGTGGTTTAGACCACAGTGCCACCCGCGTCCCTTATAGGGTGGTATACAAATTGAATAAATAAATAATGATAAATAAACTGGTATCCAAAGTTTGTGTCTTGATGAAGCTATGCTAAAGACAGCCCTACATCTAAACTGAATTCAGCCACCTATCTATTCAATGCTATATTTATGTGTCTACCCAGAACGCAGGTCCTACGTAGTTCAGTAGGGCTTATTTGCCCATGTGTATAAGATAGCAGCCTGTGTGTCATTTCACCTTTGGAAGGGGAAGGCACCCTGCTTATTCTCTGCCCTTAAAGTTATTCTCTGAAAACAAATCTCCATTGTCTCCAGCGAAGACAGGGAACCCTGCACATCCACAGATACACACTGCCTGAAATGCCAGGGTTTTCAAAAACAGAAACCAGCAACTCCCTACTTGGATGGGTTTCTTATCTTGTATGCTTTAACATACTCCTGGAGCCTGCTACAGACAGCACTGAGCGAAAGCAGCCTCAAATTAGTCTAGCAAAGAGAAAAAAGGGGATGTGATGAGAGGAGGAGACGATTGCTCACTTTCTGCATCTATTCCTGCCAACTGTCCACTCTGGCATATAGATGGCCAAAGCAACTCTCTCGCAGCATTACAGAAAGTGGGGAGGAGGCTAGGCTGGAGGAAATAGCAAAGGAGCAGAACCCAATAGCAGGAGAACAAGACACCGGAGAAGCCTGAATCGCTGGCTTTCTGCTATAAGAGGATGCACACACACAACGCCTCTCATACTAAAGTGGAATGTCAATGTTTGAACATAAAATTCCCTGTAATAGTACTCTAATGTGATGGGGTTTTTAAAAGCATTTTGAGGAAACATCTGTTTATGGAGTGTTCTGGAGGAAAACATGGAATGAGGTGGGTTCATTAACATTTTCAAAATCCCCCCCCCCAATACTAATCTTTTTGTTAATGGATGAGCAAGACCACTTTGCTAATAGCATGTGTCAATTTCCTTAAACACACACACACATTTGCTTATGGGACCCAATATGCACCTAAACAATACTATTACATTAGATTGTTTTGTAACATAAGTTTAATTGACTTTTTTGAATAAGGGTGGGCTACTTCAATAGGCCCCAAATATGTTTCCCAGAATCTTTATCAAAGTACATCAGGCAGAAATTAAGTTTATAAAAGTATCCCAAAATTATTACAATGGTAGGAAATATTTTGAAACTAACAACTGGCCCCAGGGGTGGGGGGTGGGGAGGTTGTAGAAACCGAAAATGAGTCATTGGTACAGCTCAACTTCAAGTTATGACACTGGAAGTGTAACCCCAAATATTTAAAAGATGTTCCAGGGTCAGAAAACTGAAATCTCAGTCCAAAATTAGTCAATGGTTTAGGTTGATATCATACCCAGAGCAGATCCAGTGAAATTTAATGAGATGAAAGTTCTTCCCTTTATTTCAATGGGTCTGAGTATGGCTAACATTGGCTATCATCAATGCCAGGGCCGGCTCTAGGTGTAGGCTGGGTGGCGCAGGGCGCTAGGGCGCCGGCCCGGCAGGGAGGCGCCGTGCTGCGCCCTGTGCCCGCCCACCAGCCGCGCCAAGAAACGGGGCGGGGCGGGGGCGCCGGAGCAATCTCTGCACCACGGCGCCAGGGCGCCCGACACGCTTGAGACAGCCCTGATCAATGCTAATTATTTATAGGCCTGACCCAGGATATTTTGGCTTTTGGCTGATTAATATTCTATGGGCTTTTAAATGTGTTTGAGCGGGGGGTGTTATTATTTTGTTCTGCTTTGTTTTTGTTCTAAATTATTTATTTGTGCTTTTATCTTGTATTTTATCTTGCGAACTGCCCTGAGACCTTCGGATGAAGGGCAGCATATTAATAATGATGATAATAATAATATGTTCACCCCCTCCAAGAGTGGTCAACACCCCCTCCCTCCGTTTTCCACATGTGTCTCTCACTCATAGTGGTGGCTGTGGAAAATAATAAAGCTATCATTTGCTGCCCTTTCATGATACCCAAAATCAGCTGCGTGAGGCGTCTGCCTCACTCTTCCAGACTGGAAGGCTTAGCTCTGAACTAAGAAAGTGTCCTGAAAGAAAGATATTGTATATATCTCTTTCATAAATTCTGCTCCACCAGAACTCTGAGACCATCCAGGAACCTGAAATTTAGTAGGTATGACATGTGGTTCAGCAGTAAAGACTGAAAATTAGAAAACTCTACATCAGATAGTCAAACCCTGGGGCCTGGAGTTTGTGTCATTTTTGCACCTTTACTTTATGCAATGTATGGGACAGAACACTTGAATTCAATCCCACAATAAGTAGTAATGGCCAGCTTTGATAGCTTTAAACAGGAATAAGACAGATTTGTGAACGAGGCAGTACTCCAGTTGATGGGAATTGTGTGTGGGGTGAATACTGTTGCAATACAGTCCTACTTTCTGACAATGGCAATGAAAGCAGCAGCACTAGGAGGAGAGAAGAGGAAGGGGTTGTTCCTTCCTCTCTCTACACTGCTGAGTGAAGTAGTGTGCAAAGTCCAAGGAACCACAGAAGATGGAGTTTTTCTGAGGACTAATTCAAGTCCACGTCTTCCATTGGCCCCTGGACAAAATCCCTTCCATTAAGAAAAGGGAAGGGAAGGCACAGGGAGGCATGGTGGCAAAAGGGGGATGGAAGCTATTATTTCTTCCAAGGCTTGGATTTTGATCCAAGTCAGATAAGAACTTGGGAATTTTAAAAGATACACAAACACACAAAGTACTATATAGAAATTCATTATATGTTGCAACCAGCGCATGATCTTTCATCGAGTTATAAAGTTGTTTAAACAAAAACAAAAGACCATACACAGTTTTAGTGGATAGAGATGAAACTGTACAGCAAATATTTGGCCAATGGAGCCCAGGGGTGCAAACTTGAATAAATTATTGTGGGGGCCCAGGTAAGGCCCGCTCTGCATAACCGATCACATGATACAGTGCACACCCTCCATTTGAATGAGAATGCCCATCAACTTTGTGGGGGCCAATCCCCCTCAAATATTATTATGTGGGCCGAAGTCCCCATGGCCCATAGGAATTGGCTCCTATGATGGAGTTGCAAAGAAAGAAAAGAAAATAGCTGGATCCATTTTTATTCAAGGGGGAAAGCACAGGTCAATAGCCAAAGGTCCAGCTGTGTTTGCTTGAAGCACAGTCAGGCAACAAAGGCGCATTCCCTGCTAGTTGACTATGGCAACCACTGTGTAGACAATCTTCTGCGCACATCCATGAGAAATAGTTTCACTCACTGTGGGAAACAGGAAATTGCAGACGAACATTCCTTTAAACAGTTTCTGGGGAATTACTGCTTTGAGATCACCATTATTTTTTCATGAACAGGACTGTAAATATGTAATGGAACATAAATATTTTGTATTTAGACTAATAAAAAATTCAACCACATAAAAGATGCATGTTCACTAGAAAAATAATTGGCTTCCGTCGCATCATGTAAAGGGCAACAGCATACAAGCCAACTGCCCATACAACAAGTCAAATATTTATAGAGCTGGACAAATACTATCAGTTGGTATGGATAGGGGAAATTTCAAGCTGTATTTACAACCATTAAAACACACACACACACACACACACACACACACACACACCAACATGTCTTACTTATGGAATGTAACATCCAAGTGCCACTATTTGAATTGAAATAAATATACTATTTCCAAGTGGGTGGGTGGGTGTTAAAAGAAAAAGAAGTAATGTTTGGGGGCAAACTTGCCTCAAGAGGAAGTGTTCTTCAAGACCAGCATTACTCCCTCCCTTCCCTCCATCATGGTGTAAAGGGGGTATCTCACTAGTAATTTAAACTGAAAGGATCCTTGCATTGCTTTCTGCTACCAACATTTGGAAGCAGAACAGAGAGGGCTCATAAAATGGGGAGTAGGGGCATTGGCATTCCCCCAGCAGCAACAATATGATTATTGCAATGTGTTATATGCAGGGCTGCCTCTGAAAATGGTTCAGAAACTTCAGCTAGTGCAGAATTCATCAACCAGGTTACTCACCGGGGCAAGACGGTTTGAACATATTACACCAATTCTGTAATACTGCACTGGCTGCCCATTTGTTTCTGGACTGAATTCAAAGTGCTGGGTGTTTGGTTTTTTTACCTATAGAGCCTTAAAAGGCTCAGGACCACAATACCTCAAGGACCACCTCTCTCTATATGAACTGTTCTGGACCCCGCGGTCATCATATGAGGCCCCTCTTCATGTATCTCCTCCATGAGAGGTCCAGAGGGTGGCAACATGAGAACGGGCCTTTTCGGCAGTGGCTCCCCATTTGTGGAATGCTCACCCTACGCCTTCATAATGCACCTTCAGGTGCCAGGCAAAAACATTGACATCCAATGCCTTTTTAAATGTGTTGTGGAAGGGCAGGTTATTGGGGAGGGGGGTTCATTCTCATCTTCAGTATGTAATTTGTGGTTTTTATATACAGTGGTACCTTGGTTCTCAAACTTAATCTGTTCCGGAAGTCTGTTCTAAAACCAACGTGTTCCAAAACCAAGGGACGCTTTCCCATAGAAAGTAATGCAAATTGGATTATTCCGTTCCAGACTTTTAAAAACAACCCCTAGAACAGCAATTTAACATGAATTTTACACTCTAATGAGACCATTGATCCATAAAATGAAAGCAATAAACAATGTACTGCAGACACACAGTCAATCCACCAGTAGCTGAACTGGGTTCCACACAGTCACATAAACAAAAACAAAAAAGCCACAAAAACACAAAAAAGACAAAATAAATAGCAAAAACAGACGGACCTCAGCGTAACACTCAAAACGGAAGTGTGGCACTCCAAACGGAAGCGCTCAAAACGGAGCATGTTTGTCTTCTGAAAAAAAGTTTGCAAACCGGAACACTTCCTTCCAGGTTTTCAGTGTTTGGGTTCCAAGATGTTTGAGTACCAAGGTGTTTGAGAACCAAGGTACTACTGTATTGTAATTTTATGTTGTGAACCACCCTGAGATCTACTGGTATAGGGTGGTAAGCAAATTTCAATAACAGCAGCAGCAACATTGTGCTCATTTGTGCTGGAGATGGAATGAGGTAGCAAGATCAGCAGAGCTTTACTGCAATGGCGGCCTGAAACCTCGGGCTACCACCATAAACCTGGAGTTCCTGCTATCTCACGACCACCTGACCCTATTTCCATCCCAATGAGGACTGCTCCACCACCATGTCATCATCACTACCCTTACACCCTTTTTCATGAGCCACAACTGGAAGCAGCATGAGCAACCAGGCTATCCTCAGCCCCCCACTGTGTTTTTTTTAACATTTGGAACCCAGTGTTCCTGCATAACCTTGAGAGGGGGCTCCCCCTGTTAGCAGGGAAACATTCTAGCCCCCTCCCCAAGTTCATTTCTGTGCCAGCGCATCTGCATTCCAGCTACCTGCTTCACCCAAAGGGGAGTGATGTTATCACGTTTAATCTCAGCCCATGATTGCCACAGTGATTTCAAACACATGTCCAAACTTCGCCAGATGTATTTATTGCCTGAGGCTTATGGGTACTAATAATCTAAAACCATGTTATGCCAGTTGCCAACAAGTACAGTGGTAACTCCGGTTACGAACTTAATTCGTTCCGGAGATCCATTCTTATCCTGAAACTGTTCATAGCTTTTGCTAATGGGGCCTCCTGCTGCACATCCCGGGGCAAAGTTCGCTTCCAGGAGCAACTACCAGTAATTCCAAGTTAGCGGTCACCAGATCTCGGCAGTGTTAATGTATATTTTGTCATTTGTGCCTCTTGGAAGATCAGGGCAATGGAAGGGTACAGGTATTGGTAACAAAGCCAAAGTGCTAGGCAAACATTTGGCCTAACTAACAGGCCACAATCAATTCCAGATAGTCAGTCTAAGCAAACAGGAGAAATGTGGCAAAATAAAAAAATTCCTTCAGTAGCACCTTAAAGACCAACTAAGTTTATATTTTGGTATGAGCTTTCGTGTGCATGCACACTTCTTCACATTTCAGAGAAATGTGGGATTACGCAAAGCAAGGGCAAAACTAGAATTCATTGCTACGAACTATGTTACCAATGTCCTTGATCAAGCAGTCCATTGACTGGAGGGTATATTCTTTATACGGCTCAATTCCCTTAATGCTTTCTTGCAGACATTTATATGGGTGGTGTCCCCATACAAATCTAGAGAACCTACTTTTATTTCAGGAGCATTTGTTTTGGGGCAAAGGGATAGTGGCTTTCTTAGTCATTTCCAGTGCTATGCGGTAAATGTAGGGCAGGTGAGACCAAATTAATACACCTGGAAGACAAATCAATATTGTGCATGCATATGGCACCTTTAGCACGCATGCGGCAATAGCATGCATTGGAAAGCAGATGAGTTTGCCCATCGCAACAATATGCTGGCCAAATCCTGCTGCTCTAACAGCAATTAAGGGCTAGAAACATTCTTAAAGAAAGCTGAGATTTTTAAATGTAACAACGCAATCCTGATAAATTAAGCCAGGGTAAAGTATGTCAGATCCAATCCCCATTCTGGAGCATGGCTACTATTGGCTGGGCTGGCCTAACTAGCAGAGGGGAAACAAGCCTTTAAATGGTGTTATGCCACCATTTTGTTGGCTTAATTTGCATAGGGTTCCCAGGTCATGAGACTGAGCTGAACAGGCTTAGAATCCAGCCTGAGTCTCCCCCTCTCTGATCCTGTGCCAAACATGCCTCTTCTTCAGGGCTTACACCATTTTAAGATCCACCAGGCTGGGTTCCAGTTGAGCCGAGATGTTGGAGATATGCCGGCATATCTCCAGCTGTACCGAATATGATATCCACTCATCCCACCATTGCTCCCTAAATCTTGTAAATATACATTTTTTTATAAAAAAAATTGTGTGCTGCAGGTAAACAAGCAAAATACACAACCATTAGTGAATCACAATCTGCTAAACCCATAAATCTAATCTTAGATGATGACAGATTAGGAAAAATCCACAGATGTTCCATTTGCTTTTATTTGGCCATTAAAATTATTATGTTTTTGTATCAGAATTATCCATCGCTTCATTTTTGGGGTTGCGTGTATTAAAACAAAATTGATACAATACGGAAATATTTGGCAGGGCTTCTCCAAATGATGAGCTAACCGGAGTCATATATCAGCATCCCACCCTGCATGATTTTATGGCACTCATGTCTGCGTGGAAGACCACCAGTGGTCTGCATCTATGATTAAATCATTTAAACACACACACGCACACACAAAAAACTGGGCCTTGTTCCAGCAAGCTATGTGTAATCTTGCAGCAGATAATCATATTTGCATTCAGAGGTTCCACTGGATGATTCTTACACACCCTCTTGCCCTGATGCCAGGCATCTGCGGCCCTCCAGATGTTTTGGCTTACAACTCCCATGATCCCTAGCTAACAGGACCAGTGGTCAGGGAAGATGGGAATTGTAGTACAAAACATCTGGAGGGCTAAAGTTTGGGGATGCCTGCCTGATGCAGCAATGTTTTTCAGTACTTAGCAGTGTGACAATTGCGACGGAAGTGTTCATGAAGCACCGGTCTCATGCACATATTGCCATGATGGCTCACAGTCCCATATGCTAACACTGTAACATCAAATTACTGCTCGGCGTCATGGAATGTAAAGGGCAAGCAAGCATATTTGTGCATTATTACTTTAAGAACAATATTTTATCTAGAAATAGCCTGTTGTTGCAGCCTCCTCAAAGTGTGGAGAGCAACGTATCACTTGATTAACCCACCAGAAGATTGATTTCCTGCCTTTCTAAGCTTCCCTGTCAACACAGTCATTTAATGTGCTTCCAGAAAAAAAAAAGTATTTCATCAGGGAAATGTAATGAACTGTAGAAAGCAAAGTGCCATAAACAATTAGCACTTGTTGAATTTTTGATAACTTGGGAAGAGCAATATGCATTACTGTTGTTCAAATATGTGACATCGGCACTAAATTACCATATATTTGTAGATCTGTTGCTTGGGCCTAGCTGTTCCAACAGATCCAAGAATTTCCTTCGATGTGCCGACCACCAGGATCATGAGCAAATTCGTCAGCTTCAGTGTTGCAGCTGTCCAGCACATGTTCTTTAATGTGGTTTTCTGAAAAAAGAGGCACTTAGATCCTCATAACAGCAAGGCTCTGTATCTAAAGGCACAGTTATGTATAAGATACAGTCTTGGCAGCTAGAAACAAGAGCAATAACAGTAACAACCAGGCCCATAAGGGTGCTCATGGTTCAGCGATCCACCACTATATGCAACCATGCCAAAAATGGATTCTTCAGCATCCTCCTCATTGGGACTCAACATTCACCTCCTTAATCTTGCTGCAACAATGAATACAGATCCCAGCTCTTTGGCTTGCAGCACAACGTCCCTCCCATTGTCCCCTCCTCCAAGAGGCCATTCCTAACCTTCATTCTTTTCATTTGCACTGCTTACTCTTACTGCATTTACCGGCTTAATTTGACTTTGGGGAGTGAACCGCCCAGTTTCTGATTACTTTGTTTTCTAACCACTAAGCTCTGCAAAGGAAATAATAGTAGTTTTCCATTCTGGTTATAAAAGGGCAGAGTAACCCCCCCAGATAAAACAAATAGCAATTCCGAAACTCTTCTGAGGCTTGCATCATATCCTTACATGAGTTCAATGGACTGAACAGAAGGTGAACTTTGATCCATGTCTGCTCCTTTGCATGCATGGTTACAGCGTTGTTTTGAGTTACGGTAAAGGAAGTGTGGGAAGAAAACACTGCAGCAATAGCTGTCCACAAAATAAAAGGTGTGAGAACTTTGTAGGGAGATGGAGCATTTTTGTACGACTTGTAGCTACCCTTTGCAGATTGAAGGCGGCTCGCTCTGTCAGCCAGCTAGGCATTTGCAGAGGCTGATAGCGATTAAGATATTTTACAAGGGATGATACATTTTAAGAAATAATAAATCTGGCTCCCCAGCTGGTCACCATCTGCGATACGTTTAATGTGAAATCTACATCATTGCTGTATGGGCTCACACAGATGACGCAGGCTCCTATTGGCTACAAGGGGAGATGACATCACAGGAGTGTCATGAAAGCCCTGTGATGTGTCCAGAGGTGAAGAAAAGCTCTTCTGTCTCAATAGTAAAAGCCCTTTTCACTTGAGCGTTCTTGTTAGCAGCACAGTGGCTACTGCCAGAACTTTGAAGTCAGGCCCTTCCTAGCCGTAGAGGCTAGTGGCGCGGAGAACTACGGCGCCGGGCGCTGGAAGGGCGCCAAGTGAGCGCAGGGTTCCGGCGATCTGGCCAGGACTGCGCTCCACGAACTGAGAGGCTGCGCCGCATCTCTCTCCTTCTCCGAGGACTCCGCGCTGCGCCTCCTTCTCGTTTCCCCAGCGCTGGGTTCCGCTCAGTCGAGCTTTGCCACCAGCGCGCACACAGCGCCCAAGCAGCTCTTGCTGGTCCCGCGGTGCGCACGCTGGTGGCGAAGCTTGACTGAGTGGAACCCAGCGCTGGGGAAATGAGAATGAGGCGCAGCGCGGAGTCCTTGGAGGTGGCCTCCTGCTGCTGCCACGGTCCGCTTGGCACTCCCGGGTCCTTGGAGAGGCTCTGGAGGGGGGCGCTGGAGGGACCTTAGCGCCAGGGCGCTGGATGGGCTTAAGACAGCCCTGTTCAACTCTGGGGTGCATCTTTAAAAATTCAGCTGCGACGGCACAGGCTGCAGGGAAGCCAACCACCTAACCTAACCCCAGTCAAGAGTTGGTATGGTGGCCATTGGTTGAGGGCTCACACTCCAGCAAGGAGCCCACTGACAAGAGCAGTTCCCACCACCCTTATGAGTAATACCCCTTCCCACCCTCTGACTATACATAAGGGTCTGGTGACTTCTGTTTCAGTGTATCTGAAGAAGTGTGCATGCACAAGAAAGCTCATACCTATGACAAACTGAGTTGGTCTCTAAGGTACTACTGGAAGGATTTTTTTATTTTGTTTTGACTGCGTCAGACCAACACCTGTAACCAGACCTACCTGTAACAAGAGCAGGCATCCCTGCTGGTGTGGGTCTACTGCACTGACCTTCCCCACCCCCACTGCCTCCCCCCTCTCTCTCCTGGTAAGCAACATTGACCCGCCTGCCATGAAACTAGCACAGCAGCTCTGCCCCATCCCGTGAGCTGCATCTGCAAACTACTGGAAAGCGTGCTATTGGAAAGGCATATAAGCTAAATTCTTTCCATTTTGAAGATGCCTATTGCAGTGTACCTTGGGCTACTGGTGTAATTCAGTAGACATACCAGGGGCCCCACATAATTGATCACAAAACATGGCACATGAATACCATTTGCTCATCAACTGGGAGGGTGGGGCTCAGCCCCCTCAAATATTCTATGGGGACGTGAAGGGACCTCGCCCCCTAAGAGTTGGTTCCTATGAGCCATACCAAAATGCCAACCAATCCCTGTCTGCACTGCATTATTATTAGAGAGGGTGGCCACGCATGTAATGTATTCCAAGATCATCTTTTTCTGCAAGCATAGCATACCAGCCAAGAAGGCTGCCGTATTAAATATTTACATACAGAAATTCCATAGAAGTGCCTCTGTAGACCACATGGCTCATTCGGTCAGCGTTTGCTCTCCCTTATCTGCACTGCATCTCACAGTGCTGCACCCTTCTATGCAAAGCCAACAGAGAACAAGAGAAATCACAGTTCTTCAATCAAATATAAAAACTACAGAAGATAGGGGGGGGGACACAATTATGAGATGAAGAGATCACTGTCTCATTTATTTGCTGATGAAATAACATATTTCAGCTGGGAACATATTTTCTAAGATATTAGCAATATTAAAGCCAAATATTTAATATATAACCTACTCATATTACTCATGATTTCTTTACATGATCCCACTCATCTTGAATCTATTAAAAGCTGTTAGCATTTTAACATCCAACTTCATCAGTTACAGGGCTTTCAAGCAAAACATGGAAATGTTGAAACGATTGCCTTCCGATCTTATCTAACTTTTGCACTAATTAACCCTGAATTAGGAGATGGAGTGGGATGCTCAGAGATCACTGGCTAAAAGGTTGCTTTGGCATAGGATGTTGCGGAAAGAAATTGCTTAATTTTGAAAAGTTTTTCATCAACAGCTTCTCTCCCTCTTTTTAAATCCAATCCTTCTTCTAAGGAGCATTGGGTTTTCTCCCCCATTTTATTTTCACAACATCCCTGTAAGGTGGTTTGGGATGATAAGGTCTCACTGACGCATACTAGCCACTACTTTCCTCAAGAGTTCATCTGTAAAACCTGCTGATTGAATGATTTAAAAGTCCGCTTAACTTCAATGGTCAGGTGAGGTTGCCCACGTCCAAGATCTGGCAGCCAACCTGGGAAAGATTGCCTGCCTACCTGTGGAATGGCCAATGGCAGGCCAGCCTGGGGTTGGGATTCCCCAGGGGGTGGGCCCAACCAGCCAATTGGGGGATAATTTGAGGCCAGGGCAGCATTCCTCCTCGGTGTTGCTTGATCTTTTGGACATACCAATCAGCCCTGTTTCCTTCCATTTTTAGTTCCCAGTGAAGAGCAAAGCTAGACTTCACATGCCGATTTGAACATATTCTTGTTCTTGTTTTAAAAACAAAAGCAGCTTGTGATCTTCAGGAGGGACTGTGGAAGTGAGTTGCTTAACTCTTCCGTCATGGACATTTTGTTTGCGTGACAAAGCCCCAAGAAATCCCAATAACTCACAACTGACACAATATTTTAGGTTTGGTTTTGGGGCATTATTTTGGCCACAACTTTATTTAAATTACAATTAATTCTGAGTGTTGGCTTAGGCTTTGGTTAATCCTTCTGTCCACTCTAAGGGACAGGACCATTTCCATCTGACCATTGGGTCAGGACCATACCATCTGCCCCCTGGGCAGGACCAATTCCATCTGACCATTTGGGTCAGGACCAGCTCTGACTTGGTAAGTCAAGTAAACACCCCAAGGGATTGGAGGTACGGTTTCACTATACTCTCCTTCCCCCAAGGAGTATTCCCCAAGGCTCGGCTCTGTAATGGACACACCATCCATGCCTATGGCAGGATGATGGACTAGAGTCCCTGAGCCCCAGGATTCCTTTAACGGAATACTTCTATAAGGAGCAATTAACGGGGGGGTAGGCATTTAAAGCCATGCCCCTCCTATACCAATTTAACCAAAGCCTAACGGCCAACCTAACAAGTTGTGACAATTGATTGACAGTAGGCAAAAACCACATGGCAACAGCCAATCAGCCAAGTGGCAAAATTCCTACTGGGCCCCTGAATACAGGCGATCCCCGCTAGTCGGGCAAGCAGTACCAGCTAAGCCTAAATGCAGCGGAGGGAGGGTGGGAATTTGCAGGCTATTCAAAAGAATGAGAAACCGAAAGGGACGAGGTCGTTAAATTAGAAATGGCTGTCAATCAAACTCTAGGCATGCCCTGTGACTCATCCTAACTCACAGCCCACCCCCTCCCAGATTTCTCTCAGGCTCGTCCGCAAACGCCACTACACTCTAAGAGTGTAATGGACTTTCTCAATTGCTTCCCTCCTCCCCACAGCGACCCTTTACTGACTTACCCTTTGCTTTCACGAAAAGCCTGAAGGCAATCCATGAGCAGCCTGTGATCCCTGCAACTTTTGAGGAATGTGCGGGGCAGGGCTCTTTTGCGTTTTTTTTTTATTCAAGGACCACAGTGTGGGTGCCAAGAAGACCTCTCTGGAGAAGGCATTATACAATTGGGTCGCTGCCATAAACAAGACCCTCTCCTTAGTAGGCACCAAACCACCAAAGTTGGGTTCTGGAGATTATCATAGGGTCCAGCCAGGTATATATGGAAGGAGAAGAATCTTTCCATAAACCAATTAGGGTTTTGAGGATTATCAGTAGAGATAATAATCCAGCAGAGATGTTACAGCAAAGAAGGCAATTGACTAGAACCAAACCAGTGGCTACACAAAATCGAAGAGCCAGTGTGTTGTAGTAGTTAGAGGGTTGGGCTAGGACTTGGGAGACCAGGGTTCAAATCCCCCTCAACCACAGCTACCTCACAGGGTTGTTGTGGGGATTAAATACAGGGGAGGAGAACTATGCAAACCACCTTGAGCTCCTTGGAGGAAAAGGTGGGATATACAGTAAATGTAATGGACCCAGGTGGCGCTGTGGGTTAAACCACAGAGTCTAGGGCTTGCTGATCAGAAGGTCGGCGGTTCGAATCCCTGCAATGGGGTGAGCTCCTGTTGTTCGGTCCCAGCTCCTGCCCACCTAGCAGTTCGAAAGCACATCAAAGTGCAAGTAGATAAATAGGGACCACTCCAGTGGAAAGGTAAACGGCGTTTCTGTGCACTGCTCTGGTTTGCCAGAAGCAGCTTTGTCATGCTGGCCACATGACCTGGAAGCTGTCTGCGGACAAACGCCGGCTCCCTTGGCCTATAGAGCGAGATGAGCGCCGCAACCCCAGAGTCGGACACGACTGGACCTGATGGCCAGGGGCCCCTTTACCTTTAATGAATAAATTAATTAATTCAAAGCGCATTCACAGTATCCCCTTCCAGCTTATAGGAAGATTATTCATTAATTCATTAATTTCTTTGTATCCCATCCATCTTAGCTCAGTTGGCTGGAGTGTGGTGCTGATGATGCCAAGGTTGTCGGTTCAATCCCCATATGGGTCAGCTGCATATTGCTTCATTGCAGGGGGTTGGGCCAGATGATCTTCTGGGTCCCTTCCAACTCTACAATCCAATGAATGCTACGATTCCCAAACGCTCAGAAGAGCAGTTATATACTATGTTCCTCTCAAGCTTCTTCGTGAGGTGTGATTTGCTCAAGGGCACAAACAGCGCTGCATGGCTGAGAAAGGCTTTCCATGGCCATCTCCCCGGCCCAGTACTGAAATTCAGACAAGCCTTAGTTGAGGCAAACAGTGTAAAATCAAAGTGCACCTTCCCCCCCCCCCCCAAGGGACATGGCACAGGGAAAGCTGACTGACATGTGTCGCAGGCAACAGAAGTGTAATCCTACCTAGTGAGAAGCACACGTGGGGCCACAGGGGATTGCGGGCGTAGGCTAACGCCAAGAGATCTCTGTTTGCCGTAAGCATTTCTTTAACATATACTATGATAATTCAGAGGAAAAGCTTACCCCAGAACATTATACCAAGGGTGCACAGTATGTTCAATAAATGTTGATGTATGTACATTAGTTATAACATAGCTCAAGGCAATGTATTCTTAAATGAGGTGTCTCTATCAATCTTGTATCCCCCCTCCCCCCCGCCCCACACTGAACACAAGCTGCTGCAAAGGCTGTTCTGCTCCAATAAATGCTGAAGCCATTTGCACAGGAGCAAAGCAATGCATTTATTAACCAAGGTTATTAACATCGTCCAAGTTTCCAGGGTTAGGAATTCAATTGAATAATAAATGCCTCTTTGCATTACATTAGCACGTTTTGCGATGAGCATCATGAACCAGTCGAAGGGCCCCACCCCACCCTCCCCCAATGCTCCAGGTCGCTGGGTTGTGTCCCTCTTAAACAATAGGCAATTGACTTTTGAGAGCAAATGGCTTGTAAGTTCCATTTTCAAAACTGCCGGGGAGATTTCCGGAAAGTGTCGTGTTGTTGCAAGGCTTTAGCATGAGACCCAATCTTGACAGACACATCAGCGGTCTGAAATTTCAATCAGATGATTTCATAGACAGAACCAAAACCTAGGGAACTCTGGGTTCTGGAGAAAACAGCAGCCACAATTGTGTTCAGCATAGATAAGCCCCTTGAATCTAGAGCTTTAAACTCATTGCTTTCAAGCAGACGTAAGTGTGCCTGTGCTGGAATCTGCCAGTAAAGCATCATATATCTACATTGGCTCACAGTACGTTTCCAAGCACAATTGTTGGTGCTGACTTTTAAAGCCCCAAATAGCCTTGGCCCTGTATACCTGAAGGAGCAGCTCCACCCCCATCACTTAGCCTGGACATTGAGGTCTCCAAGGGCCTTCTGGCAGTTTCCTCGCTGCGAGACATTGAAGCTATAGAGAACCAGTCAGAGGGCCTTCTCAGTAGTGGCGCCCACACTGTGAAACGCCCTCCCATCAGATGTCAAAGAGATACGACCTTTAGAAGACATCTGAAGGCAGCCCCATAGAGGAAAGTTTTTAATGTTTAATTATGTTTTTGTATATGCTGGAAGCAACCTAGTCAGATTGGCCGGGTACAAATAATATTTTTTAACAAAATAAAAAAATTCCTTCAGTAGCACCTTAAAGACCAACTAAGTTTTTATTTTGGTATGAGCTTTCGTGTGCATGCACACTTCATCAGATACACTGAAACAGAAGTCACCAGACCCTTATGTATATTCAGAGGGTGGGGGTGATGGGAATGGGTGATGGGCTGATAGGAGTGGTAAACCTGTAGGTGACTGTTAACGACTGTTAATGACTGCAATTGGTCTTGCAGGGGGAAAGCAAGGGCTAATGAAAGCTTGATCATGCTAATGCTAATGAAAGCTTGATCATGTATAATGAGATAAGAATCCTATGTCTCTGTTCATTCCAGGTGATTTCATTCCAGGTTTTTAATTGATTATTGTTATATCCAATGTCATTTCTGGTCAAGAGGTCTGTAGATACCCCAACTAACTGAAGCTTCTTTCAAGCATGAACCAAGCAGCAAAGCAGTGGCTGGATAGATCCACTTGAATCTTAGGACAACACAGTCAGACTTGAACAAACATTACATTTCCTTCAGAAAAAAATACATATATTAACATAGAAAATAACTGTTTGGGCTACAATCCTATGATGAGTCCTATGATACACTCCTGTGATCTTGAAGTAAGCCCTGTTGAACATAAGGGGCTTACTTCAGACTAAACAAGCATAGGATTGTGCTGTGAAAAGAACACAAACTTTTCGATATTATCTCAAGTTGTGACAAATTAAGTCTGTAGCCTTTTAGCCTGCAGAGCCAAAATGTGTGCATTTGTACAGTGGAACCACAGATAACCCCTCTTTTGCGGGGAGAGTATTATTATTATTATTACCGCACCAGGAGACTCACAGGCCAGGAAGTCATAATTATACAAAATTGGGGTGAATGAGCAGATATTAATTATGACATAGGAAGTTTCCCAGACAGAAAAAGGCAATTAGAGTCAGGATCCTAGACATATTGGCAATTGCTCCCTAGATAGCAAGGCAGTGGCACCTACAGACAGGACAGCCTAGAGCAGTGTTTCTCAAACTTGGTTCTCCAGCTGTTGTTGGACTACAACTCCCATCATCCGTAGCTGGCAGGTCCAGTTCAACAACAGCTGGAGACCCAAGTTTGAGAAATACTGGCCTCGAGGCTTGCCTTGGAGAGGCATGATTTTAGAGTTGCTGTGTCCCTTCTTGAGGCTCTGAACCTGAGATCTGATATCCACCAGTCCTTCCCGTCGCCTCAGTGTTTTGCCTTTTCACTTCATGTAGTTCTTTGAAGGCTGTGATATAGTTCCCCACTTGCAGGGCTAGTGTGCATGTTGACCCAGAGATGGTTTGTATTTCAGAGACTAGTATGCAAACCAAGGGGCAAACGATGTTGCCCGTAGAAAGGTTAGTTCCTCCATTCATTAAATGTAGATAGGATATTGCCTTTCATGGGAATGTGCAGGACCAATACACAAAGACTAAACTGCAGCTTGGGACTT
Organism: Zootoca vivipara; assembly: GCF_965207765.1. Classification (NCBI taxonomy): domain Eukaryota; kingdom Metazoa; phylum Chordata; class Lepidosauria; order Squamata; family Lacertidae; genus Zootoca; species Zootoca vivipara. The sequence continues at coordinate 28,077,336 of NC_142586.1, read as the reverse complement.
CATCATTCACCAGTGACGTAGACCGGTGTGCACCATTGTTTATTATTATTATTATTATTATTATTATTATTATTATTATTATTATTAGTTTCCAGCATTGTGTTACTCCCAGAGCAAACTTTAAAAACAAGTCCCCCATCAAGGACCTGGAACACAACCAAGCAAGCCGCAGAAGGGCTTGAGAGTGGGAACGGAAATGAAGGATTAGACTTCAGAGTCTCATTCATGCAAATGGAAGTTGTAAATATAATTCACCACAATACGTTTCATTCCTCCTCAGTGCAGGGTGACCAGCTCTCCTAATTTACAGAGGACGCTTCTCTGTTTGAAGGGCTGTGTGGCCCAAATCCAAAGTAAAGATAAAAAACTTTGTAAATGCTTGTGGCGATTTAACATTTGGCGGGAGGAAAAGAGACTTAAGGAACAGGCACAAGCCTCGTTATGAAGAATTTCCACCCCAGTTCCCCTAGAATGATTCACAGTCTGGGCAGAAAATGGTGACTGATAGTTGATGGCCACTGAGTGGATCTCAGCTACCGCCTGAGGCACCAGAATTAAGTTTTAAAAGGTTAAGGCTAGAAAGACTACCACTGTAGCTGCCGCCGCCGCCGCTACCACCTCAATGGTAGGCCCCACCCCTACAAATGTTTGAGGAATTTCTTTCCAGAAAGGACACTCCCCTGGTTTCAGAAGCCCTGAATTTCACTCCACCAGCTTCCAATTCCAACTTTCGGCTCAGCTCGGCAGACACAAAAACTTGCTCTGTTTTCCTCAGTGAAATCCTGGTGGCTATGTGCTCTTTCTCAGCCTCACTTGCCGCACAACGTTGTCTTGAGGGATAAAGCTAGGGAAAACCCAGTGCATACCAACCTCAGCAACTTGGATACAAATGCGATGAAAAATACTTCCATTCACAGCCAGTGAGTGCCTTCTCCCTTATCCTGTGATTATAAAGCCACACAGTATACTTGAACTATAACATGCAAACATGGCCCTCAGTTCTTAGGATTCTTCCGCCACAAAAGCTCCACTATTTGGGAAATGAACGACTCCATTGTGAGTTGCTGTATAATGAGGTGGCCAGCAGCTGCTTCCACCCATGTGAAAAATGACTCAGCTGAGTTTCACTGATGTATATAAATGTCTGGGGTGGGACAACGAGACTCAGTTAAAGATCACTCTCACTTTCATGAACTCTCTCTCTCTCTCTCTCTCTCTCACACACACACACATCACTGATACCATGCTGTTTCTCTCCAGCTGCCCCAAAATAATATGTCCTGAAAATATTTCCTAAGGTCCATGTTCTGGAAAATGCTAAGAAGTATAGTCAAAGGGCACAGTGAAAAAGAAGTCACTGTTGGAAATTGGGGGTCGTCTGCATAGTTTTGTTGGGTTCTGCATCCGTCTTTTCCAGATATGTGAAGAGAGGCCTGCTTAAACTCCTCTGCGGTGCTCATTTTAAAAAGGAACTAGGTGTCAATCAATTTCAACATACAGTGGTACCTCTAGATACGTACCTGATCTGTTCCGGGGTGCCATTCACACCCCAAAAAGTACGTATCTAGAGCCGTGCTTCTGCACATGCACGAAGCACTGATAGAGCACTTGTGCACACGTGCAAAGCGCGCGGGCTGCTTCTGCGCATGCGCGAAGCACGCAGGACACGTTTGCGCATGCGTGCATGGTAGAACCCGGAAGTAAACACTTCCGGATCCGCCGTGTTCTTATCCTGAAAGTACGTAACCCACAGCGTACTTAACCCAAGGTATGACTGTACCTCAAAACGAACCTGTTCCAATTCATGCTCCTCCCTTTTCAAAATGAACCAGTTTTTTTCATGTTCAGCTCACGGTTCACTCAAACCATCTTCAGCAAATTTTCTCAGCATTCAGAATGTTGCAAGCCGCTGTGCTAAAGTGCAAAGCTTATTTAAGAAGACAAAGGAAACATTTTTTTTTAAAAAAAACAACCCATGGTGAAATGAAAATTGTTTATTTCCCCCCAGCAACTATCTTTAAGTTTAACGAGTGAAAAACACATGAAGGGGAAAGAACTTGAAGATGAAAGTTCCACCCCAAAATGAACTTAATTCACATTCCATTCACCTGGCAATTATGGGAACTACTTTCAGCAGTAGGTAAGATATTTCAGTCAACTTTGTTGAACCAAAATAGTTTGTTCCAAGGCTTTGTCTTGTATGGTAGCCGCATGTTCTCAATCCAAAGGGTTGTCCAGTACAAATCCAGTTTAAATGTAAATAATGATAAGAAGGTAAGGTTTCAGAGGTTAAGTACCTGGACAGATGAATGAGTAGCAGTCACCTGGTCACAGTTTACCCTACTTTGGAGAGATTCATTGCATTTCTATTTAAATTATAGTACCGGTAGTTATTTCTAAATTTGCATCCATACCTAAATCTCAAATGTATCTGGCTCATCATTGAGCTCATCGGTGGGGTGGGGGGGACAACTATAAATAGACTATAAGCCCATTAGACATCAGGCAGGTACCATCCTTGCTCAGATTTGGCCTATTGAAATCAATGAAGTCAGCCATATCCACTAACATTACCAGTGGGTCTGCTCAGATCATGCCTTAGTTGAATACAGCTCTAAAGATTTTAAAATATATAATAAATTTCTGGTTTTTAAAAGATTTTTTTGTTGAATGATTTTGTCTTCTCTTTTATGGTACAGTGGTACCTTGGTTTATGAACACAATTGGTTCCGGAAGTCTGTTCATAAACTGAAGCATTCATAAACTGAAGTGAACTTTCCCATTGAAAGTAATGGAAAGTGGATTAATCCATTCCAGACGGGTCCGCAAGTACTCAACCTGAAGCATACTTAACCCGAAGCATGGGTGTACTTGGTTCCGGAAGTCTGTTCATAAACTGAATCATTCATAAACTGAAGCGAACTTTCCCATTGAAAGTAATGGAAAGTGGATTAATCCGTTCCAGATGGGTCCGCGGCATTCGTAAACCGAAAATTCGTAAACCGAGGTGTTCATAAACCCAAGTTCCACTGTATTTGCATGCTGTTTGTGATGTTTTCTTTCTGGGCTGTTTTCAGAAGAGAAATGTAAAAGCATCAACTCATCTCCCCCCTTTCCCTGTGCCCAGTTCTTAAAATGGGAAATTTTGGAAATGGAAGTTCCCAAATCTGGTTCGTTTTTGCTTGCTGTGTGGGCTTTGCGAGTTTTTGGCTCAGAGCCACATTTCTGAAATTCTTTGAATGATATAGCAAGTAAAAAATAATACACATGTGACATGGTTTCATACAATAAACAAAAACCAGCCACCAAGTACTGTACATTGGAAAAGAAATTACCAGGAAATACTAAAAAGATTTGTTGACTAGGCAGGTGACCTGTGTACACTGAGATTACAGGGAAAAAGAGAAAAGCCTTTTCATTTACTCTTAATATAGCATCCTCATCCTGTTGCTTTGGCATTGACATAGATTAATACTTTGTTTTCCTCTCAGGAGCTGGGTTAAATCCTACTTAGTCTTTGTGAGAAACAGACTTTGTGATATATTTTTTTATACCATTCTCGCTTACCAGTTTGATGCTATATATATATGGATTCTAAAAGTGCGGCAGGAGCTCTGCAGCCCTCATACAATATTTTTTTAATATTCTTTGGTATGCAAACAATGTATTCCAAAGGCCTTATTCACTTTCCCGAGGGAATGATGTAGGCCAGGTCTGTTTCCTTCTTTATGGATGCTTTTAGAAACAACAACCACAATTTGAATGAGGATGACTAAATGCAAAAGATGACATGTCTTTTGCACTTTCATAGTAGCGTTAGAAGAAAAACAATCAGTGGAAGCAATCACTCCTTCTCATCTGGTTCTCGTCCGAAGGCTGGGGCTTGGTTGTCAACATTGTGATATATCACCAGCTAAACATTGCGATTTGCATGCCGGGGTACCAAGATATCCCCCCAACAACTCACACATCACACAATATTTAAGTTTGAGGTTTTTAGCATTAATTTTGGCCACAACTTTATTTAAATACAACTGAATATGAGTGGTTGCTTAGGCATTGGTTCTTGCCATCTGTCCCCCACCTGGGACAGATCTGAGTCCCACTAGCCTAGTTAGGGGAGCACCCTCTGGGAGAGATCGGGGCAGGGGCCCAAGCCCATGACCTCATCCCTCAGATGCTCCCCGAGGCTCATGCACGGCCCTGGCCCCTAACAGGGATAAACGGACAAACATGTAGAGCCCCAGGATTCCTTTAACGGAATACCCCTAAAGGCAGCAGCAACCATGAGGGGCAGGCCCAGCCAAAATCCGTACCCCTCCACCATCCAATTTGAACCAATGCCTAACCGCCAACCTTACAAGTTGTGACTTATTGCTGCGTAGTAGGCAAAACCCACCTGGCACAAGCCAATGAGCCAAGTGGCAAAATTCCTACCAGGCCCCTGATCCAAAACAGGCGACCCCATGACAGGCGCAGCAAGATCAAAGCAAGAACGCCTAAAATAAGAGGAGGGTGGGCAGGAGATTTGTTGCAAGCAGCAAAAATGGGGAAAAACTGCTTGCTAAACCTATTTAAGTGCAGAAGCTGTCAATCAATCATTTGCTACATGCTAAATTCCCCAGCAACAGCTCAACCCACCAATCACCCATGTGGCCATCCAAAGTGACCCGCCTCTCCAACCTGGGATATCTTGTTAACCCTTCCGCAACCCATGTTCTACTTTAAGGGTAGAACCTGCTTTACCAATATATCACGATGTCTGAAATAAGGATGGAGCTATGCAGAGGCATTGGCTGGCTTCACGGTGTTCCCCACATTGTGATTTTTGCACAGCACACAGACATCATTATTCGTGATATATTGCCAGGTGAAAAATTATGAAACCAATATTACAATATGTATTTCAAACCAGTTTTGGACAATATTGCAATACATCGCCTAGCCAGGCCCGGCTCTAGGGGTAGTCTCGGTGGCGCGGGGTGCCAGGGTGCTGGGCCGGCAGGAGCGCACTGTGTGGCAAAGCCACGTGGAAGCTGTGCTGCACGCTGCGCCTGCCCACCAGGGCGGGGGCGCCGGAGCAATCTCCACGCCACAGCATCAGGGCGCCCGACCGGCTTGCGGCGGCCCTGCGCCTAGCCCTACTGCAGGCATATATGACACAACCTGTGGCTGAGTAGTGTGTAATTCCGCCCCCCCCACTCCCAAATGCTTCATTCTTTGGCCATTTAATGGATATGGTGATGGACTTGTAGGGTATAACTGAATCACTTTTTGGCGTGATCTGTTCTGCATGGCTTCAGAGTTTTCTTCCATGGACTTGCTGGCTGTCATTCAAGCAAGAAATTCCCAGCCACCCAGGCTGTAATCTGAAATGGAAAAGTGGTGGAAGGAGAGGGCTTTCTAAACTGTCACTCCTCCCCCAAGTTGGCTTTACCCCAAGGAGGGGGAAAGAAATGCTGATGCTTTGTCATCAAGGGATACGCAACATTGTATTGTTGGTCTGTTGTTGTTGTTTAGTCGTTTAGTCGTGTCCGACTCTTCGTGACCCCATGGACCATAGCACGCCAGGCACTCCTGTCTTGCTCTGCCTCCCGCAGTTTGGTCAAACTCATGTTCGTAGCTTCGAGAACACTGTCCAACCATCTTGTCCTCTGACGTCCCCTTCTCCTAGTGCCCTCAATCTTTCCCAACATCAGGGTCTTTTCCAAGGATTCTTCTCTTCTCATGAGGTGGCCAAAGTATTGGAGCCTCAATTGTTGGTCTACAACTCCTATAATCACTGTCCATTTGCTATGCCGGCTGGGGCCCAATGGAAAATGGAGTGAAACAGCCTCAGGAGAACATGGTGCCCATCGCCCATCCAAGCTGATGGGCTCCACCCCAATGGACGTAAGGTTTTTCTCTGCTCAGAACCGGCAGTCCTCTATGCAGGGACTGCAGGGACGCTCTCTGTGCATGCATTTAGAGTGCATTGGTGCCCTTGGTTAACTGGAAGCACTTCTTACTTATCGCAGGCAACTAGGCAAGTGCCTCATCAAAGCACAAAGGAGGGAGCAGGAGCCAAGGAGGCACCTTCCCGCCTCCTTCCCAAAGCCTAGTAAGTGCTGGGCTTTGGGAAGAAGGCATGAGGGCTATGGCAGGGTCCTAGAGTCCTCCTTCCTCCTGTTCAAAGCCTAGCTTTTGGAAGGAGATGGGAGGGTACTAGGAGCCTACCAGAGCCTCATTGCTTCTTCCCAAAGCCCGGCACCTCACTTAGCTGGCTTGGGGAAGGCAGAACAAGGGCTGGGTGGGCGTTGGTCAAATTTTATATAGTGCATCATATTACCAAGGTCTACCCTGGCTCAAACCCAGAGTAACAATCTTCATGCATGAAATGTTTCCATCGACTTCAGTTACACAGGGGTGTAAGCAGAACAATCCATCCATATTTATAGTATTAATTCAAACCCCCAAGAAGTCCATGAGAGACAGAAGACCAAAAAATAAAATAAAAATGAGCTCAACATAAGCTTCACAAGCACACGACCAAAAATGAGTCCTGATTCAGATATTTAAATATGGTATATGCACCCTGAGAATGACCACTATTCATTTCAGGAACTCAAATGTCAAGTGGCTTCAATCAGAACAGCCTACTTTCATTCATGCCCCCTCGACGCACAAACCATTCATCCAAAAATGTACTGTATCTAAGTTTGTGTTTGTTCAGGAAGAACACAAAAGGCTTTGAGGCGCATACAGAGATATATTTCACAACCATTCTGCATATGCGTACACACACAATACACCGTGGGTAGTGGTACCAAAACATCAGAAAGCTCACAGATCTTTATTTTTGGCTTTTTTTATTTAAAAAGTGATTAGATTCAGCCAGGCCTGTGCAGTTTGTCTGAGGCCCAGAGTGGGAGTCTTGCCCATGAGATGCAGCCCTGTGGAATCGCTGCCCGATCTGATCTGACGCTAGTATGCAGTAAAATGTGTCCAGATTTTATTATCAAAAGCTTGCCCTAAGTCCCTGATTGTCTGGGAGGCAAAGGGCATTATTGCAATGACAATATAAGTCTAGCAGGCCCCAGTGGAGCCCCCCAGCCAGCTCAGCTCTCCAAGGCCCAGGGCAAGTCTACCCCCACTCTCGTACCCTCCAACATGTTCAGTCCCAAAACCAGGACATGCATCTTCCCAGCCATGCTCCCATGCGAGTCACATGACCTGTGCAAGATACCCAGAGCTTTTCAGGATCATACTCTCACCACACGCCTTAGGCTAATTTAACAATCTATGGCCTTTTAAACTGGGCAATGGTGGTGGTGGTGTTTGTTACTATGTCATGTATGTATTTTTTTGTGGTTTTATATTGTAAACTGCCCTGTGATCCTCGGATGTAGAGTGGCATAGACAAAATCACCTCAACTTTCTCAGCACCTGGGTAGGCTTGTATATAGTACAGATGGGTTCTCTAACTAAAATAGAGTGGGTGGTTAACACTTTTGATTTCCTCTCAAAACTTGCCTTTTGCTCCTTATAATTGCAATTTTTGCAGGGTGGGGTAAAGAAAATTAAATGTCCACGCTACTTTCCAATTTCCAAACTTAATTTTTTTAAAAAACAACCCAACAAACTGTCAAAAACATCACACAAAAACAAAAAAAAATTATTGTATCTTATTGTTGGTTGTTTTAATATTATTGTCATCTGCCCAGTGTTTTTAATGAAGAGTGAGAAATACATAGATACAGTGCTTTTTTCCTTTAAAAAAATGTTTAGGGGTACTCTCATTTTGACTCTATAGTTCAAATCGGGGAAAATAAATACAGAAAAGTACAATGATTCACAAAATATTTAGGGGTATGCATACCCCTGCGTACCCCCAGAAAAAAAGCACTACACAAACATACACGTACGTACATACATACATACATACATATCATTCCTAAAAGAAGGGGCTCCTTAAAAATGGATTTATGTCCAAAAGCTCAATGAAAAGAAAAAATAAATAAATCTTGCCTCTGGAAAGACAATAAGAATGGTTTCACGGTACTTCTAAGGGAAGTTTGTTTTTGTGAGTCTCTATTACTGGGATGGCATCCCCCACCCTCACCCCTCTCATAGCTTGTACAGGTACATATTTTCCTCGTAGGCTCCATCTATTCACAACTGGACAGTCCGTCCAGTCTCTCTGAGATGCATTTGAGCACTTAGTGATGGGGAAATCCTTTTTAAAAATTCTTATAGTGAAAACGCATTTCCCACCCACGTTCCGTTTTGAGTCCAAATGAATGAGGAAGAAGAGGATCAGCATAATATTCCTGATGTGCAGTGCCAGGGATTTCCACCCACATGCTACTTTTGCTGATGACGCAGGCCAAATTGGCAGTGTTCCTGTCTGGCACAAATTTCAAAACTACAACTGCATACAGTATAGGGGTTGTGCCTGCAGCAGTTCCTGCATGGTGGCATAAAGGAGGCACAGGTCAGATGATGGTCAGGATGTACAATGATTAAAATCAACTTCCAGTCAGCATTGGCCTAGGACAATGGTTTTCAACCAGTGTGCCGTGGCACCCTGGGGTGCCTTGAATGATGGACAGGGGTGCCGTGGGCAACACTGGCCTCTGTCCCTCTTTCCTTCTCTCCCCCTCCTCCAGATGCCTCTCTGCCTCCCAAAGGCTTGTGTGGCTGTTTGTTGCAACAGCCCTGGCTCCTAGCTCCCCTGGCAAATCGTGTCTCTGGGGCTGGTCAGGGGGTGCTGGTTGCCAGATGCAGACGCGGCCTCAGAGTAAGCAAGCAAGTGGGTGAGGGAGCCCAGCCAGCCAGCCCTCCAGCACTTGCTGTTGGGAATGGACAGACTAGTGCAGGCATCCCCAAACTGTGGCCCTCCAGATGTTTTGGCCTACAACTCCCATTATCCCTAGCTAACAGGACCAATGGTAGGGGGAGATGGGAATTGTAGTCCAAAACATCTGGAGGGCCAAAGTTTGGGGATGCCTGGACTAGTGGGAGGCCGGGCAGGCGGACAGGCACTGTGCTGGCCTTTCCTGGGCTTGCTGTGTGCAAGGCTTGCCTGGGAGCTGTGGCTGGTGCTGAAGGAGAGTCTGTCCCCTGTGCAGGCCTCATGTCCACCTTTGGCCTTCATTGGGTTACTAAGACTGGGGGCATCCTCTCCCCAGGCCCCTGTGGGGCAGTATGAGGCGGCACCTCTCTTTGGGGCAGTGGGGTGTGCCGCAGAAAGAATGTAGTTGGTCAAGGGGGCCATGGACTCAAATAGGTTGAAAACCTCTGGCCTAGGATAAACTTGTGGGACCAGCATGCTCTACTAACAGTTGCAGAACCAAAACTTGATACACATTCTTTCCAATAACTGAAGTCTTAGTGATGGGTCTGAGATGTAGAAACTGTAGCTGACACCTGAGGCTCCATTCTTTTCATTTTCCAAGTATATATTGCTTTTCCTAAGCGCACGGGCGCATCATCATCCAGTAGAATGACTGAAGTTGTGCAAGTAATGAGTTGCATCCACTGCCATAAGGATGGGCAAATCAATTTTGATTTCTCTCAGTTACCCATTTTTCTAATCAAGTTCAGTCGACCACATTTCTGTATCAGTTTGTGATTTAAAAAATAAATAAATGTCTTCATGAAAATGCACAAGTTTTTTTTCTGCACATTTCCCCTAATGTACACATTTAGAATCTGATTCTCCCCAATATACAAATTGTTTCAAGATTTCCCCCTAATATAATCACCTTTTTTCAGCAACAGATGCAATTTTTTTGCATATGTCCCTTTAATAAATACACTTCTGTACTAAGCTGCAAATTTCAGGTAAGTGCAAATTTCAGAGGATAGCTGTATTTTAGGTCATGGATCATTTCAAGAGGCGTGGATTAGTTACCTGAAGCAAACTGAAGCAATTTCCTCCTTCAGGCTTAGTCACTAACACACCACCACCACCTGTTGCATGGTGGATCAATAGGGGTTCCAATTCGCTGGCTCTATCCGCTCTGGAGGTGATGTGCTGAGAAACATAGTCTACTGTTGATGGGAAGAAGGAGAAACAGCAACAACCTGAAGATTTAAAACAAACATAGTATTGTGTTATAGCAAGATACAACCACTTAATGCCATCAACAACTGCCACATTCAGGTTGAATGAACAATGCAAGACAACACCCAAAACCGAGTGGGTTCAGTTGACTCTTAACTTTGCAGTTTTCAATGACTGGTTCCACCACTAGAATTACCCCTCCTCGTCCTCTGATTCCCATAGACTGTGTGCTTTAAAAAGAAATAAAAACTAAGACACAGCCATTGAATTCATATATATTTCCATCTTTCCCTAAGGACTTGAAAATTCATTGTATTTCACAGGTGCATATCATTCAGCATATGTGCCACTTTATTTAAATCCACGAAGGTTGCAGTCCTTCTCAAGGGGCTGTTGACAGTGCTTTGCTCATTGCCCTGCTGAACTGCCCTAGAGGAGCACCAGTTTTTTCTTTCTCCAGAGGCTCCCCTTCCCCACATTTCTTTTGTACGCAATTTCCTTCCTATTCGAACTAATGAACAGGATTGAATCACCTCAGCTCCTGGTCTGGTGTGATTTTCTCCCTGGTTTGAGTGTGGGAACTAAGAAGGTGTTGGAGCCTTCAGATCCATCCGACTTCTGGTCCTCCTCTGACACAAACACACCCTTTTTAGAGCCTACCAGTATCAGAGCTCTGAGGTAGTTGCCACAGGAGTGAGGAGGAACTGGGCATCAGATCTGAGATCAGAGCTCTCTTTCTGATCTCAGAGCATTCCTGGAGATGACCTCCCAGGAACTGGAGGATCACAGAGACTTCAGAGAAATCTTTCTAAGTATTGTTTTCATCATGTGCATTCTGTACTTCAGTGCTGGAATTTTGCTCAGGAGAAAACAAATAGCACTCTTCTGAAAAGAATACAGAAAGCCATGGGTTATAGAAGATCAGAATAATATCACCAGGGGGAAAGTATTAATGAGTCATCTGTTTCCGTGAATTACCCAAGCGTTCGCTGAAAGTGGAACACTTTCAACAACAAAAATCCACATAAGGCAGGCTTCAGAAATAAATGAGGGTTATGCAAGACTAGCAGGAAATAAGCTGATGAATCCTCTAAAATAATATTGCAACATATTTTGGCTCTCACTTATTGGTTGCTGTAGGATTTTCTCCTGAGTGAGCAACTGCTGAACCCCAGGCAGCTCCATACCATGGCTGACTTTTTAAAAGAGGTGTCTGTGTTGGGGTGTCTTATGAACATATTTCTCAGGAAGGAGAGCTGTTGGCTAAAGGTTAGCAGTGAAAACACACACACACACACACACCACTATTCCCCAGTTGATTTAAACCAAACATACTTGCAACTGGGATGTGAATTCTGCATGCCTGATTTGAATCTGAATCCCCCCACCTCTCTCTCTTCTGAGCATTTAAATTTCACTCTAAAATAAAGAGTTACTTGTCATGCAAGAAACAGAAGTCAAAGGGAACTAGTTACAGTGCAATGAAATGTGTAGAAAAACTCCTAATTTATTTTGAATTAGATCCTCCCTCCACTTCCCAATGTGGCTTCATCCATACTCATCAACATTTCTTTGAGTAAAATAGAGACATACCCTCCAGCACTCCTACGATGAAAGTAGGAATGTCCAATGCTATTTTTATAGAAAAAGAGGTGCCAGAACTCACCATGAACACCTCCCTTGTTCTCCTATAATGGCAATGATGCCCACCTGAGAGGTACCGAAGGTGAGTTCCAGTGAGTTTCTGGCTGGGGGTGGGGGAGAAGCCCTGGGGATGTCCTATTCCATACACTCCAACATTTCTCCAATGAAAATAGGGACATCCTAAGGAAAAGCAGGACATTCCAGGATCAAATTAGAAACCAGGACGGCTTCTGTAAATCCAGGACTGTCTCTAGAAAATAGGGACACCTGGAGAGTCTGGCTTCATTACTTGCATATAGAATTAATCATTCCCAAAATAGAATGTTACAAAATAGCACACAAGAGTTTCAGCTCTCCAGAACTCTTCATCAGTCTAGATAGGTTGGGGGAGGGAAAAAGCTGGCTGATGCTGCAGCCATAGAGTCTACACGACCAGTGCTACTTTTCGAGAAAGAGGTGCCAGAACTCCCCATGAACGCCTTCCTTGTTCTCTTAGAATAACAATGGCGCATAGCTGCCAAGTTATCCCTTTTTTACAGGGATTTTCCCTTATGCTGAATAGGCTTCCTCGCGAGAAAAGGGAAAACCTGGCAGCTATGCAATGGCGCTCACCTGAGAGGTGCCGGAACTGAGGTCCGGTGAGTTTGGGCTGGAAAAAAAAGCGCTGGATACAACCCACTGTTGAATACACCACAAAGTGAGGATTTTGCATTTGTATGAGTGCTTTCTTTGACATTGGAATCAATTGGAAAACACACACACACACACACACACACACACACACACACACAACCTCCACCATTGCAATTTTCAGTGTCCAGAATGGGGAAGGGATAAATCTCCCCTCCCTATGTGCTGTGATCCGGATAACAATTGTCCCCCTCCACAGCTGTAAGTAAATAAATAATTTTTTTTAAGAAAACAGAGCCATGGAGAAACAGAGGGGGGGGAATGCAGTTGGCCCTTGCACTGCAAGTTCAGTAGAAACTGGGTACAGGATTGCAGCCTCAGAGACATGCGGAGAGCAGGAACTGCCAAGACTTTTAGTGCATTTTTCAGGTTGTGGACACAATCCTTTCTGCACAGCACTGAAATGGCTGGTGACTACTTTGGCCGGCTCTGCCGTTTGGCAGTGAGGCGGCCTCTTCATTTGGCAGGGGCTGTGAAGCAGGGAGTGGTGGTGGGGCTGGGCATCCCCCTGACTTATACCTGTTTTCCTTGGGTATGGTGGGGAAGGGTTCTAGCCTTGCACACAGAAGGTCCCTGGCTTGTTGGTTTTTTGGGGGGGTTGTATTTACAGTGGAACCTCGGTTTATGAACACCTCGGTTTATGAATTTTCGATTTATGAACGCCGCGGACCCATCTGGAACTGATTAATTCACTTTCCATTACTTTTAATGGGAAAGTTCGCTTCAGTTTATGAACGCTTCAGTTTATGAACAGACTTCCGGAACCAATTACACCCATGTTTCAGTTTATGAACGCTTCAGTTTAAGTACTTCGCGGACCCGTCTGGAACGGATTAATCCACTTTCCATTACTTTCAATGGAAAAGTTCACTTCAGTTTATGAACGGTTACTCCGCGGACTGTCTGGAACGGATTAATCCACTTTCCATTACTTTCAATGGGAAAGTTCGCTTCAGTTTATGAACGCTTCAGTTTATGAACAGACTTCCGGAACCAATTGTGTTCATAAACCGAGGTACCACTGTAGTTAGCCTTATTAAATATCTTCCAAGATGACAATGCACACATACATGACAAGGAACTCATAAGTCACTCTCAGCAGCAAGAAACATCATAACTAGACACTGGAAGGACCTGTCAGGAGTGAATGTAGACCATGAGTACCAAAATGTATGGAAAACCACCCTACTAGAAAAGCTAACCAACAAACCTTGGTTTAATCTAGGTGGAGCTGGCAGGAATGTCTCCAGTCTGGAACACTGGAGAGCCACTGTCTGTCTGTGATAGACGATCATAGCATTGGGGACTTGGAAGGGACCACAAAGGTCATTCAGTCCAATCTCCTGCAATGCAGAAATCTTTTGCCCAACATGGGGCTTGAACCCACGGCCCTAAGATTAAGAGTCTCATGCTCTGCCAACTGAGCTATCCCAGGTATATAGAGTAATGGCATGAGTCTGTATAAATAAGGCAACTTCCTATCTTGCTATGCAGGCATTGTCCCATCGCCAGTGCTGAAGAAAGACTCCACCACCAGTTTGGTCACCTTTTGTACACAAAATGGAAGTACGCCCGTCTTCTCCTTCACCTCAGGCAACAACATCTCTTCTGCCTGGTTGTTATGCAATTATTCTTCTTTTTTTAAAAAATGATTTTTGTGGTAGTTTCAATATATTAGTTGTCTGCTCAGAATGGTTCAGAAAGGGCTGACTCATATAGGTGTGTTTTAGCCACTAAATAGCTCGCACCCACAATGAGATAGGAGTGATTTGCTGAATGAGTGAAGTGGTTTCATTGAAGAGCCTTTAAATACTGCCTCAGTCACATGAAAGCAGCTTTTCCATTAGAGGCCTCGTTTAAAATGACCCAGTCATTTGGGTGGGAAGAAGCTCGAAAGTTTGGTCCTCCCATTTTTTCATCTTTCCAATCTCAGATGCAGCTCTCCATATCTCTGCAGCAATCTGGAACTTAAAATAAAAATAAAAATAAATCTTCAGCATTTTAGTGGTAATCTTGCCTAATAAACACATTTTTGCATGCAGCATTTATTTAGGTAGATGGGAATCTGTACGGTGTACAACGTGGTTTTCCTTCTTGCTAAGTACTGTTCCGGTGATGCCCAAATCTTCCACCTCCATCATTTCATTTGATTTATCTGTTGTGGAAGTCTGGAGAATCTGTCATGAAGTCCCAGGGCAACATTGCAGAGTTGGTGACACGTTGTAGGACATGGATGCACAGGACTTTTGGGATTTCCTTTGCTCTTTTAGGCCCCACCAACCGGATCCAAGTACAAAAGACATAGACTTGGGGGTTAAATAATTCCGGACTCCAGAATTTGTTTTCAGTACCACAACTGATCTGGGTCCAAAGTACATCTAGGAAGAAAAGAAACCCAAACTCTCACTGCCAGTCCTCCAACACGTCACCCCCCACATAGCTGCCAAGGTTTCCCTTTTCTCGTGAGGAAGCCTATTCAGCATAAGGGGAAATCCCTGTAAAAAAGGGATAACTTGGCAGCTATGACCCCCCATGCTATTTTTCTAGAAAAAGAGGTGCCAGAACTCACCATGAACGCCTCCCTTGTTCTCTTAGAATGGCCATGGTGCCCAACTGAGAGGTGCCAAAACTGATTTCCAGCAAGTTCTAGTTGAAAAAAAAGCCATGCCTCCCCACTTTCTTCAGTTCAACAGTATAATTTAGTTGGGTTTTTGTCATTGTTAAAGTCTCAGCGTGGTTTAACTGTCAATCTCTCTTCACAGGGAACTCTGGGAATTGCAGTTCTGTGAAGGATAGAGGGGTCTCCCAGCCACTCTCAGCATCCTTTATAAACTACACTTCCCAGGGTTCTTTGGAGGAAGCCATGACAAGTGGTATGATGCAGCTTTAAAAGCTGCCCTGAGCCATTTTTCGTTGGCTATAACCCATTATTCTGGATCTCCAGGTATGTGTGGTCATGTTCCCTGTCTGAAATGCTGGAGAGTCAATTTGGAAATTTTTGAACTATATGGACCTATGACCTGACTCTCTATAAGGGAACTTCCTATGTTCCTGTGTAAGTTCCACAGAGCTGAGCGAAGCTTACTCTGAAGTAAAGGTATAGGATTTAGCAAGTCATGAATTCCTTCTGTCATGTAACACTTATTAAGCTTTTCCCATGTTGCTTTATATAGTGATGATGTGAGAGACATGTTCTAGCAAGAGGGCATACTCAGTTTGTTTGTTTGCTTGGTTGTTTAATTTATATACCACCCTTCATCAAGAGATCCCAGGGCGGTTCACAGAATAAAATCACAGAATAAAACACAAGTAAATAGTTGAACCAAAACAGCAAAACGATACCCCCTACCCCTTCCACAGATACAATTTAAAAGACTGTAGGGTATTAATCAGCCCAAGGCCTGGTTGAAGGGGAACGTTTTCACACACACACACACACACACACACACACATATATATCACACACATATATATACTGAAGAAGCCAGGCAAACCTCTCAGGGGAGAGCATTCCACAAACAGGGAGCCACTATAGAAAAGGCCCATTCTCCTGTTGCCACCCTTCCACGGAGGAGGCACATGAAGAAGTTTGTGCAAGGCATGTGGACAAGGTTTTTTTTTAAAAAAAAAATTAAAGCTCCTTCCCAAATCTCTTCAAAAGAGAAAATACTGGGGCTTGGAACAACTGGCACGTATTAGCCTGAAAACCACTGTATGGACTGAGGTAGTTATATTCCATGTTCTTAGGGGCTGGATCCAGGACTTTTTGAAAAAGAAACATTGTTCCTTCATCATTATAAAATTTAAGAAAACCAAGTCAGCAAACTCGTGAGAGGAAGAGCGTGGTTTTCTTACTGAAACCGTAACCTTTTTGTTTTCCACAGTGGTTCAGCAGTCAATGAGCTGAGCCAAAGCCCTTTGAAAGCTTCCTGTTCATTGTGAAAGAGCAAAATCATTAATTCCTCTCATTCGACAACAATCCTTCTCTGTCAATACCATCCTTAGCGGGAGGATTCTGACCTGCGAAATATATAAGAGCATGGAGTGCATTTTGAAGTCTCTTCTGGCCAAACGATGAAGAGGTAGTCAGCTAGAGGTGACCTTTTCAAAATGCTTTTATTCCAGGCAGTAGACCTCTTCATATGAAGCACTCTCTCTCACACAGTGCTCGCCTCCATATGTCTCCATAAAAAGCGGCTGATGGCTTAGCATGGTTTATGATCCACGAGCAGTGTGCTGGCGCATGCAGCCTAGTCACTCCAATTTGCTCCTCCTGTGGCACAAGTGGGAGGAACAAGCCAGGAAGCCAATAAACTTGGCTTTCTGTTGTGATCCAAACCCCAGGACATGGCTTGTTGCTGCCTAACAAGACAGGATTTGTAAGCAAACAGCAAGCCATAGTTTAAAGGTGGCTAGCGACCCTCGCTTAATGTGATGCGTGAAAATGGCCATTCTGAGGAAAGAATGACTGGGATCATGCTGCCCAGCCACACCTCGAACATCAGCATGTACAGCTGCACACACATCGTTGATTCTACACAATCAGACACCTTGTGTGATCTAGGTTCCCAATGGTGTAGATGCTCAGGTGTGCAGTGGTATGTGCGTACAAGTCCCTTTCATATGTTTTGCTGTGCATGTATTGGGGTCATGGCTTGAAGGATTTACCATTAGGATCATAGCTGACTGTCATAGATCCACTTCCTGCTCACATGTTGTCTGAAGGGGTCATGTCATGCAAGAAAAAGTTCTTTGAAGGAGCACTTGCCTCCTTCCATTCCTGGGTATGTGTTCCCTTCAGACTAGTCACAAAGAGAACAATATTTCTGAAGACATTTGATAAACCAGAGTGATGCCATCTTTGTTTCTGTTTCTTGTTTTTTTCTCACCTATGCATGAGTTTATGGAACAAAAGACATCCTTTATTGTACCATTTAGGTAAAGGTAAAGGGACCTAACCGACTCTGGGGTTGCGCGCTCATCTCGCATTATTGGCCGAGGGAGCCGGCGTATAGCTTCCAGGTCATGTGGCCAGCATGACAAAGCCGCTTCTGGCAAACCAGAGCAGCACATGGAAACGCCGTTTACCTTCCCGCTGTAGCGGTTCCTATTTATCTACTTGCATTTTGATGTGCTTTTGAAATGCTAGGTTGGCAGGAGCTGGGCCCGAGCAACGGGAGCTCACCCCGTCACAGGGATTCAAACCGCCGACCTTCTGATCAGCAAGCCCTAGGCTCAGTGGTTTAGCCCACAGCGCCACCTGGGTCCCTATATTGTACCATTTAGATTGCACCAAACTCAATGAAACAGACTTTTAAAAAAACCAAACAGAACAATATCAAGAGAGCAACTTGATTTGCACTAAAATGAGAGAAAACCTTTTTGAAATAACCTTTTCTCCTGTGTTACAAAAGCACATACAAGCCACACAATTGAGTTTGGTTCTTGCTCCAAATATGAAACCTGCCATGTAATGAGAGGTGATTTCCATATTTTAATTTTCACACATTAGAACATTTTGGCAAATTGCTCCCAGGGCAAAAATAATAAAATGGGAAGTGTTGACATGTAAGTCAGAAAAATAACAAAATGGGAAGTGCCTACCTGTGAGTCACAAACGGTTATACTTAAACCGCTACCAGATTCTTGGCCTAGCATCTGTGGGCTGTTTCGTACTTTATATTTTTAGCTGAGTCATAAAAAGGCCCCAAGTTTAAATGGTAAAATCCATGCACAATGGCAAGAATTGTGAACAGCACATCAGTGTTTTACAGTCATGTTTCCCTGCAATGAATATGGAAATTGTGAAACTATGAAGGAGACTCAGTCTATTGCAAGGAAACGTAACAATTTGAATACATGCACATCCTTCAGTTTGGGTCAGCAATTACACATGTGTTTTGCCACTGAAATATGAATGCATTTGGTACTCAAGTTCATCGTGCCAAGTTTAAACTTAGGATCAAGGGCAAAGTGAATTGAGACTGGCTCATGAGTTGTACAAAGCAAAACACTGGGGAATGATCTTTAAGCAACTCACCTCTGTCTCAGCCCCAGAGCTGTAAAAAGTAGGACTGGCTTTACATGATTGTTAAGAAGATGAATAAAACCAGAAGTACAGAGCAGTGCAATATAAATGATATATTGCAACATTAATTCTAACAATTTGGAAAACTGCTATAAATGCATGTGTGTCAAGCGACCCACTGGTACACTAAAAGTAAATTATAATTCAAAGGTTAGGATAAATAATGTAAAAGTACTATTTCATGCTGCTGTGTTATTGTTTTTTTTAATAAAAAAAACCCCTAACATACAGTAGCAATATCCAGGCAGTTTAGCCTCACAAATACCATATACTCTGTGGAAGATATGTCTTTGATGTACAGATGCAAGTATGAACAATAAAGCATTTTTTTTAAAAAAAAGCATCTACTACTGCTGAACTCCCAAACATTAAGCAACAAAAATACTGTGCTTTCTTCATGGCACTTCTACAAGCAGTGAAGAGTTTCGTAGTGTCATGTTTTTTTTGGGGGGGGGGCGGCAGCACTTTTCCAGCTTTGCTTTCCTTTGAAAGGAGATTGTTGCTGGAGGTTTATTGGAGCTTTGTAATATTTGCAGTTGTTGTTGCTGTTGTTGTTTTACAGATTGGCACAGCTTAAACACGCAAACAGACAGCCAAAGTCCTTCCTGGATCCAGAGTTTTTAGAAAAGTACTACCCAGACTCTAATGAGAAATTCTGCACCGGATTGGAGGTAAAAATAGGCTTCATGTGGTATACTCACATTCTCCCTGCCAAGAACTTGGCGTCTCATATGAGGTGTGGAATTTTAACCTACAACTTGGGCTTTGCTTTCTTGAAGAAACGGGTGGAACAGCCATTCTTTATTCCAGAATCCCGAGAATCCTGATATCTCAGCACCTGGGCATTTTCTAGGTGTAGCTTCGTCTTTAATCTCCATTTTAGGCAGGTGTGTAAACAGACTGCAATATCTGCCTTGTTTAACCTGTAAGCAGACATCATGATTGTTAACATCCAGCCTTACTATTTATTCCTTTTCCATCCACACTCGAACTTGTGAAACGTCATCCCTGATGAAGACTTCTAGAGATCTCAGAAGCTTGTCACCTTTTTGTGACATTTTGGTTGGTCCTAATAAAGGTCTTACCCAGCTGTGGACTCTGGAATTAATATTTGCGTCCAGTACAGATAAGCAGGATGTAGGGTTGGGTTTCATTAGACCAACCCCAAGGTATACAATCTACCTTGTACCTGCTAATCACATATACCTGTCTCTAATTTTCCTGGTATTCTCTAATGATGTGGATTTAACAACAACCCCCTCACAGCTGCTGCAATGGGGGACAAGGAAAGCACAGATAAGTCAAGAGCTGCTGGAATACTTGAGTTTGCTAGAACGTTTCATAGACTTCAACAAAAGGTTAAGAAAAGCACTGATGTCCAGTAACTTCTTTGGTATTTGCTGTTAGTCACTCAGCCATTTTAAGAGTTTGTGCAGAATCATTTCAAGATTTTGAAGTGTATTTTGCTTCCTTGCCCAATCCTTTCCCCTTTCTGCCATCTGCATGGAAAATATGGGGTTTGGGTTTGGAAGTAGCCCATCGTTTCTTTCAGTTTATTTAGTGGCACATATTTCTATGTATAAAGTCAACTCAGCTGTGTCCTGATATTTTTAAAATGGCCATCATGCTGAATGGATTACTGTAAGTCATCTGCAACCTGCCATGAGCCAGCAGAGCATAAGCAATATTGACTGAAACATACAAAAAATGGTTGCAGGTTTAATTAGTGTGTTATGTCGGTATACACATATGTAAAGAAGGTGCTTTTGTGATGATGTTCACTGCTACACAATAACATCACCTCTCTCTTTTTGTTGTCCATCATGCTCTGACAGCACTTTTATGAAAATATGAGTACCAGAACCTCATCTGCTCTACAAAATAAAGCAAAAACCACTGTGGTCCTTGGTCTCTGATAATGTCTCTCACTGCCTGTAGCAAAACTCATGCTGTTGTGGTACTGAGAAGGGCACCTTGTTGTTGTTGTTGTTGTTTAGTCGTTTAGTCGTGTCCGACTCTTCGTGACCCCATGGACCATAGCACGCCAGGCACTCCTGTCTTCCACTGTCTCCCGCAGTTTGGTCAGACTCATGTTCGTAGCTTCGAGAACACTGTCCAACCATCTCGTCCTCTGTTATCCCCTTCTCCTTGTGCCCTCCATCTTTCCCAACATCAGGGTCTTTTCCAGGGAGTCTTCTCTTCTCATGAGGTGGCCAAAGTATTGGAGCCTCAGCTTCACGATCTGTCCTTCCAGTGAGCACTCAGGGCTGATTTCCTTAAGAATGGATATGTTTGATCTTCTAGCAGTCCATGGGACTCTCAAGACCCTCCTCTAGCACCATAATTCAAAAGCACCAATTCTTCGGAGATCAGCCTTCTTTATGGTCCAGCTCTCACATCCATACATCACTACTGGGGAAACCATAGCTTTAACTATACGGACCTTTGTCAGCAAGGTGATGTCTCTGCTTTTTAAGATGCTGTCTAGGTTTGTCATTGCTTTTCTCCCAAGAAGCAGGCGTTTTTTAATTTTGTGACTGCTGTCACCATCTGCAGTGATCATGGAGCCCTAGAAAGTAAAATCTCTCACTGCCTCCATTTCTTCCCCTTCTATTTGCCAGGAGGTGAAGGGACCAGTGGCCATGATCTTGGTTTTTTTTTTATGTTGAGCTTCAGACCATATTTTGCGCTCTCCTCTTTCACCCTCATTAAAAGGTTCTTTAATTCCTCCTCACTTTCTGCCATCAAGGTTGTGTCATCTGCATATCTGAGGTTGTTTATATTTCTTCCGGCAATCTTAATTCCGGTTTGGGATTCATCTAGTCCAGCCTTTCGCATGATGAATTTTGCATATAAGTTAAATAAGCAGGGAGACAATATACAGCCTTGTCGTGCTCCTTTCCCAATTTTGAACCAATCAGTTATTCCATATTCAGTTCTAACTGTAGCTTCTTGCCCCACCTTAGCACCTTAGCCTATGCTTTTTTCAGGATTCTTGAGCCCTACCAAACCTTCTCTTCTGCTTCGATTTCCAGTGCTGAGGACTAGGGCAGGTATGGATCCATTAACTTGCAGTTGAAGACACTTATTGCACCTGCCTCCTGTAAACTTTTCTGTTTGCCTAAGAACATGGTGGGGTTGGGAAGTGGAACTCATTCCTTTACACAAACTTAGGCCTTCAGCTGCTTTCTGACTATAATTCCCATCATTCCTGACAAGTGGTCTTGATAGCTACAGATGATGGGAGTTGTAGTCCAAAAACTGCTGGAGACCCAAGTTTGGGAAACACTGCCTTACACCTAGTGCTGATAAGAATTTCTGGAGGAAAATAAGCATTTCCCAGTACTGTCACATTAGCTATGTATGATGGAAGTTCTCAGAGGACCTTTGAAAATAAAAAGAGGCGGCAACTCAGATCTCAGTACTGTGCGACGTAGGAAAGTTTAGGCCTACATAAGGCCAGGGCATTTATAAACCTTCCTCTTATTTGGAAACTGGCTCCTTTAGCCAAAAGGTTTCCCTCACACCAGCACGAGGCGGGCCTCCGTGTTTAATATAATTCCCTGCAAATGAGCAACCATTAGTCAGCCACATTTTTTATATAATTATTGGCAGTGCAAAGGAAACAGGCACACTTCTAACTATTTCCACCCAAACAGAACAGAAGCTGCTCACAGAGCCTCCAAAGGGAGGTGGGCTGAAGTAAGAGAAGTTGGAAAGAGGTGGTGGTGAAATTCAACTCCTCTTGCCCAAACTGCCTTTTTGTTAAAGGGAAGGAATCACAGCCTGCTTTTTCCAAGGGCTTTTTTTTTTCTAAAGCACATTTATTGTAGGAGTTTAATTGGAAAGAGTTTCTGGTAATTTAAACTCTGGCTGCATTTGAAAACTAATTTCTCTCCAAGTTTACATATTAATGATTTCCCCCCCTGCTGCCGTTCTGAGGAACAATATGAAACTGCAAGACAGCCGCTGCAGAGGCAGCAATAATTGTGCCAAAAGCCACAAGACAAGGAAACACTCTGGGAGGAATCTCATCTTGTCAGATTCTCTTGGATGCAGAATGCACCTCTGAAAGTGAGACTTTATACATTATTATTTAATTAAAAAGTCATTACCTGAGGAATGTGTGCTTACAACAACCTGCCCTCAGAGTGAAGGGGGGAAAGTGATGACATTTGAGAAGTTTCTAAACTTATTTGTCAGTTGCCTAGGGATTACCCTAGTCACAATGAAGTGACTAATAAATTAAATGAATGAATCTCTGTATCAACGGTGCCAAAATATTCAGCACACTTTGACAAGTGTATCCTGAACCTCCCAACTACAATGTGTCTGGCTAATTTTAACCTAAGAGCCATCTCTTGAAGAAAGGTCTCTCTGTGTGTGTCTCTGTGTGTAATTCTAAATGGCACCTTTCATAAACAGGACTGTGTTGTTTTGAAATGCAGTGAATATGCGCTAAAATAAAAGGAAAGCATTTTCAAATCGGCATCTCTAAGCAAATCAAGCTTGCATGTAGCAAAGAGTTAAAATCCAACGTTTTTAATTCAGACTCTAATGAAGATTCAGTCAAATATTCCAAGTCTTTATGTCTAGTATCCAGGTCTGACTTCAGAACTGATTGTTTTTTTGAAAGAAAAATTCACATGAAGCAGCATTATAATTAGATTATCCATTGTCTACATTGGCAGGCAGTGACTCCTCAGGCAAGTAGTTCTTGTAAGATTCCAAGGGTTATATCTTGGTCTTCCTGCATGCAAAACATGTGCCCTACTCCTATGGGCCTTCCCCCTTTATATTTTCAGAATCTTGTGCTTGCATGCCTCTATTCATGGGTTAAGAAGGGACACGGGTGGTGCTGTGGTTGAAACCACTGAGCCGTTTGGGCTTGCTGATCGGAAGGTTAGCGGTTCGAATCCCTGTGACGGAGTGAGCTCCCGTTGCTCTGTCCCAGCTCCTGCCAACCTAGCAGTTTGAAAGCACACCAGTGCAAGTAGATAAATAGGTACTGCTGTGGCAGGAAGGTAAATAGCGTTACTGTGCGCTCTGGTTTCCATCACGGTGTTCTGTTGCGCCAGAAGCGGTTTAGTCATGCTGGCCACGTGACCTGGAAATCTGCCTGTGGACAAATGCCAGCTCCATTGGCCTGAAAGCGAGATGGGACTTCCGGCCGATCGCGCGGCAATGGCGGGTGCCGTTCTCCTCGGCTGAGGGGAACGTGTGCTTCCGAGGCAACCCCGTAGTCGCCTTTGACTGGACTCAAACCTCCAGGGGTCCTTTACCTTTACCTATTCATGGGTTAATAATGAGACCCGTGTGTATAGGGCAGTCAACTAATAATAAAGCCTTCACAAATTGAATTTAGTTAAATATGCACAATTTTGTTTATTGAAGAGATTAGGACAAAAAACATTAAACCAAATACAAGACAAAGCACCAGAGGCAGTAAAATCCCACCATGCACATCACCAATCTTTCCTCCTACAAGTTTATAAAATAATAAACATTGCCGTTGTGTTTGTTTTTTTAAAAAAAGAACTCCCTCAACACAGCACCATCTTCAGAGTGTAAAAACATTACTCCTTTATATTCTTAAGATACCAAAATAGAACCAAGGCAGGTCAGCTGCAGCTCTGTCTCTTGATAAGGAACTGTGGAATTATCAACTTGAGAGTGGGATCGAAACCTTCCCTGCAAGAGCAGGTGATTAGCATCCATACGTCAAATGCCAAGTACGCACATGCCACATAACTATAATTAAGCACAAAATTCAAGTAACATTTACATACTACAGAGTCCACGTGTACCTATCCAAAAAACATGACCACTTCACAAAAAACGCATACAGGCAGTAACATCAGAACAACTGAGGTACTGGAAACACAAATATTTATGCCAAGAGATTTCTGTTTTGTTTGTTTTCTTGTGTGTGTGTGTCCCCCCCCCAACACCCCCTCAATATCATACAGCAATATAAAAAGCAGTAATAAAAATCATTTGCCAGTCTAAATCAAAATGAAAGCTCTCTAAGGAAGGTGCTGGCGTTGGGTGGGCGGGCTAAAATAATAGTAAAAAATAAAGTATTATCATTTAGGGACAGGAATACCTGAAGAGCAAAAACAGAAGTGTGTTAACTACAGCATGTAACATGTCACCCCCAAGTCAACCCGTAATTAAGTACTGGCTTAATTCATCACAACTGTGACAGTTTAATCAATAAATAAGTCTTGACAATACAAAAAGGTGCATATTACTGTGTACTTTTTAGGAGACAGATCTGTGTCGTGGTAATATTCAGCTTATTAATAGATCAATGAGAAGAAAATTTAAAACAGTATCCTGTTTAGAAAACAAAAACAAGAAAACCAAAGTCATTGCCTTTCCACAAAGTAAGTGATGGGGGGCCTTTTCCCCTTCAAATATAAAGAGCTCTTCTGATCACGTTCAGGGGTGTCAGAGGAAAATTTGTTTACAGGATTAGGGGTTCGCCCTTTTTCTTCTTTAGGTGATGCAAAGGTGGCCTTCCCCAAATAACATGGTCAAAATTTATATGCAGTATAGTGGAAGCCAGTGTTTCCAATCCCGGTTAAGAAGAAAAAAACACAACCCCAAATATGGACAATCCCCCCCCCCCGTTGTTGTCAGTTTTGCTAATAAAATAGTCAAATACGTCTGAACATCTGGATTGTAACTGCTTCCTGCCACAAAGCCATTTGACCAAAATAATAATCATAATAATAATCAAACTAACCCTGAACAACTTGTGAGTTTTCCTCCCTTCAAGGGATGTGGAAAAGAACGTTTTAAATGTTAATCCCTCCTGGCCCAAAATAAAATAAGGAATCTAGGAGAAATGTGAACTTTAGAACAACCTATCAAAAGACATGGTTTAGCACCCACTTCTCGTGTGTTCCTTTTTGTGCACTACCCATAGCTGCCAAGTTATCCCTTATTTTAAGGGATTTCCCCTTATGCTGAATAGGCTTCCTCGCGAGAAAAGGGAAAACTTGGCAGCTATGGCACTACCCCCCGCCCGCCCGCTGAAAATGAATCTCACTTGTAACTATTAAACATCAGATTGGGGGGGGGGGAGAGAATAATCCAGGAAAACAAAGAATAAAATAATAGCTAATTGTACCTTCCCTGAATAATGGCTGAAGTTAAATATCTAACAGTGCGATGCCAAGATGCAAGTTGAGGCAAAAGTTTCTATTTACTGGGAACTGTAAATACATGAACGAAACGGAATCAGGAGTGGATTAGTGGCTGCACTGGAACTTGGGATGCGTAGTGTCCTTGGCTCCATAAAGATGAGAAGCTACAGTCTCTCTGTGTGCTGCCGCCTCCTTTATTTTCTATGTCAATCTAACTGAATAGCAACGATTCCTCCCATCTAAACCATCCACATGCTACATCTGCGGTGTTAGCTCATTTATTGGGCGTTCCTTCGTCAACCAGGGAAAAAAAGAACTCCAGGTTGTCTCTCTCTCTCTCTCTCTCTCTCTCGCTATTAAGCCAGGCTGAGACACAGATATAATTCTGCACGGCCAGAAAGGACTCCCTTCATGTTGTCCCTTCCTGGCCATGCAGCACCCAAAACACTAGTCCCCGCCGCTCAGTTAAAGAACGGGTCCGAGTCCTCTTCCATGTTGACGTCAGGCACCAGCTGATCCGTTGCTTCCTTAGCACCATATCCTGAATTAGACACATTAAAATCTGTAGAAAACCAAGGGTGGTCCAGAATTTCCTGTGAAGTCAGCCTTTCTGAGGGCTCCCGGCGCAGAATGCTACGTATAAGGCATTTCGCCTTGGGGGATAGAGTCTCTGGAATGCTGAACTGCCCGCGGCGGATCTTGCTGAAGAGAGAGCTAGGCTCAATGTCATGAAAGGGATAGCGTCCAACGAGCATGGTGTACAGCATGACTCCTAGACTCCACACGTCGGCCGCCTTGCCAGAGTAGCTGCCGTTTGTGTTCAAGATCTCTGGGCTCACATAGGCGGGGCATCCATGCTTATCGGAAAGGGAGTCGTCGTTCCCTCGCAAAATGTAAGCGTCTTCGAGGCTCTCCAATTTTACTCTAGTCCTGTAGGGCAAGAAGAGACAGGCCACGGTTAGACTCACTGACAAAATACCCACGCAGTTGCCTTGTTGCGCAAAGACAAAGGACATTCAAGAATGCTCACAATTGTTTTCAATTCTTAGCAGAGAGATAATGTGTACATGGACATCAGCGTCCGAAATTCTCGAGGCACTGGGAAACGACCCAGGTATTTCCCAAAATGCCAGAAGCTGGTCCGGCAAATGAATATCCAGGGAGTTTAAGATAAAAGTAAAGGGACCCCTGACCATTAGGTCCAGTCGTGACCGACTCTGAGGTTGCGGCGCTCATCTCACTTTATTGGCCGAGGGAGCCGGCGTACAGCTTCCAGGTCATGTGGCCAGCATGACAAAGCCGCTTCTGGCGAACCAGAGCAGCACACAGAAACACCGTTTACCTTCCCGCTGTAGCGGTACCTATTTATCTACCTGCACTTTGACATGCCTTCGAACTGCTAGGTTGGCAGGAGGGAGTTTAAGATAGGGACTGACTATTTCAGAAATGTCCTTTCACACATCTCATTGGACTTGTTGGAAAACAGAACCCCAGTGGTTTTTACTTTATAAAACTGACAGCTTGGAGAGAACTACATAAGCCAAGCCAAGCCCCATCATGTCCATTATTATTATTATTAAGAACAACATTTGAGGTGCTTCATAAACACAGCTAAAGACCACACAGAAAAGATACCAATGTAACCCATAACCCAGTAAGTTTTCCCTCCAAGGCATGGTTTTCCCATTAGACACAATCCCCATTTCTCAAGTTTAAGGTATTTGTTTCATTTTGGTATATAGACATGCCTTAGAAGTCAACCAGACTCTCACACTTAAGTACAGAAAATGAACACAAGTGATGCAAAGTCATGTGTTTGCTTAGCACAGCAACTGGCCTCTGCTGTAGCCTGACATCTGATGGGAGGGTGTTCCACAGGGCGGGTGCCACTACCGAGAAGGCCCTCTGCCTGGTTCCCTGCAACGTGGCTTCTCGCAATGAGGGAACCACCAGAAGGCCCTCGCCACTGGACCTCAGTGTCCGGGCAGAACGATGGGGGTGGAGACGCTCCTTCAGAAAGTAGTACCTTGGGTTGAGAACTTTACCTCAGGATGAGAACAGAAATCATGCGGCGGTGGCTCAGCAGGCCCCATTAGCTAAAGTGGTACCTCAGGTTAAGAACGGTTTCAGGTTAAGAACGGAGCTCCAGAACGAATTAAGTTTGTAACCAGAAGTACCACTGTACTTTGCTTTCACTTCCACACCATTCTTCTATAACTTGACTATTTCCAGAAACAACTGTTTGCTTTTTTAAAAACACCAGCAAAAGCTGCCCTTGATTGCTTTGTCTCTCTTGGAGGGCTGGTTCACGTTTACGATCTAGAAACACTATGTGCACAATGGACACCTAGCCTTATGTGTGTGTGTTACCCAGCAACACACAACGGGAGATATATGGCCTATTTCCATTGTTCGCCCCGCTTCCAAACATAGGTGGAAGGTTTGCAGAAATCCAGGCCAACGTAAGTGCAGCTGTGGCCGCACGTTGAGTCGCACATTTTGCTCGATGTACAACAGTGCTGCCAGAGTACTGCACATGCACCCATTTCCAAATGGGCAACACATGGACCAGCTAAAAAGTGAAACCCAGGGAAAAAACACAGTGATAAACTATTACAGGGCATAGTCGCTATCTCTTTAGCTGCAGTCAGGCACAACTTGCCTGAAGGATGAACAACCAGAGGCAAGCAAGATTTGAAGCATATAGCCTTGACTTCCCATTTTTAATCAAGGCATACTTAAAAACATGCTCGCAGCTTCTCTTTTAAGTCTGCCTCCCTCGCTGATTGTTTTGCAGATAACAGCTTAGTACACATCTGGTTACAGAGGCATTTGGCAGGGGTTTGGGAATGAATATGACCATTTCAGACGCTGCGGCTGAATTGTGGATCTAATGTGATTTTTAACGATGCTTAAATTAATGGCTTTATGCTTTTTATTATGTATGCTCTCCTCCCTGAGATCTTCCTTGATATGGGGAGTTTTACAGATGCAAACCAAGAGAGCTAGAAACTCAGATACGGTATATAAGCTAGGCGCCAAATGGCTCCTTAAAACCAGGGTTACAGTCGCCAAAACGGAACACCTGTTTGGCGTTTTGGGGCCAGACGGCTTGGAAGTTGCATTTTTCAACACAACCTTTCGTTTCCTGAAATTATTTTCGATTGTGCAGATTAAATGTAATGGGTAGAATACTACAGGATACACGTTGTTGGTGTGTGAAAACATGTACCTCCAGATGGTCGCAAGTGGCTGATAGCCAGGTGCAAAATGTGCCTGGAACCTGGCAGATTTCAAACGCTGGACACAAAACAATGACTTTCCTCCAGGTGATCTTCTCAGAAGCACACACCATTTACATCTCACGTACAATCTGAGGGGGCAGCGGAAAGGTCCTGTGCTATATCACTGAGCTATACTTCTTCTCCATGCCTGAGACCTGCGGAAGCATATTTCTTTCTCAGTCCCCACAACTGACGTTCCCATACAGTTCTAGCTCAAGTTCAGCGTATGTTAAATCCCTACCACCAAGTGACGCCAGCTTTATCCTAGTCAGATCCACCCCAGCAACAGATCTTTTATCAATATAGGAGGGTTGGGTTGTTTGGGTCTCTGGAACGAAATATAGAAAACACAGAAATTCTGAAGAATATAGAAGCTGCCTTTCCTTTGTACACCCTGTTAACTTAAGCGTGTGTCGTGCTGAATATGCATACAAGGTATTTGCTTTATTCTGTTCATCTCCTGGCAATTTATGTATTCATCATCCCCACCCTTTTGCCAACCCTGCTTTCCCTCGGTTATCTCTGCTGTTGTGTCAGTCAACATGCAATGCCCATAACTGCCACAGATAAGAAACCAGAAAGCAGCGTGCTTTTTGTCCTTGCCTTTCCAAAAGATTTATGCACTTCCCATGTCTCATATTCTTCTGTTTATTCTTCAGCAGAGAATCTGACATTGGAGGGGCCAGGAACCCTCCCCACCTCAACTATCGTCTCCCTTCCTGAGATATCCGTTGCTTAATGGACTCCAGGTTTTTCAGAACAAAAGGGTGTCCTTTTGTTACATGTCGGACTCCTGCCACAAAGACTGGAATACCAATCTTGGCTTTGTTTGATTCTCAGCACACGCACACACACCAACCTTTTCTATACTGTACTGAAGAATCAAGGACCTGCAGACACAGGAAAGCAGATTTTCTTTAAACCAGGCCACTGAACAACAGCTGGCCTTTATCTGCCTGTTCCACTATAATCTCTCGCAGGATAAAGCAAAGGAGGAGGAGGAGGAGGAGGAGCCATGCTTTCATCCTGCTGAATGGATTGGACCAGAGCAAATACACCATGGATCAATGTCTGGGTAGCTTTTTACACACAGAAGGGGGGGCGCTTCGTTTGTTCATAAAACTGATTACGGGGAAAGTACAAGAACCCTAAAATTATTTAGCACAGACAATTGCTACCCTAGCGCATCCGAAGAGTAAGAGAAACAAAAGGATGACACATTATGATTAGGAACTGTGGCATTGTCCATAATTTTGGTTGGCTTGGCATCACAATCTCAAATGCAGGGAAAGAGGGAAAGCCCAGGACAATGAATTGTCACCTCTCTCCCAAGTCTGTAGAAGTGAACGCCAGTGGGTGGTTCTTTGCCTCTAGCACATGGCAGAAAATTGGGGGGGCGGGGGGAGAGGGAGGGAAACACGTCATTTCCAAACTATCTGCAATGTATAAAGAATAAGCCACATTGTGCCATGCACCCAGGGTAGGTGCAGACAGCGGTGACCAGGGTTACATTTATGACCAGGGTTATATTTATGGCATTGCCTGCAATGCTCTTTTGTGAACCCAGCTGCTAAGCAAAGTGCCGCACGCAGAAGGGACAAACTCCAATGGATATTTCAAGCAGCAAGTTGCCAGCATCCTGTTTTAGATTAGAATCTAGATTTAGAGTCGGAATGGGGGAAAAAAAAGAATATTCTCCTAACCCTAGCTTCCATTTTTTAAAGACATCCTGTGAACCAATTGTTTTGCTGTTTCCCTCAGCCATGGGAATGGTTGCACTGAAATTAGTTAGATAAATAGGAGCTTCCACACAGCTAGATAAGATCCGCTTTATAAAACTTACTATATAATGCAAAGCCTTCTGTCAGAGCCAGTGTAATTAGAGTATATCATTTCAGTTCGGAAGAGGAGATAGAAGAGGCACTTGGGCAGACAGCATTATGCAGCTCTCAGATCACTGACAGAACCCTGCATTAGTCTAATGCTTAAAAAAAAAGAAAAAGCAAGCTTGAATCATTGCTATTTAAAAAGGGGAAGCTATTCTGCCTGTGAATGCTTTCCCATTACTGGTGAATGAAACCACAGAAGTGCAATCAGAGGGCAGCAAATAGCACTCAGACGGGAAATGCGTCTTTGTCCCCATAGAAACCGTCAGGGAAGCCCATGAAAAACAATACCATTCTGAATTTCTTATCAATATGCCATTCATTACTCGAGTACATTCAGCCTTGGCCCTTTTGCAATGTAACAAAACCTGATCAATTAAGCCTTTTCCAGAAGGACCTTCAAAGTAAACTCCTGAGCTAGCATCCGTTTCTGGCAAACAATCAGCATGTCCTACACATTTTCCCCCCTCTACGGCGGTTCACATTATTCTTCCCTGATGAATCCGAGGGTTACAAAAGAGATTCTGATGCACAGGGAAACCCTATCCTTGAAATGAAACCCACTGAGCACAATGCCATTGCTCCACTCACCCAGCATGCTGGCAGAGCACTATGCAACATTAGTAGTGGGTAACCGCGCAAGCAGAACAATGCACTTGATCTGGAAAGAGCCTACGCCTTGAGTCTCTGCCAGGGCTAAGGAGACCACACGGTGACCCTGCAGGCACGGTAACGAAGGGACACGATGGGTTGAGAACTTGCAGCTCTTTAGATGTTGTTGGATTCCACCTCCCATCAACCCCCGTCAGCATGGTCAAGGGTGAGGGGAACTGTGGTCCAACAACACATCTGAAGAACCACAGGTCCCTTCAACCCTGGAGCTGGAGTTAGTCAGGATCTGATGGTGCTACATGGCTGGGACCCCACCAGGGGTGGTGGAACGTTATGTTTTCAAAATGAAGCAACGTGACTTTACAAACCCCTAAACAAGTCAGTGGGGGTCATCACAATGGGAGGGCAGGATTCAAACAAAGGAGTCAATCGGAGCATGTCACAAGGGGTATGTGGAATCACATCGAGTTCCAGAGCATGGAACTACAACATCCTTGCCACTATGTGCATTCACAGTCCTGTAGACCTGCTGGGTCTTTGGCAATGTGGCACTTTGGAAAGGGGGAGTAAAAAATAAGGAGCAGATGCAAGACTTGATTTCTCAAACCCTTACACGTATCATGTCTTGAGATGCCAGGCACCAACACTCATCAGGATTATCAACTCCACTGCTGCATCTTTTGTTACTCAATATAAGCAAATAATAATGATCCATGAGTAGATGTTGAAATCCAAAAAGGGTAGTCTAAACTCTGATGCCAAACGAAGTTGCATAACAGTTCCCTTTCTGTTATTTGATAAATGAGAGTTATTGCCCAAAGAAGACAAATAAAAAAAACCCTCCCACAATCTTTCTACACATGGGCAAGTTCAAAAATCATGAGAAAAAAGTGGGGTGCTTCTGGGATGAAAACTGACCTCTTCTTTCACCTGCCACAGCAAAGATGATCCTCCATTTGACCTTGTGACTTTCTTCTCGGTTCTGAGTTAATGAAGACTATCATCCTCAATAATTACATAAACAAGGCTTCTCAGCATGTGTGCACCTCAAGGGGGGAGAGTTACACAAGAAAGCAAGAGGGAATAGTACAGAAATCAAAGTGGACAAAGGAAAGAAACCGGAATACAAAAGAAAATGGAACACCACTCAATTTTTACCGGCGAGATCTGCAGAACCATGAAACCAACTGACGTCGCCTTGCAGAGGATGGTTTGCATATGGTAAAAGCCGTAAAAGGATGCAATTTGATTTAAAACTAAATGCAGATCTTTATTTCCCCCTCCTCCAACATTCTATCCAAGCTCTAAGCATGCTTGTGGTTGGTCTTCCAAATGGTGAATTTCAGCCAGACCCACAAACCAGGCAAAGAGTGCTGGTACAAACAGTGGATCAGGGAGCAGCAAAATCGGGTACAGGTGGCAAAGCCTATTGGGGGCAACTTCAGCAAAATACCATTCTAGTTGATACCCCACATGCACACAATTCCAGCTCAAAACCAACCACAGAGGAACTGTAATCTGGGCTGTCAGAGACTCCGATGAACCTGTTCTCCTGCTGTGATGCCATGAAACATTCCCATCCCCGTCTGCACTTGCAATTAACTAAAATTAAAAATGGGCGACATCCTGGTACACTATACATTAAGTGCAATGTGTAGCTTGGTGCACAGATCCCTGGAAATTTCATATTGGCATCTAAGGCAGGGATACCCAACACTGTGGGTCTCAGATATTGTCAGACCACATCGGCCCAAGCTAGCAAGGGTCCAATGGTCAACGATGGTGGGAATTTTAGTCCAGCGACCTCTGGAGAGCAGCACACCTGCTACCCTGATCTAAGAATCTGGAATATATGCTCAGTCTTGTCTGTGTTGGGCCGACACTTAACAGATCAGTGCTGCCACCTGATGTTGACAACTAGGACAAATTCAGTGTGAAAAGAGTATGGGACTCCCACCCCCCCACCCCGGAACCTCTGCAACCAGGAGTCTATCTAATTGCAAACTCTACAGCCTCAGTTCCCCAAGTGGAAAAAGCAACAGCCTACCACACAGGGTTTCTGAGATGAAGCATGCTACAAAAGCTGCAGAGCATTTTGTGACCTAGCATGACTGCAGAAACCCATCGCCGATGTTGCGATCGTTCCGGAACCAATAAATTCATAAGCTCAGCCTTAACGGTCCTACACAGGGGCCTCCCATAATTCCTCCATGCCCCCCCTTTAGCATTGCTCAAAAGGTTACTAGCTCCAACTGTAAATCACTGTAAATCAGCTGGCTGCAATAAAGGGTGATAGGCGGTTAAAAAACCAGAGTCATTCATTGCTCTGAGAAATCTTACTACACTTGGCAACCAGTAAGGAATGTAACAGCTTGTGTCTCTGGTCACATTTTTGTGGGCTGAGTTTCCTTTCGCTGAATTGTCAAATAAAAAAAACCAAAACAAAACAGAGCAAAAACCTGAAAG
Source organism: Zootoca vivipara (assembly GCF_965207765.1). Lineage (NCBI taxonomy): Eukaryota > Metazoa > Chordata > Lepidosauria > Squamata > Lacertidae > Zootoca > Zootoca vivipara. Next base: position 28,043,464 of record NC_142586.1, on the reverse strand, counting down.
GATCTACCCAAGCAACTACAGGAAGGTATAGCTAGAAAGCAATACAGTAGGACTGTGAATACCCATTAGCTAAGCCTTAGGTCCAGCTGCTAAGGGGAAGGGCAGTGGGAGAGCAACCCAGCTTCAGTCCCCAGCATCTCCAAGGAGGTGGGACTGTCCCCTGCTTGGAATCCTGGAGACTTGCTGCCAGTCCAGTGCAGACAATGCTCCACTAGATGGACCAATGGTATTACTTGGTACAAGGCCACTTCCTATGTGCCACAGTGGCACAATACCTACTTTCCTGCAAGCCAGTTGTATCTCGCTGCTGTCTTCCCTGGAGGTCCAGGTACCATGAGCATCAGAAGGAATCATACCTACACAACTATTCAATCTAGGCATGACTGTGCCAATAGGAAGTAACTCCTATGCCACTGCTGCTGCTACAGCGATATGCTATTTGATCAGCTTAGGTCTTGCTAGGACTGACTCTTGCCTTTGCAGATTTTGGTTGTAATGCAAATCCTAGCTAAACAAGGTAAGCAGGTGGGATTAGGTAATCAAAGCATGCAGACCAACATAACTACATGCAGACCTAGTAGGCATTCATGTACCACACTGGCTTTTTAAACTATTGGGACTGATGTTTAGATTAGCACAAAACGCAAAGGAAAGTCGGGTTCTTTCTCAACTCTCATCTAGAGACAAATCTCTTACTATGCAAGGAAATTCAGAAGTAAACAGAATGCCTTAAGTCTCAATATTTTAAAAATGATCCCAACCTTGTTAACAAGACTGATTAACGAGCACAAACTTTTTCAGTGTCAAATATTGTGACAGCTAATATTTTGAATATAATTGAAGATTTAATACCCTCCAAACATTAATAATTTTCTGGCAAGAAAAATAAATCTATCACTCAAAGCAAGCTCTGTACCTAGGCAGCGTTTTAGCTCTAGACTCTTATAATTTAAAAGAACATAAAAGTTATTTTATGCAAGACCCACAGATTGATCCTTAGCAACAGACTTGAAAGATAGATGGGACCATGCCTTTGTGCTTTGGCTCCGACATCAAATGATTTGCATCCATTTTGCTGCGACAACTCCATCCACACAAGAGATCTAGGTGTTGCCATTTCGAGCACACAATACTGTAGGCAAAGTTGTATGCACTGCCCATTGGCTTCTCGGGCAGTTCCCAACAATCAACGGAATGACTAAAAGCATCTAGGGCATATTTGCTGCATAGCAGCCTATTGAAGCTTCCATTCAGGTAATAAACAAACCTCAATTCTTGCATCATAAAGCACTCAAAGTCTTTACCCATAGCGCAGAAAATGTAAAGCTGGGGAACTGCACCTCCAAGCATTAAGGATCATAATTTATACACTTGTACAAGGAGTCTATGAGCATCCTGTTGGTAACAGTTGGTAACAGTGCTCCTGAGCCACACAACAGCTAAGAACTAGGGAGAATCAAGGAAGACAAAGTACTACCAACAAGCAACCATGAGAGTACAAGATCACAGGAATATAGAAAGGAAATAAGGAATGTGTAACAACAGGGAAAGCAAACCAAACGCCAGTCCATAGCTGCCAAGTTCTCCCTTTTTTAAAGGGAAATTCCCTTATGCTGAATAGGCTTCCTCGCGAGAAAAGGGAAAACTTGGCAGCTATGCGCCAGTCACAAAAGGGAGCATGCTCTCTACACACACTGACCTATAAGATTCATTGGATGAAAATGGGGAGGGGGTGTTTAAATGGAAGGGGGGGTTGGTTCCACGTAAGTATTCCAGTTCAGGCTTTAGGGCACATGCCCCAACCAGACTTCCCAAATTCATAGTTGGGACAAGGTGTGCAAGGAAAAATACCCCACAGCCGCTGCATGAAGGTAGCTATTTATCAACTGATCTAAGTCTCCTAAGTTAAATCAAGTTCCATGTTCCACTACAGGGGAACATAGGGAACTGTATTCAAAATCCTTCTCATTCCAACCAAGACCTCAGTTACTCTATTGTAGGCGCAGGGGTGGGGAGAAACCAGCACATTAAAAGCAATGCGGGAGGGGGACGCAGGTGGCGCTGTGGTCTAAACCACCGATCCTCTTGGGCTTGCTGTTCGTAAGGTCAGCAGTTCGAATCCGTGTGACAGGGAGAGCTCCCGTTGCTCTGCCCCAGCTCCTGCCAGCCTAGCAGTTCAAAAGCACACCAGTGCGAGTAGATAAATAGGTATCGCTGTGGCGGGAAGGTAAACGGAGTTTCCGTGTGCTCTGGTTTCCGTCATGGTGTCCCGTTGTGCCAGAAGTGGTTTAGTCATGCTGGCCATATGACCTGGAAAAGCTGTCTGGGGACAGATGCCAGCTCCCTTGGCCTGAAAGCGAGATGAGCGCCTCAACCTCATAGTCGAATTCGACCGGGCTTAACCATCCAAGGGTCCTTTACCTTTACCAAACAATGCATTTCGCCTTCCTCTCTAACAACGCACCATTCAAGCTGCATCAGTTTACAGAACCTGGCAACAAATACTGTTGCCTGGCAGACAGCTGAAACACAAAATAACCCCCCTCCCCCCAAAAAATATCTTTATAGATGTTTGAGTTCTAAATCAATAGTACTTTGAATACAATCAAAAGTTCCTTCCACGTCACCCAGGAAATATGGTGAAGAAGCTTGAACATCACAGCCTGAGAAGGCAGTCTAACTAATTGAGTTTGCAGTTAACATGTCCTATTACTAACCACCACCAATTTTATTCTGCCAAATCCATATTGCCAGCTAGGAATTGGGCATTTTGCAGTATTTGGAAAATGGGAAGCAAAGAAGAAAGACTTGCCTGTGTGCGCACAGGGTTGTGTGTGTGTGTGTGTGTAACACAACAGGTAAATGATCTGCCTACTCTTAAAAGCTGTCAATGTGTTGGCAAAAGAAAAGAAGCTGACCTTTCCTGGCTTCCTTGGTAGGCGGGGAAACAGTCAAAAAGTGTGAGAGCGTTTTTAACGTTCATCCAGCGATGGCAAAGAAAAGGAAAGCTGAACACCCTCATCAGTCAGTCAAACTCACTGGCCAGTTTTTTTCCTTTGTAGATACCAATTATTGTGGTTTCAGGAATGTACTGTTGCACGCTTCACATTTGAAGAAGACTTTATGAAACATGCTAAGGAGGTTTAGGTAATGCAGGAAAAATTCTAACTCTCAAGGGGGAAAAATATTTTGCAGGTCACCCTGAAGACTGAGCAAATTTTTGTTTCTGGTCCTCATTGTTCTGGTGCTACATTTCCTGTTGTGCCTGCCATCTCCAGACCGTGGCATTTACCTGATGTGATGTAAGTACCCCAGAAAACTGATAAAAGCAGGAAAGGAATTCCAAACATCATCAGCCCCAAATGCACTGATTAGCAGAGGCTCACTCTTGCTTGCTTGCTTATGCTGCCAAGAAGGAAAGGTAAAACACCCCCTTTGCCTTATCCAGTCATCCCAAGCATCTAAAAACCCGGCTGTATTTACAGGACATCACACAAGGAACATGTCTTTCCCTTCCACTGCCTCCTCCAGTCTCCTTACCTCCGCGGATATTATTAGCAAGCTTAAGAAACCAGCTTAACATGTGTTAATTCATTACATTAACAAAGAATTACCAAAGGTCCCTTCAAGTCAAGCTTAATGCATTGCAAACTGGCATATGCGTGTGTGTTTTAGAACCTCTGCTCCAAAAGTGACATCTCCACAAAATGCTTTAAAACACAACCACAGCTTTTTGCAGGTGAGGAGGAAGTAAATGAATGGAGAGAGGAAACCCTCTCTTGATTTATTTATTTCCACCCACCCGTACACAGCTATTATTGCAGCCTTCCTCAGCTTTGGTAAGGAGGCAGGTAAGCAGCCCCAAGACAGGTAAGCAGCTCCCCACACCTTGTACAGGGGTGGGCGGCAGTTCCGAGGATTCCTGGCTTTGCACGTTTTTGGGTTTTATGCGTGGACCCCCGAACTGAACACTCGCATAAGAGTACTAAAAGAACCCGGACATCCCGTTTAGAAAAGAACCAGCACCTGTCCTAGCTATACAGACCAGTATGAGGTCTGTTAAGTGATTCGCCACATTTTTCCCTAAATGAGAAGGCACACTCTTTGCCTCTAGTTTCCATGTTCCCACCTGTAACCAACAGAGGCAGCCTTTTGGGCCACTTGGAGCAAGATTCACTGCAAGGCAGAAGTGAGTCCCAGACAAACTTTTCAGTGGGTAGGGTAGGTTGGGGTTTACGACACCATGGCAACAAGGGCTTATTGCTCCAAAAATCAGAATATAGATTAAGCAGTAGCCAAATCGGGGAGGGTGAGGGGGGGTAAAACACCCTTTATTCTTCCCTTCTTCTTTTTATTTATCTTATAAACTCATCCATTGCTTTTCTACTCAAAGCAATCTCTCACAGTAACTGCCCAAAAAAAACACAAAAAAAACCACACCTTTTCCCAGGAATAAAATGAATGGAAACTACAACTCCACAGTTCAAAAGATACGTTTGTGAGTGTAGAGTGTGAGTGTGAGTGTGTGCTCGTGCGGAGGAGCATTAACTTGGTTTAAAGAGGAAAATTACAAGTTAACTTGTACAGATTCTAGTTTATGAGGAACATTGTGTGTGTGTGTGTGCGTGCGCGCATGAATGTATGTGTGCAATTCCATTACAATCTCAATCTCATGTTTCTCTCATGGAACTCATCACCGTACAGACAGATTCTCACAAGGTCTCCCATCCAGGCACTGACCACACCTAGACCTGCTTAGCTTCAGCTACATGGTGGCGGCTTCACCCCAGGGGCCAGAAGGAAACAAGGTAGACTAACCACCACCTGCTCCCTCCTAGATCTTCCGTCAAAACTGGCAGGAATGTTTCCTCTACTTCCAACATGGGGCTAACAGTACGAACCTTCAGAAAACAACCCCTTTCAAAACTGCACCCCTGGCACACTCATGGGTGGATTCCAAAGGGCCGGGAGGGAAGGGAGAAATCCCTTACCTTTCTTCATCCTTGAAGATGAATTTCCGCAGCTTGAGATCCCGCAGCACCAGCCCACCGTCGTGACAGTGCGCCACAGCAGACGCTATCTGATAGAACAGCTTGGCCGCTTCCTCCTCCTTCAGCTTCTTGCAGGTACGAACAAAGGAATGCATGTCCCCATAGCTCCTCTCAAAGAACACATACGCTTTCGTCTCCCCGAGAATGATTTCAGTGATTTGGTTGATGTTGTCGTGAGGGGGCAGGCAGAAGCAGGGCGCGAGCAACTCTTGGTAGCAGCCGATATCAAACACCTAGAGATGCAATTGGCAATAAAAACGGAAGGGTTAGAGATGGAAAGGAAACAGGCTGTAGCAAAGGCACACCGATTTAAAAACTAATAAAGCCCCCTCTGCATATTACAAAAGCAAAGATGTCAAAATTGCAAACTGGCGTTTCTGTTTCAGCAGACTATGCCCTGAGCGGTGCGGTCTGGAAGTGTTTTCTTCCTTTTGAAAACTAAATGAGAGTTTCCACCCCAACACACACTCCAGCCAGCCTAAGTAAATTATATCAGCAAGAGAAAGGAAAGTGGATGGCTTAATTTCCTGACTGATAAGAGGGGAGAAAAATAAATAGGCTTATTTTAAAAGGGAACATCCGGTTCTTTGTAAACAAAAAAATTCAACGACAGCTCAGAATCTATGAAAATTCTGATTCTGGATGGCCAATGCAGTTACAGCAAAGGGGAGGGGAGGGAAGTACTGTATCATGCTTCAAAACACTTAGGGTTCCCCCACTCTTGTTTTGCTTTTATGCATTGCCTCTGAGGGGCTGTCCAATCTGTCCACCCACCCATACCACCAATGGATCCAGCACCCATTTAGTTGTGATTCCATTTATTTGTGATTCCTGCTTTGCAAGGGGTTGGACTAGATGACCCTTGGGATCCCTTCCAACTCCTCAATTCTATGTTTCTATGCATTTACATCCCACCTTTTTTGCTTCCCAAGGAGCTCAAGGTGCCAAACATAGTTCTCCCACTCAAGAACCCTGCGAAGTAGGTTAAGTTGAGAGGCAGTGATTGGTCCAAGGTTACCCAGTGAGCTTTCAAGGCCAAGAGAGGATTTGATCCCTTGCCTCCCAGGTCCTAGTCCTACAATCTCGCCACTACACCACACTGGCTCCATATCTGAATGAAAACTCTGCCATAGGTTTAAAAAAGTAAGCATAGCATGCTACATTTCTTTAAAAGGGCCATACTCTCTTGCAAACCAGAGTTGTTGTTTTCTTTAAAAAAAACTTTTATTATTATTTTTATCACTCATACAAAAGGGTTACTGACATAATTTACCTTTCTCTTCTTATATGTGATAATTGCACTCTCAGTTGTCTCGCAATTTCCCCCTTCCCTCTGTATTCCCATTTTATTTTTAAAAAACCAGGGTTGAGGCACCGGATATTGTTGGACTCCGACTCCCATCAGCCCCAGCCACCATGGGCTAAATGGTCAAAAATTATGGGAATTGTAATCTAGCAACACCCGGAGGGCCACAGGTTCCCACCCAACTTGCAAACCAAGTTGTGCTACTACCACGGCCTTCTTCTGGTTATCAGAGGGGTAAGTCAACATGGTGCCCTTCAGACTTCAATTCCCATGACGCCTGACCACTGGCCATGCTGCCTGGGCTTGGCAAAAGTTGTAGTTCTGTAGGGCACAGCCTTGTTTGCCATTTCTACGCACCACCTTCTTTTCCCAAAGCCTGGATAGCTCAGTTGGTTAGAGAATGTGGTGCTGATACTGCTGAGGTTGCAGGTTCGATTCCCAAGGCTCTCAAATTCCTTCCTCCCCTCTCCAATATGCAGGCAAGGGCCTCTTCCATCCCCAGGCACCAACTTAGGCTGGCAGAGTCTATCCCATTCCCCACTTCTTGCCTATCCCCATGCTCTTCAACCCTAGGTCCCCAACGGTTCTTGGGCTACACCTTCCATCTTCCATGACAACTGGCTAAGCTGGCTGAAGAGAATGGGCGTTGTAGTCCAACAACAGCAAGGGACCCAAGGTTGAAGAACGCTAGACCGCCACATAGGAATTTGGAGCTGAGATACAGAAAACAGCACTTCACCAAGACCTCCCTTGCTGTTTCACATAAGGAAGGAGTTAAAGAGGCCTTTGGTGACGTCTCAGAGTTGAGTGTCTGAAATGCTAAAAAAAAAATGAGGGAAGGACTCTGTGTTTCTGTTGCTAAGCAACAGGAAACACAAGGTTTCGGTTGCTGTTCACACGGTGATGGGGCGGGCGGTTGTTAAGATGAGGCAAAACGGATAGCCTTTCACTTGTGATGGCTTGCACAGGAGAAAATGCTGGGAGATGTTTAACAGGGAAGCTTAGGTGAAAATGCAATGATGGCAAACATATGAGACGTCACTTTGGGGGGGGGGCTGAGCCCCCTGGGCTGCAAGTTCCCTACCCATAAGACTAGGAAAATCTTCTAATGGACTTGCAAACTTGTATTTGCTTTTTAATTTTTGTGGAGTTTTTTTAGTGCATCTTTTTAAGCAGAACGAGTGCCTCTCTAACCTTGCAGGCACATCCACCTTGTGTTCTCGTGAATGAAATGGTAAGGAATCGCCAAGCATGCTGGGAAACTCAAGTATATATATAAAAAATGTTCCACTAATCCAGCGATTATGAATGAATCAGTGCTTGAGACATTTGGATTCCAGGCAATCGGAACGTTTCATTGAGAATAACGGGTGCACTGCAGTATGAAGGCATAACCAGTGTGTGACACAAAGGCTTTCATTATTCGCAAAGTCTGCGAGCTTCTGATCCATTTGTCCCCTTGGTAATGAAGGTCAGGAAGTTACAGTGTCAGATTAATGCTGAAGAACGCAGGCCAACCATATTGCGCAACGTAAGGATAAATGACTGTGGCTCACCACTTGCTCTTTCTATAGCTTGTAGCTTAGCAATTCAGAAATTAATTTAAGGCACGCAAAACCTGTCTTGAAGCCATTCTCTTATGCTACCTGCAGCAGCATCCCATGCGTGTCCATTCAGAACTAAGTCTCACCCAATTCAATGGGTCTTGCTCCTAGGTAAACAGGCAGAGGACTGCAGCAGGTTAAGAAACTCTCTAGCAAGTTTCTATAAATAAGTGCAAGCTTCGGCATTCCAATGAACCGCCACAGCTCTTCCTGTTATTCCTGACGTGTGGCAAGAGAAAAGCTCTTTTACTCGGGCCTGTTGACCGGTTAACTACATATCTGTAAAAGGCATTGCAGGTGATGTTTGTTTTTGTTCTTAGCCTGCTCCAGATGTCTTTCTTTCAGGGGAACCCATCAATGATACCAGAAGCTGTGGGAACAGAGATACATTCCCACCACCACTGCAGCCTCCTTGTGAAATATTGCAGCACATCACCTGCATAGTATTATTTGTCTACTCTGAAGTCCTGCTGAATCCAATGAGCCTGACTCCTAGGTAACCAGGATCAGGACTGCAGCCATGACCACCTTCTAAGTACTATAAAAACGTGTGGCCCTCAGCCAAGCAAAATGTTTCCCCTTAACAGGCAAATTTCCCCCCTAACAGCCATGGGTTTTTTTGTTTTAAAAAAATGTCATTCTGACTGGCTTCCCAAAAGCTTATCTTTGTTGTTCTTTATAATGCAAAGTCAGGACATGCAACTTTATAGGTAGCCCAGTTTAGCTCTTTCCAGCAGCGAGATTTGGATTTTAGAATGGCATTTTGCATACTCGGGGGGGTTGCAGCCAAATTAAATTAAGCCTCATCAGCCCCCCTTTGTTATCTGGCCCTTAACAGGGGTGGGGGGATCCACAAGCCTGTTTTTACTTAGACAAGAATCGGTTGATTACTATTATTATTATTAGCTGTTTACACAAGGGCACAATTTTTTCAGGAGCAGCCAAAGTGGCAGATTTTGTTTTGTTTTTTAAAGGCAAACATGAACTGTTACAATTTTACAAGTGAGGGGAACTGAAATGCTTTTTTAAAGGGAGGCGTTGAGCTTAGTTACGAAAAATGGTTGCCGGTGTCCTCAAAACATGAAAATTCCTAATACCGTACTTCCCCATCCTGAAGCTCAAAGACATCATAATGGACAAAGATGCTATTTCATATAGGAGTTCTGCTTCTGTACCAGAGTAATTTCCCATACCTTTAGAACACAATCGCAGGTGGTTTTGGATCGAATTTAACTACTAGATGTGTATGAAGAAGTTACTAGCTTCTGAAAATCTTCAAGCAGAGAAGGCAGCCCTGAGAGATTTGTGCATCTTCATAAAGATGTCATTCTTTGCATTTCATCTGCTCATTCTTTGGCTTTCATCTGCTCCTCCCACAAGAGGAGGCTGATAATATTTTGATTTGCATCTGTTTTGGACAAACTAATGCATGCATTTTAAATGATCTGCACCATCGCTCCACTTTCTGGTTCCTTGTGCAGTGGAAGTCCTTTGCAAGGTCAGAGGGGCTCTACCGGTACTATCCAAAATCAGATATAAACTGTGCAGAACTAAATCTTGATTAAGATTTAGGGTTCATGACTCACGGGTGGCCAGTATATTTTATACTGCCCTGAACAGAGAGCCCTTTGCGACGAACCAGGGGCTGCAATTTAATTTTTTCAGCACATATGAATCTAAATAAAAACATCCACCTGGTCTACAGTGACCAAAAAGCTTGGATTATTGAAGGGTGGTCCATGTGTCTATATCACAGCTTGCCGATTCAACACTAGGACTGCAGCTTGTTTGGGTTTTGTTTTCAAGCCCATAAAAATGCACATTTTGGGGGAAATATTCTTTAACTACAAAGGTGGTGTAGTGTGGCAATTTCCCCACACAGTCTTTGCAGGGGCTGCTCCAGGAGCAGAGCTCAAAGAGGGCAGCAGGGACAGTGAAAGAAAGAGTAACCACAGCAGTTTAGGAACAAAGGAAACAGTATCGCCTGTGAGCAAATGGGCGCCACTTGCCTCCATAGGAGAAGCATGTGGGCTTCCTTTTTTCCACACAGTTTACCTTCACCGGGGAGCTAAAGAGGCTACAAACCGAGAAGCCAGCAACCTACCAAATCTGAGCCCTGTTGTTGTTTTCTTCATGCTCTTCTAACAAAATAAGCATGCAAGTGTGCAAGGATTTGCTGTTGTTATTGTGATTTCCTGCTGAAACGTGGGCGATTGTGTTTGCAAACAATCCGTAGCAAGGAGGCTTGGTGCTCGGGTGCATTTTTTGGGGGAAAAGAACTCGGATCCACACCCCAATCCTCCACATGTCGCCTTGCAAGTAAAACTCCCTCCCTGTGGAATCAGGCTTCCTCCCAAGTAAGCTTACACAGTCTTGCACAGAGGCAAAGCTGCCAAGTTGCCAAGTTTGCATCCCAAACCTCCCAAGGGAAGTGAAATATCCTCGGAGGACCGGTTGAAAATTAGCAGGGGATTCCCTTTTGGGAAGTCAGAAAGGAAAGAGAGGAGGGAAATTAGATTATACGTATTTCCACCTATGTGGCCTTCAGAGCCTAACTCCCCTCCTCCTCCTCCTCTCCCCAAGTCTTTGGCTCTGGGCCACCATTATAACGTGGCCATTGTCTGGAAAGTTGCTGAGAGCCGTTTAAATTATGCAAGGGTTTTTTTCCCCCCGTTTGTTTTAATTAAACTTATCCCAGTGCTTAAATCAATGGTTCGCAGCCGCCCCCAACACACACAGCCCCCACCCCTGAGTACTTTCTAAAAATAAACTCGCTAGACAGAGAAAGGCTTAAAAAAAAAATAAAAAATCTCAGGGGGTGGGAGAAGAGAGGCAGGAAAGTTGTTACCTTGCAAACCAGCTCCTCCTCGCTGTGCAGATGCACGGCTCGAAAAATGTGATCTCCTTCCAGAGGCTCCAGCAGTAAGTATTTCCCGATGCAAGAAACGCAATGCGGCAAGTTGGGAGTCTCTGGCGGGCTGGGTGAGCCGAGGTTGGGGCTGAAACTCTGGCTGGACTCGGTGGGCCTTACAGAAGAGAGCTCTTCAAAATCCTGGGTTTTATTCCGAGGTCTTCCATAGCGTGCGATTGTGATGGGGGTTGACCTTTGTATGTTCATGGGGATGGAGAGAGCAAGCCCTCCAAAAAAGGTCCCCCCCCAAAATCACACACACAGATGCAGGCGGGAGCGAGCAGCAGCGCGCGCGCACACACACAACCGTTTTGGAGAGGGGGGTTTATTGTGAAGATCAGGCCTGCCGCAACGATGCCTTTGTGCTGTCGCCGGAAGAAAAGAAGGTGATTTCGGAGGGCAGGTTTCCGTGGGGTTAGTGTCCAGTTTATGTCGCCGAGAGAGGAAGCAGGAGGTGGGGGGCGCGGAGACGGGAGAGCGGGTGGTCAAGCCTAAGGGTTCTCCTCTCCCGGAGAAGCCCGGCACGTCGGGGAGCTTTTGCGCAAGAGAACAAAGTGACACAAACAAAGCCAAAGCGTGAGTCTTTCCAAAAACGTGGCCTCTCAGGAAATGCAACTGTGTGGTTGTTTTTTAAAGAAATAACAATGGAATGAACAAGTCGAGAACAGAGAGAGGTGATAATTGTTACTAGTATTTGGCTTCCTCTGCGCTCCTGCAAAATCCTCGCACGGCTGAAAAAGTGTTAAGTTCAGGTAACGCGCTGCAACCAGCCAGACGACTGGGTTCCCCCCCTTCTTTCCACCCCCAATCAATTTTTTTTCCTACGTTTTAACTGTAGATGGCGTCTGAAGCTTTTTCCCTGATAGCAAGGACTATCCAGATATGAAAAAAAAAACCACGAAGAGGGAGCATTTAACTTCAGAGGGTCAGCAAGGAGCTCCAACAACAAAAAGATGAAAAATATAATATATATATACAAATACACACAGAGAAAAATAGAAATACGCTATTTGGTCATCGATTTTTTTCCTCCTCTCCCCAAAACTCCTCTCTCTTTTTCTTTTCCTTTTGCGGGAGGGAAAATGTTCCTAAATTGAAAGGCACCGTCACCACCGGGAAAGAGAGAGGTGAGCGAAGATCCACGCGCCCGCGACGACGGCTCGCGTGTGCGCGCGCCCTCCCTCGCGTGCGTTTCCTTTGATCAGACAAAAAGTGCAATCAAGGACAGGCGCGGATCAATGCTCTTCCATTTCGCGTGGGGCTGCTTTGCTTATTTATCTCCAACAAGAGGGGGGGAGAAAATCCCTTCGGTTTTCAGCAAATCCTGGAGCGGTACGCGCCTGCAGCGGCGATGATGATGACGATGATGATGCAAAAGAAGCAGCAGCATGAAAGGCGAATACTTAACAATAGTAGCTCTGCAAAAGAGGAGACCTCCTTTCGCCGGTTTCCTCTTTGTCCCTCCTTTTGAGAGTCCTGAGATGCGGCGGAGATGCTGCGACTTTAAAGATGCACGTAGAATGTGTGTGTGTGTAGAATATATATATATATATGTATATATACTCAGTTATTTCAGGCGTCGATCCCTCTAATTCCTGGAGGTAGGAGGAGGAGGTAAGGAGAGAAAGGGATGGCCGAGCCAATCCCTTTCAGCAAGGCATCATCTCCCCACCATGTATTAATAGCTACTTACGTGCGCTGGGAATTCTCTCGCGCGCTGCTTTGCTGCCTCTCCACTTACTGGGTGTCACAAGCGGCGGCGTCTGCAGCAGCTCCAGCGCATTTACGCCGACCCGGAGCGCACAGGCAGGCGAGCAGGCTGGCTGGCTAAGAGACTGACTGCCTGCCCAGTCCCCGCCGCCGCAGAGCCGACTGGCTCCGCGGAGAGGGCCCGCCCCGAGCCCCGAGGTGCCTCCCCATTGAGCCGGCGAGGCGCCAATCACACGAGCAAAGCCTGCCCAGCCCTCCCCCTCCCCTTCCCTCTTTCCACTCACTCAATGAGCCGGCTGCAGGGTAAACAAGGTAAAATATCCTTCCGCAGCGCGAGCTGTGAAATAGGAGCTTTTGTGAGCCGTGGCTGCTGCTGCTACTACAGCTAGTGACAAGTTGTGGCGTTGCATTGACCTCCGGTTGTTTCCGTTTAAGCCTCAGTTTGGATGGGAGTTTCTCTTTCTCTCTCCTCCCGGCATCCTCGTGCATCTCTACATCGAGGGTTTCCTTTTTTTCCTTTTTCTTTTTTAAATGAAGAACTTGGTTATATAAACGTCAACATGTTGTAATGAAAAGCCTGGCTTCCCCATCCCAAATGATCGTCGGAATGCAACAATCCCTGCCAAGTATACTGCAATACAACACTGACATAAAATTTCCCAGTGGCAGTTGTTCACCAGGGGAAGCCTCCACACATAGGTGCCTGAGCACCCACAAAATCCCCTGTGAATTTTCAGAGCCAGAATTGTGCAAACTGGGCACCCATGGTGGTGGGGCCAAACTGGCGCTCCTACTTCCACACAAACCCATAGAGATGGGTTCTCTCATAGAATCATACAGTTGGAAGAGTGATCTGGTCCGACCCCCTGCAGTGCGGGAATCTTTTGCCCGATGTGGGCCTCAAACCCGTAACCCTGAGATTCAGAGTCTGATGCCCTACCAGTTAAGCTGTTTTACACTCGGAGAGCTAGTGGCTGAATGGCAACTTTTGAAATGTAAGAGCGCCTCCGGGCAGCCCACCCACCCAGGATCGCAGCACTAGGAAGGAGAGTCCCCAAAATGCAGGCTCGCCATACGTCAGGAAATGTCCTGCCTTTTGGGTGTAAAAATGCCGTAGGGGGAAGTTTGCTCAAAAGCTCAACAACTTTGCGGGTGCCAGGGATTGTACTTTTTGAAACATGGCACCCCTAAAAAAACATGCAGCCCACACCTTCTGCCCCTGAGCAACACAGTTTAATGTGATCAGCATGATTGCAGTGCTTGATTATTTTCTCATTCTCTGGCTGCGTCTATGGTAATTTCCCTTAAACAAACTTCAAAGCCTTCTCATTCACTTGCCACAACAAGGAGGGTCCATCACCCAGGCACACCTGGTTCCCTTTCTGCTTTCCCTCTCCACTACATGCACAGGAGCACTGCTACCAACAACAACAACAACAACAACAACAACAACAACAACAACAACAACAACAACAACAACAACAACAACTTGGCAACATCATACTAGAATAGCTGCAAAAGCTCTGCTTTTTCTGGGATAAATGGGCTTACAACACAACCTTTACCATGTTTATTCTGAAGCCCTACCAAATTCATTGGGGCATCCTCCCAGTTAAGTGGGGTTTAAATTGTAGTCTTACTCTGTGGCAGAATCCATCAGCACCCAGCAACTTAAAGGAAAAGAGCTCGGGATGTTTTCTACTAACCACTCTGAGGGAAAAACCATTCCCTTGTCACTTTCTTTCACTGAAGTTAATAATCCTTCACTTTTTTCAGCTTTTTTTAAAAAAAAACAACAACAACAGCAAAGCAAGTTATAAAAATGATCTTACTTTATAATAACAATGTGTTTGTGTCATCATGGTGCAGTTTTCTTGGTCACCAACAGGTGGTGCCATGAACTACAGCATGGCCAGAGGTGGTGAATGGAAAGCCTCAAGTGGCCAGGGATGAGAAAGGAACACAGAAGCGCTGGGCTGGCTGGCCTCAAGATGCACAGCGGTCGTGGTGGCATGAGACAAAAAGGGGGAGGTTTAAGTGGCCCTTCAAGCCCCTATCACTGCTGCCACTTGTGGAAGAAGAGGAATGAAGGGGAGGAAGTCTTTCTCCCCTGCCCCACCCATGCTGCTGCTGTGGGAGCAAGAGGGAAAAGCTTGCATCCTTCCCTTGGTTTCCATAGTGGCAGGGAGGACAAAGGAGAGAAATAACCTACTTTCTTGGGCTTTCTTGGCAGAAGGCACAAGGGAATCCCACAAGGGTAGAGTGGGGAGGGGAGGGAGTCGGTGAGCAGAGGAAGCAGGGGGGACGCCGACACTAGTCAAGGAATAAAGGCAATGCCCTGAGTGTTCACTGGAAGGACAGATCCAATACTCTGGCCACCTCATAAGAAGAGAAGACTCCCTGGAAAAGACCCTGATGCTGGGAAAGATTGAGGGCACAAGGAGAAGGGGACGACAGAGGATGAGATGGTTGAACAGTGTCTCAAAGCCACCAACATGAGTTTGACCAAACTGTGGGAGGCAGTGGAAGACAGGAGTGCCTGGCGTGCTCTGGTCCATGGGGTCACAAAGAGTCGGACACAACTAAACGACTAAACAACAACAACAATCTTTTAGAAGACATCTGAAGGCAGCCCTGTTCAGGAAAGTTTTAATGATGTTTTATTGTATTTTTAATATTTTGTTGGAAGCTGCCCAGAGTGGCTGGGGAAACCCAGCCAGATGGGCGGGGTATAAATAATAAATTTATCATCATCATCACCATCATCATCAGATTAGGCTAGAACATGAAGTGCAATGATTTTCTTTCTTTGTAGATTACAGAAGTTCTATGAGTTTGCTCAAAGCAGCAAAATATCTCTTAATACAGCCATAAAACTTAATTTAACTATTAAAAAAAATAAAGCTGGAAGAGATACACAGGATTCATGGCCTGTAGTGACCAGAGCTGGATCTGTTGCCACTGCTTTTTATACTGGCCCTGCTCTTGTGCTCTTAACAGCAGTCTGACCCATGGAAATTAATTTGGTGTCAATTTTTCTGCTACTTATCTTCATGGCTGAAAAGACCTCTCCTGTTTAATCTCAGGCTGTTTAATGTCAGGCTGTCATTGAGCAGGACCAGTAAAAACCAAAAAAAAGTGGCAGGGAAGTGGAACTCTAGCATATTGCAGGGGCAGGGAGGCAGTGGAGAAAGAGTGAATATCAAATAAAAATATTCATAAAATGATGACTCGTTTGAAGAGTAATTTATTGTTATTATTACTTCATTGGGGAAAATATCCAGCAAACCAATACAAATCAAAACTAGATGGGTGGCAGAATGAATTTTTTGATTAGTTTTATAAAGTGTGAAAGCAATTTTCTTCCAACTTGAAAGCGTAGATTGCAATCTCTTTGAAAACTCTGCAAGGCTGTATGGTAGATTTAAAAAAAAATGTTAGAAAGTTTCATGGAGGCAAGGTCATGGCACCTTAACAAATTCTAAGATGTACTTGGCTCAGGGTTCAATGAGTTTATGCAGGGAATGCATGTCAATATAACAGTCTTTCTTTTCTTACTCATTTTCTTAGGAAAAACCTCAAGACATATGCACAATCGCCTAAAAGAACGCTGTTGAAATATGCTTTATCTCTGGGGAGAAAAGACAGCATAGGTCAATCACAATAAATTAAAAGGCTTAGCCAACACAAAAAAATTTTTTGCCTGTTATAGTTCAGAATTGAGTAACCTGTGACCTGCAATATGTTGTTGCTGTTGTTTTTGTTTCTATTATTATTATTATTATTATTATTATTATTATTATTATTATTACCACCCTTCATCACTGCTATTTTCAGGCATTTCAGTAAAGAAGAACATAGGAAGGTGCCTTATACCTAGTGTTGTACCATCTGGATCAGTATCAAGGACCCCCTCTCCCAATATAAACTGCCCCGGATTCTGCATTCATCCTCTGAGGCCCTTCTTTGTGTGCCTCCTTCATGTGAGGTCCAGAGGGTGGAAATACAAGAACGGGCCTTCTCTGTAGTGGCTCCCCGTTTGTGGAATGCTCTCCCCAGGGAGGGTTCGCCTGGCGCCTTCATTATACTGTATATATTTTAGTTGCCATACAAAAATGTTCCGCTTCAACCAGGGTTTGGGCTAATTAACATTTTACAGCCTTTTAAATGTGTCTGTGGGAAGGGGGGGTGTTATTGTTTTGCTGTTTTGTCTTTAATTATTTACTTTTTCAATCCTGTATTTTATTCTATGAACTGACTGGCAGCAGCTCACTAGGGTGTTAGAGGACATTCCCAGCCCTACCTGGGAGCTCCAGGATTGAATTCGGGGCCTTGTACATTGCAAAGCCCTTGCCTCAAACTCTCCTTCCACCTGCCAATTCTCTCCTGCAATCACCTCCTCACCTCCTGGGACTAGGCCCCATAGCTGCCAAGTTATCCCTTTTTTACAGGGATTTTCCCTTATGCTGAATAGGCTTCCTCGCGAGAAAAGGGAAAACTTGGCAGCTATGCTAGGCCCACAGCTGGGAGCCTGCAGAGAATATGCAGAGATTTTGAGTTGTGGGGGGCAGGGGACCAAGCAAATGTAGTCGCATCCTGCTGCCTAGCCAAACTTAAAAGCTTGCGCACTGTTTATTCCTCTTAATAATAAATAAATCCAGAGGGTGCTGTTTAATAGAAGTGCAAGATTTACAGTGGCATGCTGCATGACAAACAAAAATTAGATGCGCACAAAGCAGTTTTAGGTGCTGCAGCTGACGAAATGCGGTATAAAAAAGCAAGCCCAGCATTTCAGAAAGCTCTGCCTTTTGTTCCCGTTGTATGGTGGGGCGGGGGGGGGGGGCTGCAAGGAAATGAAAGTGATGTGCTGGAGTGACAAGGGATTGTTTCTGCCAATTATTTATCCTCCACAGTCCTTTTCAGGGGACAATATCAGATAGTATTCCAAAGCAATGCCCTTCAGATGAGCCAATGGTCAGGGGTGATGGGGGTTGTCATTCAGCAATGTACTACTATTGGCTACAACTATAATAGCTCATCATCTCCCCGCCCCCCCCCCCTCCAGCTATTAGGGTGCAAAAGTGCTTATCAACTTATCAACTGTCTAAAATAATAATAGTGGAGAAAGAAACCCAAGTCTTTAGAAAGGCAGCTAAAATACATGAAAGTAATAATAAATTATTTTGATTGTGTATTTTGTGGTTCTATATTCTGATTTTATCCTGTGAGACCTGCGGGTATAGGGCGGTATGTAAATTTAATAAATTTTTATTTATTTATTTTTAATGAAGTGCAGATGAGATCATCCGCCTTTGCCTCAGGTTATGTTTGGCAACCGGACCTTTGACTGAGAGCTGATCAAAACCAGCCTCCCAAATTATCCACATTATTTATCACAGCTAAAATTGGGGAGGTGTTGGCAAATCTTCTCGAAGGGAGATGAAAGTTATTCAAGAGGTTGCCCCCTCACCTCCAGAAAATTCTCTGCTTAGAAGTTTCGGCTCGTAAAACGTTGGACGAAATTCTGCTGCTAATTTGAAAGAAGCAGCAGGCTAGGAGAGGAGATGCTAGGAGTAAGCGGTCCAAGTCCATTGCTGGCTTGAGCCACCTTCAACAGTATCGAAACTGGGTCCACAGACAGCTCAAGAGAGACAAAGATTCAAACAGAAATGGTTGGACGATGGTTTCCCGAGAAATTTTGGCTCAGCCCTACTTGAAATGAAATGAGCCTGTCTGGCTTGTGTTACGGGGATATACCAAATGAAGCTTCTAACTTTCTTATTTCTGTTAGTTCCAGAGTTGATTAGTCATTTGCTGTGTGATTTCAGGCATAACCTCTATGACAATGGAGATATCATGAAGGGAGCTGGGAATTAAATTATCAACATAATTAGGCATGCCAAATATTAAAATGTTTATTTTATGTGTCATAAATACATCTTTTTATATATGTAAAGAGGGACCCAGGTGGCGCTGTGGGTTAAACCACAGAGTCTAGGGCTTGCCGATCAGAAGGTCAGCGGTTCGAATCCCTGCAACGGGGTGAGCTCCCGTTGCTCGGTCCCAGCTCCTGCCCACCTAGCAGTTTGAAAGAACATCAAAAAGTGCAAGTAGATATATAGGGACCGCTCCGGTTCACCAGAAGCAGCTTTGTCATGCTGGCCACATGACCCGGCTCCCTTGGCCTATAGAGCGAGATGAGCGCCGCAACCCCAGAGTCGGACACGACTGGACCTGATGGTCAGGGGCCCCTTTACCTTTACCTTTATATATATAAAAGGAGAAAAATGAAGAATGAGGCCTTGTAATTAATGCTCTGCTGCCAGAATGATGCAACAGTTAGTTTATTTTTTCATATATTTTTTTTAAAAAACCTACTGTCTCTGAATAGCTAACTCTGCACTCTGACGCTTGCCAAACTGTGATGTTGGCAGATTTCCAAACCAAGCAGGTCCAGAAAAAGCGAAGACTCCAAGAGTGACCTGCCGCCAGCTCAATGATTTTAACTCCAGGAGCTGACAGCAACAGTGACCTAGCAGAACATAATGCAGATTAAAATAGTCAGAGAACTTCTCGAGCACATGCATTGCATACAAGAGGCCCCAGGTTCAATCTGCAGGTATGGCTGGTCAAGACTCCTGTCTGCCTGAAATGCTGGAAAGCTGCAGCAAACAGTTACAGAACTACATGGCCTAATGGTGTGAATCAGTAGGACAGTTCCTTAAGATCAGTCTCTAAAAATAAATAAAGCACAACCTGATTTGGAAGGGGGGTGACCTGAATGGTAAAAAATGGAAAAATGTCAGGGACTGGACTGAAGAAGAGGACTGGGGATCGCCCGCTCCTTCTCCTCTGCTTCCCTTGGAAGAGCAAAGGACTCTTCAAGAGCAAAGGGCTCAAAGAGTTTGGCTCTTGAGACCACCCGTAGGGCCACGGGTTGTTGCTTGGGAAAGAAGGGGAGTGAGCTCAGAGTGAGCAACGTCACTATGGTGTTAAGGATTGGATTCTTTGTCTTGCAACACGGTAACTGAATAAAACCATAAATATACACTTTCTTGCTTCTTCCTTGATGCTACCAGGGGAAGAGAGAAAAGCCTGGCAAAAAATGAGAAACTAAGAGAAACCAACATTTATGGATTTGTCTAGCTTTAGAGTAATTGCTCTAGCTCATATAGGTCTGTATAGTTAAAGCTATGGTTTTCTCAATAGTGATGTATGGAAGTGTTAGCTGGAACATAAAGAAGGCTGATTGCCGAAGAATTGATGCTTTTGAATTCTGGTGCTGGAGGAGACTCTTGAGAGGGGACGACAGAGGATGAGATGGTTGGACAGTGTTCTCGAAGCTACCAACATGAGTCTGACCAGGAGTGCCTGGCGTGCTATGGTCCATGGGGGTCACGAAGAGTCGGACATGACTAAACAACAACAACAAGAGTAATTGCTCAAGTGAAGTCTCTGCAGCCTCCTTTGGTCTGTAAGGTCTGCTCTGACACATTCACGCTGGAACCTTTAGACAAAGCCTAAGATGTGGGCTTCTTTTGAGGGGCTCATTGTCCCATCACAGAAATGCGCTTTGACATTTGGTCTGGTATCCCTCAGCCAAGTTAAAGCAATCCTTTGTACTCTGCTTAGACATGAGACACACAGTGCCAAAGTTTCTGTTTGCATGCTTTTTGGAGGATATCAGTAATTCAGGTTCAGTAATTTACCAGCATGCCTATCAGGCAAAAACTGTCTGGTTGAGACAACTCTGTTCCAACAATGTAAGGTCACCGTGGCCTGGAGCTGTGACAATATACGCCTCTGTAAAGAAGAGTATCAAGCTTCAAGGTCAGATATTATCTCCATTTGCCTTCACCTGAGAATGTCTTCTGCCATCAACCGACAACTGCTGTTGCAGGTCTCCCTTTAGCAGTTTGCAAACTCAACACCTGATTCTTGGGATTGGTTGCTACCAAAGCAGTATGGGGGTTGTTTTATCTACTCACTTTGTTGGTAATGAATTTTAATTATTAAATAATGACTTGGAAAACTGTTTCCTAATTTTCCTTTGTTTACTTATGCAGCAATTATGTAGCAATTACTGTGCAAGTGTCAGAAGGGCTATGACAAACAAAGGAATGCTATGCATTATGAACACAATCCCATAAATGTTTGCTTGGGAGTTAGTTTGACTCAGTTCAATGCTCGCTGCTTCCTACTAAGTGTGTTTAGGATTGCATCTGAAGTCAAGGGGACAACATAGGCTGCACTCCAAATCCCACTTAGCTAGGAGTAAGCCCCATTCAGTAGGACTTGCTTCTGAGAAGACATGGTTAGGATGATGATGTAAGTCATGAATGAAGCCCCATTTATCTCAGAGGAAATTTAGTGCAACTAACTGAGTCTGGACTGGAGCCTTTATATCTAAGTCTTAATAAGTTGAGATTTCATTTCATTCATTTCAAACTCGAGATCATTTGTTGCCTTCTCCAACAGCACACTCCACTAGGGATGGGTGAATCTGTCACAATTTCTTATTTTTCCAGTCTCAGAATCATAGAAATTTAGAGTTGGAGGGGACCCAAGGGTCATCTAGTCCAACCCCCTGCAATGCAGGAATCTCAGTTAAAGCTTCCATGACAGATGACCATCCAACCTCTGCTTCAAAATCTCCAAGGAAGGAGAGTCCACAACCGCTTGTGGGAGTCTGTTACACTGCCAAACAGCTGTTCTTAAATGCAGTTCACCACATTTCCACATCGCTTCGAGATTTATTTATTTTTTAATCCTCATGAAAATTCATCCTTTCAGTACATTTCCCCCCCCCTAATATACACATTTCTGCAAAGCAATCCCCCCCCGATATATGTGTTTTCTAGACATAGCATATGCATTTTCTGCTCATATTACTTGTTTGGAGAACTGCATTACGAAATCCAGAGAAGTTTGAGTTTTGAAGGATAGCTGTGTTTGGGCCCGTGCATTGATTTGGAAACTGCAAAATAGTTAAGTTTGTGTTTAGATGCAAACTGAATCAAATGTCTCTGCCATCCTTACTCCCTACCCAGCCATGCTTCTCTTCCAAATGGAAGGCAGAACAGATTGAAGTTATTTCTGCCGTCAGGGGGGGTTGAACATACAAAATATTTTCGATTTATTAATGACAGGTCTCCCACACTGTGACAAATGCACAAAAAATCATGTTCAGGTGACAACCCAAGCCCAAATGTGCTTTCCTGAACTTTGACAGATACTTTTGCAATGTTTTCACTTGGGGTGCCATGAAAAGGTAGATTGTCTAGCTTCCTGACTCAACACACAGATGGACTATTCCCCCAAGTTTTCTCTCTTCCTCAAATAAATCTCAGCAAGGAAGGGCAGACTATAGCTTTTGGTATTTTGGGATGTCAGCATGAAGCTTGGTTAGAGAGTAGCGTTACTTTGTTCTTTCTTTTTGGTTTTATAGCCTTCACGGCTGATGTTAAAGAGATCATTTACTTCAGATATTAAGAGAATGCTGGAAAGAAAACAGATAACCAGGAACAAAAGAAACCTGGCATGTTCAGCTGTTTGAATAAGCCATACCTCTCTCCTCATCCCTCCAGATTAAACACAAAAGGTCTCAAAGAAAAAATTAACGTTTTAGAAACGCTCCACAGATGTCATTAAAGGTGGCTTTTATGCAACCATCAGACGTAAATATGAAGAAACAAGACTCGTGGAGGGGGAAGACAACAAGCTGTTTGCTTCGGAGTTTGAACAGCTCTGCCACCACCTACTTCCCAGCTGCTGTTTTATATAATGAATGGGTTTTCATTGCTAACAAAAACATTTGCTTACTCTCATTAAAAAAGTGAAAGGGAAAAGGGTGTTTTGAGGTAAGCTAAGTCACTTTATTAGGAGTCATTCTAGGCACACTATTGAGAGCTGCGAATGTTAATGGGGGGCTCTACAACTGAGTTCAATGGGATTTGGACTGGACTCACCGCTGGTTGGCCTTTGGGCCATAAAATAAATGGCATTCTTAAGCACCCCCCCCCATTAATATGTTTGAAATGCACAAAGATCAGCTGCAGCTTCTTGCTGATTGCCCACTCTGAAGCAAACAGGCTTTGTTTATGCGTAACGTGTGGAACTAGGCCCCTGAGAAACGAAAAGCTTAAGGGTCATAAGATTTAAATGTGCTCACATGGGTTGTAATAATATGCTTACAGTTCGCTCCGTTTGATGCCACACTTGGCTGCCAAAGACAGCTTAGCTGACATGGATGGTAGTTACCTTGGGTTCGAGTTATACCACCCACTCCTAGATTGGACAACATGGGTTTACACACACACACACACACCAGTGCATTGACTATAGGAAGAGTGTTCCTTGCAGAGATAAAATGATAATGTCCCAGATGGGCAAGATGAAGAAGGTACTTAGAATATGGTTGCTGCTCTAGATGTGTTAGCAACTCGTTTAACTCCTTAATTACAACAGGTATAGTACCTACCTAGATATACCAGCTTTCCAGTACCATCTGCAGATATGGGCAACTGCTGTCTTCATGTCTGAGTGGCTAGAGGAATCCAAGCCACTTCCTTCATTCCCTCTCAGCTGCACTAGGAAACTCCAGCTGATGGTTGAGGCTTTGGTCAGCTGCTCAGTAGTGCCTTTCTACCCCTTTTTGGTTGCCCCAGCCATTCTGGGCAGCTTCCAACATATATATAAAACCTAATAAAACATCACAGATTAAAAAAGCTTCCCTATACATGGCTGCCTTCAGGTGTCTTCTAAAGGTTGCATAGTTACCCATCTCCTTGACATCTGATGGGAGGGTGTTCCACAGAGTGGATGCCACTACCCAGAAGGCCCTCCGCCTGGTTCCCTGTAGGGAACCACCAGAAGGTGCTTTATGAATGAGTTCTGTCCCCTTCCTTGGGGAGAGCTAAGCCAGCTTGACTCACACAAAGAAGGCTGGCTCTCCTCCAATTTCATACTGGTATATGGCTCATGCTATGCTGCACCCATCATTTATTTCTAGCAAAGCATGCCATCTTTATCTCAAGGATGAAAAGACAGCATGGGAAGACTGAAGTGAACAACACAGAAGCTACGGAATCTGCGTGACAGTCTGATCCTCAAGCTACTTCAGATGTCATAAATGAAGTTAAGTACAAATAAGTTGATGGTGCTAAAATGACTTAAAGGAAATCACATCACTTCTATGTGTTGTAAATCAGGCAGAGATGATTATCTCCCAAGCACGAAAGAGCCAAAATGACATAGAAGTGTTAACTGTATAAAAGAACTCTCTCCGCATAAAGCAGAGTTGTAGTCCAACAACATCTGGAAGGCTGCAGGTTCCCCACCTTGACATAAAGGAGCTCGTGGATGAATTCCCTACTAGACTTGCTACCAGAAATGCAGGAGAAGACAAAATGCTGAGACAGGTCAATGCAACCTACTGGACAAGTTCAGTGTGCAAAAGATATCTGCAGGAATGGTGGCATGTTGTGAGCTCTTTACGAATGGGGCCATCAGGAATTTCAAAACAGTTATTATTTTGATTTTCTCCTACATTTTGTTTACATAATGAACTCCAGATGTCCTTAGGCAGTAGCTGCATCCTGCGATAAAAAAACCGACCATCATTTCATTACCCATCATCCTCTTACCCGTGTGGAAAAAACCCCCAGAAAGCAGCAAACATGATAACTGTGAAACAGGAAATATTCTCATACTGGTTCCCATGAGAAATTTTGCTCCCAGGCTGGATTGTCCCTCTTTTATATGCAAAAGGGTTTTCCAGCATGTTTTCTCTACTCTACAGCAGGGATGGGGAGCCTGAGGCATTCCAGATGTTATTGGACTCCAGCTCCCTTCCACCCCAACCAGCATGACCAATGAACAAGGAAAGTGGAAGGTTTGGGAAGTTTCCCATTCCTGCTCTACAGTCTGGTTTGGTCCTGTCCATTTTGTACAGTGGTACCTTGGTTTACGAACTTAATCCGTTCTGGAAGTCCGTTCTTAAACCAAAGCGTTCTTAAACCAATTTACAAATGGAACACACTCAACAGGAAGCAGAACATGTTCTGCTTCCAAGGCAAAGTTCACAAACCAAAACACCTGCTTCCGGGTTTGCAGCGTTCTTAATCCAAGTTGTTCATAAACTAAGCTGTTCTTAAACCAAGGTTGTTGTTGTTTAGTCGTTCAGTTGTGTCCGACTCTTCGTGACCCCATGGACCATAGCACGCCAGGCACTCCTGTCCCCCACCGCCTCCCGCAATTTGGTCAAACTCATGTTCGTAGCTTTGAGAACACTGTCCAACCATCTCATCCTCTGTCGTCCCCTTCTCCTTGTGCCCTCAATCTTTCCCAGCATCAGGATCTTTTCCAGGGAGTCCTCATGAGGTGGTTAAAGTATTGGAGCCCCAGCTTCACGATCTGTCCTTCCAGTGAACACTCAGGGCTGATTTCCTTCAGAATGGATAGGTTTGATCTTCTTGCAGTCCACGGGACTCTCAAGAGTCTCCTCCAGCACCATAATTCAAAAGCATCAGTTCTTCCAAGGTACCACTGTACTATTCAGACATTCCCAAAACAGATGCTTTGGTCTATTTCTTTATGTGACAACAGCAGCAATAGTAATATACATCCCAAAGTGGAAAGATAAAGAAATAGAGATTGGGAAAACGACAGAAGGATGAAGAGGAAGTGCTTATCTTTTGGGAAGAAGGAAGAATCATTAATGCTATGTATCAAAGTTTTGGAAAAGAAATACTTAAATAGAATATCAATTTACAAACTCAGAGATGGGGAGCCTGTGGCCCTCCAGGTGTTATAGGGCCAGCATGGCTAGTGGTAAGGGATGATGAGAATTGTAGTAAGTCCCACTCAATTGCCTCTGAATAGACATAAGTTGTGTTCACACGCAATGTTAAGCAAAATCATGGCTTAGTGATAGCAACTGCTTTGCTGCTTCTTGGACTGTTTAGCACAGTGCAGTTGGGCAGTTAAGTCAAGCCAGGGCCGTCTTAAGCATATTGTGCGCCCGGGCGCCGTGGTGCGAAGATCGCTCCGGTGCGCCCCCCCCGTTTCCCACCGCGGCTGTCTGGTGGGTGCAGCGCGCAGCACTGCTGCAGCGGGTGCAGCCGCGCGGCGGTCCACTGGCAGCCCGGCGCCCTGGCACCCTGCGCCACCCAGCCTTGCCTTAGAGCCAGCCCTGAGTCAAGTCTTGGTGCATCAGCCAAACTCAGGCTTCTTAACCATGAACTGTTGTCAAGGTTAACTCCCTGGGAGCTAGCAGAAAACAGTAGTGGATAGATCCATACCATATTTTTAAAGCATACTCAATACACATTTAATGCACATGGCTGCCCCCCCCCTTAATCCTGGGAATTGTAGTTTCCCCTCCACAGAGCTACAGTTCCCATCATGTTTAACAAACTACAGTTCCCAGTATTTTCTTTCATTTTTAAAATGTGCATTGAGTCTGGGCAAACCAGGCCATAGGCAAGAACGTGCTGCAAATGAGAAACAGGTACCTTTTGTACTTTACAGCCGCACTTCGAGATAATTGTGTGGAAAAGCAGAACGGCTGCAATATTTACAAGGTGAATCTCAGTCACTCCTTGAAATGATGAGTATCGAATCTGCTTTAAATTGTGAGTCATTGTCCACAGTGGAGGTAATCATTGGGGCAATTGATATCGCAGGAATTAACAATGTTCTTTCTATCATTGCTTCCACATCCACCTTCATATAAAGCTAAATAAGGAAAATGCCTGTTCTACTGCGGCGTGGAGGAAAGTATTTTGTAAAACACTCTGGAGTAATGTTCCCTGCTCCTCCCACCTGCCTCCCCTGGCCTCTTGGCCACCCATGCTTTTCACAACGGTGTGCTGGCTTTAACGACCCCTCTGAATGTTTGTGCAGATTCCATTACGCTTCTCGCCAGTTTCTACGCACATGCACACGGGCGTCTCATTACTCCTTCCTTGTTTGTGCAGAGGAGCATGAGCTCTCCCCATGGGGAATGCATTCTTTCTTCACGCTGCCGGAGGTGGGACGTTGCAACCAGGGATTCTGCCACTCCTTTCCTACGGGCTGGTTTTGCAGCCTGGGTTCCTCCCACGTGAAACGCTTTCGCTGATGCAACATCTCAGCCGGCGCTGAGAAACTTAGCTGGAAGCCAGTCTCGGAGTGAAGTCTAATAATTAGGCAAGGACACAGAAGGTGCCTTTGAAACTTGTATTCCTGGTTTTGGGGAATGTCATAATAGCCATAGCCTTTGGTAGGACACGCCTGTAAGGACATCCTTTTCCACAGGTGTTGCCTCTTTGTGTGTGATTTATTGGGCTTGTTCTTTCCGCGTCTCCACCCAGCACTCTAAATACTTGGTGCTCTCCTCTGCATCCACTAGGAGGTCCATTGGGCCATAACTTAGTTACCATTGATCCAAAGCCAGCTTTAATTGCATGTATACATGCAGGGCTCCCCCCACCCCAAATGGCAGTTCCTGGAACTCAGATGGGCACCAATGCCATTATAACAGAACAAGGGAGGTGTTCATTTTTCTAGAAAAATAGTGCTGTATACATGTATAGCTTACCTGGATCAGACTGTAATTAAGAAGAAGAAGAGGAGCTTTTCTTCAGCCAGAACTCAGTTCTGGCACCTCTCAGGTGGGCACCGTTGCCATTATAAGAGAACAAGGGAGACTTTCATGGTGAGTTCCGGCACCTCTTTTTCTAGAAAAATAGCACTGATGATAATACTATCCAAACACACCTCCTTCAAGAGATAGTTGATACTGTCAGTTGAACCAACACCTTATACAGTGGTACCTCAGTTTAAGTACACAATTGGTTCCGGAAGTCTGTACTTAACTTGAAGCGTACTTAACCTGAAGCGAACTTTCCCATTGAAAGTAATGGAAAGTGGATTAATCCATTCCAGACGGGTCCGTGGAGTACTCAACCTGAAGCGTACTTAACCTGAAGTATGAGTGTAATTGGTTCTGGAAGTCTGTACTTAACCTGAAGCAAACTTTCCCATTGAAAGTAATGGAAAGTGGATTAATTTGCTCCAGATGGGTCCGCGGAGTACTTAAACTGAAAGTACTCAAACTGAAGCGTACTTAAACCAAGGTATGGCTGTACTGGGCCCAAAAACAAACTGGTTACCAGTGAAGGTGCAACAGAATTGAAGGCCATGTTCCAGATGAGGAGCTCCAGTTAATGTTCTGTACGGCTCGTACAGACTTCCTTTCATGCTACGTTTCTAGGAACAGGGCTACACTTTAAACCTCCATGTCAGAACACTTTTTTTCCTACCAGTGCTTTGCCAGCACACCAGGAAGAAGAGTCAAGACAATCAAATGCAGATCAATAGGTTACATTGATTAAAGATAAGTTGAGGATCTGCAAAACAAATTAACTAGTCAGATTCAACCAATGTAACCAAATCAACTTAAGTCCGGGCAGCTGTCCATTAACTGATGGGTGTAATTTCTACTCCCATCACCTGGGCAAAGTTAGCAGCTGCACTCTGTGCACACAGCAAGGTTTCCTAAGATTCCTCCCTCCTTTGGTCAACATTCACCCTCAGTGCCTGCAGACCATGCCCGGCAATGAAAGCCCACTCTTTACCACTGATTCAGAGCAAACAGCAATATGAGGGAAACCCAAATTGCTGTTTGTTCCAATTCAGCGTTAAAGAGTGGTTTCTCTCGGGGAAAGTGGCGGGCCAAAAAATAGAAATGCTAGGACACGGAGCCTTACAGCGCAGAAAGCAAAAGGTAAGTGTGGATTGTGCCTTCAGTCACTGCATTTTGAACCCATGTGGTTTCCACCTACCATAATCTAACCTGTGAATTTAAGACCCCTTCCACAACAACAGGATTGTCTAATATCTCAGTTGCCTGAGAGCGAGGATGTTGAGGTGATTTGGGGCTATCAGACTTGGGCCAAGGAGATCAAGGTTCAAATCCCTGCTGATCTGTAAAACTCATATTAGGCCATTCTAACACAACCTAAACAACCTCACAGGGTTGTTGTGATGATAAAATCAGAGGTTGCTGAAAAACCGGCATATACATGGTCCTGAGAAACCTGGAGGAAATGCAGGATGAAAACATAATATAATAATAATAATAATAATAATAATTATTATTATTATTATTATTATTATTATTTATTTATACCCCGCCCATCTGGCCGGGTTCCCCCAGCCACTCTGGGCAGCTTCCAACAAAACATTAAAATACAGAAATCCATCAAACATTAAAAGCTTCCCTAAACAGGGCTGCCTTAAGATGCCTTCTAAAGGTCTGGTAATTGTTATTCTCTTTGACCTCTGGTGGGAGGGCATTCCACAGGGTGGGCGCCACTACCGAGAAGGCCCTCTGCCTGGTTCCCTGTAACTTGGCTTCTCGTAGCAAGGGAACCGCCAGAAGGCCCTCGGCGCTAGATCTCAGTGTCCGGGCAGAACGATGGGGGAGGAGACGCTCCTTCAGGTATACTGGACATGGCAAAATAAAATAAAATTATGGAATTGAATGTGACTGCTGAGAAATAAAATATATTCAAGATAAAGCATTCAGGAGATTACTTAGTGCTGGTGAACTACACACAAACTTGGGTTCTTGCTTGGGAAGAAATTCAGACCTTTTCTCTTTTGCATGTAAGTGCAACATGCTACAGTTGTTTATTCTCCAGGGAGAGAAATATTTTTAGCTTCTGTACTCAGAGCATTGTGGTGTACTGAAAACTTTTTGATTAAACGGCAATAAAAGCTCAGCCTGTTACCAATTTTAGGCAGTTACCATGCCAACCTGATAGGATGATGTACAGAATAAATAATGGAAGGGTTATGAAACAGAGTTTGAAATGACAAAGAGTTAGGTATGTCCTACATGTTTGGGGATTCTTATTCAACTCTTCAAAGCTCACAAAAGGATAGTCTCCTGGGATCAGCTTCAGATCTGTGTTCATGTCTATGAAATTACATCTGTATAAGGATTTGGGCTTCTGTATAAGGCTTGTCAAATGGGACAGCCTGTTGGGGGGTACCTTGACATTTTCGTCTGTGGACAAGCTAGAACAGGACTGGGCAACATATGGATGGTCCACTGACCCAATTGGCACATTTGCTTCCTGATAGAATTCCTGTGCCTTTAATAAATGTATGATAAGTAGAAATTCAACCGGTGAAGCTCTTCCTTCACTGCCTCTTCATGCTGTGCATAAGCAGCTTGGGCCTTTTCCAGGCAAAAAGAGAGAGAGATGAAAACCATAGCTGTCAAGTTCTCCCTTTTTTAAAGGGAAATTCCCTCATGCTGAATAGGCTTCCTCACGAGAAAAGGGAAAAGCTGACAGCTATGATGAAAACTCCATAGCACTGTTTCTGAAAATTGGGTCTCCAGCCATGGGCGTACCCAGTGAGGGGCAGGGGGGCAGCTGCCCCCCCCAGAAGCAAAAATAATAATACTGTATTTTATGGACCATAACCCGCACTTTTTCCCTCCAAAAACTGAAGGGGAAAAGTCGCTGCAGGTTATGGAAATCAGGCCGTTTTTGCCCCCTCCGCTGCTGCAGCCAGCGACAGGGACGTGGGAGGGGGGAGGAGCAGCCTGAGCTGGGGGGGGGGCAGATGGGAGCTCCATCCTTACTGCCCCCCTCTTTCTTCCTTCCTTTCTCTCCCTCCCTCCCTTCTCTCTCTCTCACACCCCTTCTTTCCTTCCTTCCTTCCTTCCTTCCTTCCTTCCTTCCTTCCTTCCTTCCTTCCTTCCTTCCTTCCCTCTCTTCGCTCTCTCTCTTCGCTCCCTCCCTCCTTCCTTCCCTCTCTCTTCCCCTCTCTTGCCCCCCCCCCGTTTTGATCCTGGGTACGCCCCTGTCTCCAGCTGTTTTTGGACTACAATTCCCATCATCCCCGACTACTGATATTGCTAGCTAGGGATGATGGGAGTTGTAGTCCAAAAACAGTAGGAGACCCAAGTTTGGGAAACACTGCTCTACAGGCTGCATGCATCTAGTTTCTGGAGTGTCGCACATCCCAGTGAGAGGTGGCCAAAGGACAAAAAGCAAGTTTTGACCTGCTCTTGCGCCTTTACGTGCAGTTTGAGGTGCAAAATTCCAATATCAATGTTCCACCACTGAGCTACGGTCCTTCCTCAGTATTGGGTTGTGGCCTGAACTGGCTTGTGCATACCTAGCATGATGTGCCACCCCATTAACCACTCTCATAAACAGGAAATGGCTTATATAATAAGCTATCAGCTATTAAAACAATAGAATAAACCACCAACAGCAACATCAAGTAACATTTTAAAAATGGCAGCAGATCATTTCTTAAAGCACAGTGCTGTAAAAACACCCTAAGCGATATCTTGCCAAAGGCACATCCTGAATTCTGCATTTTTCAAGGTAATGAAAGTAGCATGCATCCCTGCAACGCTAAATTGGCAGCAGATCTAGGAGGAAATGGGGCTTTACTCTTCTCCCAGGTAACAGTTTCCTCTTTCTAATCCCCATCACATTCAAGGTGTGGGGACATTGCAATATGGCATATCTAGAGAGCATGCATAGGTTACTTACAACCTGATCCTAAACATATTAACTTGGAAATAACAGGGCTGTCCTAACTACATCTACTCAGAAGCAAGCGCTATTAAATTCAGTGGGCTTTTGACTCAGGTAAGTGGGGTTGGGTTGCATTCTATTGAATTCACTGTGACTTGCTTTTAAGTTCAATGCTTAGGATTGCATTGTATGCTCTCATTCCTTTCAATGAGATGTGCTTTCCATTGATGCTTTTGAATTATGGTGCTGGAGGAGACTCTTGAGAGTCCCATGGACTGCAAGAAGATCAAACCTATCCATTATGAAGGAAATCAGCCCTGAGTGCTCACTGGAAGGGCAGATCCTGAAGCTGAGGCTCCAATACTTTGGCCACCTCATGAGAAGAGAAGACTCCCTGGAAAAGACCCTGAAAGATTGAGGGCACGAGGAGGAGGGGACAACAGAGGACAAGATGGTTGGACAGTGTTCTCGAAGCTACAAACATGAGTCTGACCAAACTGCGGGAGTGGAAGACAGGAGTGCCTGGCGTGCTCTGGTCCATGGGGTCACAAAGAGTCGGACACGACTAAACAACAACAACAACAACAACAACAAATGTGTATATCAGGCATCCCCAAACTTCGGCTCTCTGGATGTTTTGGACTACAATTCCCATCATCCCTAACCACTGGTCCTGTTAGCTAGGGATCATGGGAGTTGTAGGCCAAAACATCTGGAAGGCCACAGTTTGGGGATGCCTGGTGTATATCTATAAATATGTGAAACTTAATCAGCATTTCATTGCACATCCCTCCTAATATACATATTTTTGTGTGAAATTTTGCACCATACACACTTTTTGCAGAGTTGTATGCTACTTTCACTAATGTGTGTTTCAAGCACACTTTTCCCTGGAGTGTGCATTTTTAGACACATTACTTGGCTGGGAAAAACCGCACTGCAAAATTCAGAGAAGTGCCAATTTCGAAGGAGAGCCATGTTCCATTCATGTTTCAATTGGGCAGTTGTGACTTGGGTAGGTTCGCTTTGAAATGCAAACTGAATTGGATTTCTCCCACATCCCTAACTGTGTCGGACTATTGCTCCATCTTAGCCATGTACTGGCTGCACTGACTGGAGATGCCGGGGATTGAACCGAAGACTTTTCGCATGCAAGGCAGGATGCTCCGCCACTGAGCTACAGCCCCCCCTTGTTACAGCCTTCCCCCATCATGTCTGGCAGTGCTTCCCAGTGAGCTGTTGCCCTTTGTCAGCAAGCTCATGTTGCTTTTACATAAGCGGGAGCAGCCGCTGGTGCAGAGAGGGGCTCAGGAAGAGCGATTCAGAGGAAAGGTATGCAAGTTGTTGAATCAGTAACATGACACCCAAACACCAACTGCCTTTCTTTATTCATAGCTTGAGGTGAAGCAAGAGGAAGAGGAGGAGGAGGTAGGTGGAGGACACTGAATTGTGCAAAGCAGCTAGGAAGAAGGCCAACATAAAGCGAGGGGAACATGTAAGCAACAGCCTGCTAGCAGAGGCCAGATGAATGTTAAACTGTCTCGCCTGGACCCTCTAACATGGGAACAAGGGTGACCTTTCCAACCAAGCATAAGTGGGAGTAGAAAGTATGTTCTAGGAATTCACAAAACATGCAGTATTTCCCCCCATGTGTTTCAAAATTCATATATAAACCTAAAATTTACTACCCAATTTTTTAATTTTTAATGTGTGATGTTTTATCGTGTTTTTAATATTCTGTTGGGAGCCGCCCAGAGTGGCTGGGGAAACCCAGCCAGATGGGCAGGGTATAAATAGTAAACTATTATTATTATTATTATTATTATTATTATTATTATTATTATGCATTTTCCTAGCAGTTACGCCATACCAGAATCTGGAGGAGTGCCAGCCTTCGTTTTACGTAGACCTCAAGTTCTGATTCTCTTACACTTGCTGGACCTAGGGTGCATCCAGACCTTGAGATTTTCACATTAGCCTTCCGTGTTATAATGTCAGCACTTCTGTCCTGGTTTCTAACATTCTGTTTGCACTGCGTTTCCTGTTGCATTATGGAATTGTGGTTGGTGGGGTTTTTTTATCACCACATTGCACTAAATTTCATTCACAACAGTAGGTGCGGTGTGACACAACAGCGAACATCATTGGACATGTCGCCATCTTTATGAGCGTGTGTGCTTCTGTTCCCTTAGGATTAACTTGTGAAAATGGGAGAGAGAGAGAGAGAGAGAGAGAGAGAGAGAGAGAGAGAGAGAGAGAGAGAGAGAGAGAGACGTATGCCACAATACCGCTCAAATTTTCATCATATTTCAGGAAAATTACAGCACAAAACTCCCATGATTTTTCAGGTTAACAGGATGGAAATGTATCTTTTTTGGAAGCAATTGACAGGGAAATGAGCACTAAACCTCTGCTAGATTTCCAGAAGCGATTTTTCCATCATGTGAAAGATCACATAAAATGTTGTAATTGTCAGGTAAGGAAACATTGGGGAAGGAGAATAAAGTGTTTTCTGAATGTAGCCTTAGCCAGCCAGCCATGAAACATTCTGGAAGACTTAACCCTTCAGAACTTGTTGATACTAAAGTTGTTTTAATAAAATCATGCTGTGTTGTACATTTCCCTAGGTCCCTGAAGTATCCTGTACTGTCCCTCCCTCATTGTTTAAGATGGAACACAATGTATTTTCTTTCTTTTTCTTTCTCCTTCCAAGAACTGAAACGTTAGAAAAACTACCGGTATATCTACATGATTGTCCTGTTTCATAGATTCTCTAAGTGGTTTGCAAAAAAAAAATGAAGCAAATATTAAACTTGTCATTAAAAGACAAAATTAAAAACAGGTGTGTAACAAAAGTCAAAATATAATAAAAGTTAATATTTTAGCTAAAAACAGACTAAAGCATGCACCATTTTCTGCACGTCTAAATAAGCTTGCCCGAACAAAAATGTTTTTAGCAGGTGCCAAAACATAGCTGATGTCAATTGGCAGGGAGTTCCAAAGTTTAGGTGTCGCCATGCTAACTTCTTACAAGTGCAGAATTACTATTATGTGGTACCTGTAATCGTGCCAGTTCCAGGTAGAATACACTTTATATTTGGTAATAGAAGCTATACTGGGTTCCTTTCCTATGCAATACAGCCCAGTCTTGACCATGCTTACACCTTTGTAAGTCACATTGACTTCAATAAAGGCAAAGTACTGGGATTGCAGTCATTCACTCATTCATTTCTTCTTATTTATTTCATAATTTTTTTCCCCACCTTTCTTCCACCACGGTGGTGGTTCTAATGTGGCCTCCCATCCAAACGCTGACCAGTCCCAGACCTGCTTAGCGCCAGCAAGGTGGCAGCCTTGTGGTCTTTTCACACTATACCCTCCCAGTATGTGGGACGCGGGTGGCGCTGTGGTCTAAACCACTGCCACGGAGAATTCTGAGGAGCAAGTGACAAAAGAGGCGGAGCAGGGGCTTGGGGATGCTGTGGAGCCCTTCAACCATGCAGAGACAGAGGAAGTGGAAGAGAGGGCGGAGATTAGCCAGGAGGAGGAAGGGCTCAGGGGTGCTGCAGAGCTCTTCAACCACCCAGAGGCTGGGGAAGGGAGCTCAGATTCTGGAAGGGAAGGGGCTTTCAAATCAGCACAGACAAGGAGGGAAATGAAACGTAAGGATCAAAGACGTCTCGTGCGATTCCCACGCCTACATTGTTGGCGCGGGAATCGAAGGAAGCCACTCTCCGAATCTGACTCAACGGGTTCGGATGTGTAATCCTGAACTGTAACTGTTTCTTGTACATATGTAATAAAGACTGTAAATATCAAACTGACTGCGCCAGGGTGTTAATGCGAGGGGGAGACACCACCTTTACAACCGCTGAGCCACTTGGGCTTGCCGATCAGAAGGTCAGCGGTTCAAATTTGCACAACGGGGTGAGCTCCCGTTGCTCTGTCCCAGCTCCTGCCAACCTAGCAGTTCGAACGCACACCAGTGCAAGTAGATAAATAGGTACCGCTGTGGCGGGAAGGTAAACAACGTTTCTGTGCACTCTGGTTTCCGTCACGGTGTTCCGTTGCGTCAGAAGTGGTTTAGTCATGCTGGCCATAGGACCCGGAAAGCTGTCTGTGGAAAAATGCCATCTCCCACGACCTGAAAGCCAGATGAGTGCCGCAACCCCATAGTCGCCTTTTACTGGACTTAACCGTCCAGGGGTCCTTTACCTTTACCTTCCTTTACCTTTATCTTTTGCAGGTATAGCCAAGGTGAACTCCCATCACTGGCATCACTGCAGCTTACCTGGATGGCAATGGGGTGGGTCAGGGTGGTGGATGCACCAGTGCAGCCAATCCAGTGCATCCACACAACCTTGACCTCACTGCCCCCCACCCACCCCACCCTCTAGGTAAGCTGCAGCAGTGCCTGTGCTGGGAGGGCAACTCTTGGCCTTTGCTGCACCCACCAACCACAACAGCTCCTCTTGGATCTTAGCCTAATTCATTGAAATCAAAAGGAGTTTTGCCACAGGGTTGCATCCCGAGCCCAGTATTCAAGCAGGAGGCTTGATGTCTTGCATCCCTATGGCTGTACCGTAGCGAGGATTATACAAGGATGGCATGACTAAGTTTGCCGCAGCTAATATTCCATCCACAGAGAGAAAGTGCATTTGATCTGGCAAGCGCTTTTTATGTTAAAATGTTGGCACATCATTGCTTGTCAAACCATTTCCCTTCCCATCTCTCTATTATATGGTAATCCCATTTGATACCCTAGACGACAATTTTGTGCGCTGTCACTGTGACATGCCACTCAAAAGCTGTCTCAGGAGGCTTATTATGTAATGTTATGCCGCGAACTGGTCTAGCGTGCTTCAAAAGAAGGATGTCCAAAGAGGAAACTTCCTACCTGGGTGAGGAGAAAGTATCTGATTGCTGTAGGCAGACAGGAAAATCTTACACATGTCTGTTCATTAAGGTACAGGAATATGTTGGGTCATTTTATTCTGGTCAGGTGGCACTTTTTTGGGGGGGGGGGCATTTGACAAGAACTGTGAGATAGGAAATACAAGTGGCAGGCCACATTAGGAGAACATACACCTCTCACGTTCCTTTCATATACCACTTCCTTGGAACCTCAAAAGAGGCCTCATAATGTATTGCTTTGACAGCATCTTCTCCTAAGTGAAATCTAAGGGAACTGGACCTTGGGGCTAATAATTAAGTTCCATAGAATGTAGTAGGACTTTTGAGTAAAACAAAACATTGTGTGAGTGAAAACCTGTTTGCGGGAAATGTTTCAATACTCATTGACTAATACTCTGTTAAATGCTAACATAGAGGGGGGGGGTTACACAGTAGTTGGATACCAACTGAGGCCCAAGTCAAATCAGGCATATTTGGAGGGACTTGGGCATCGGATGAGTTGGGTACAGACAGTTACGGATCGCTACAATTTGGGTCGGATGGCCCAGAGCGATCTGTAGCTCTCAGGGGATTGGGCATCAGGTTGCCCTAATGCTAACTCACTCTTTGAGTCATTGGGCAGAATTCAGCAAAGTTCTTCCATTAACACAAGGATATGTGGCTGTGCCACAGAATTTACCCTCCCCATTTTCTCTCCCATTCCCCCTAAATTTGTTTCCCCCAGCTATCTGGAACAGATTTGAGGAGAGTGTGTGTGAGGGGCACGTCACGTGAGGAGAGAGAGGGAAGGGAATTTACATGGCACAAACAGAAATCTTTGTTCTAGTGGAACTACCTCAGTGGGTACCGTCCATTGTTGTTTTCTGCCTCAGAGATAATTGTTTTTCAACTGATCCAAGCTAGAGGGATATGCCTTTGGGCTGGATTAAATAGTGAACTGAACGGAGTCTATTTGGTTCAATTTTCATTCAGTCTGAAATGAATGCTTCAGAAGTCTAAATGGGAATTCCATTCAAGAGTCCTATTCATAAATCTTCGTGCCACTTGGGATGGGTAAGGAGTTTATCTGTCTCCAGTGGCAGAAGAATGTACTCTGGTGAATGCTCCTTGGGGCTCTCAGCTGGCATTTCTCCCCTATTATTTCCTCCCACATGTCCTGGAGCAATGCAACATCCAGGGTATTGTGGGTAAACAAAGCATGGCAGTCACTGTGAAGACCACTGTTGGAAATGTGTGTAATGCAACAAACATATTCTAACACACAAATGGCAAAATAAATGTGACATTCATGACTAGAGATGGGAAGATCTATCAATTCTCAGTTTCTTATTTTTCCAATCTTCTATTCACTTCTCCAGATTTCTCCAGCAATTTGCCTTTGGTTTGAAAGAAACCCGTTTGAAAGTCATTCAGCATTTTAGTGCCAATTTCTCCTGATACAGTGGTACCTCAGTTTAAGTACACAATTGGTTGGTTCCAGGGAGCCGTTCGCTCCTTGAGCAGTACTTAAACGGAGCGCCTCTTCTGCACGTGCCGATAGAGCGCTTCTGTGCATGCGCATGCTGTGCAGATCACTTCTGCGCATGTGCGCACCGCGGAACCTGGAAGTAAGCACTTCCGGATCCGCAGAGTACTCAAACCAAGAGTACTCAAACCGCAGCGGACGTAAACCGAGGTATGACTATAAATGTATTTTTGTACGTAGTTTTGACTCATGTACACATTTTTGCAGGCAATTTCTCTTGAGGCAACAATACTTGGTGTTATTTTCACTACTGTATTCATTTTGACAACATTAACCCTTAATATATGAATCTCTGCTTGGTTCAAGAACTGCATTGTAAAATTCAGTAAGTGCGAATTTTGGTTCTCATATTGTTTTAGAACATGTGAATTTGATAGAGTCATCTTTAAATGTGAACTAAATCAAATTTCTCTCTCATCCCTATGCATGAACGAGTAACTAAACAGTTGAGCTCTTTACGAATGAATGGAGTAATAAAAGAAACTACATTCTTGTGCCCTCCAAAGAAGCTAAAAAAACTTTGGCTCCCCTTAAAAAAGCTCAACATCTTGCCCTGCACCCCTAAAATGACCTGAACCACCAAAAACAGGGCTTTTCTTCCTAAAAAAACCCAAACTCAACAACTTTGACCTGAACCCCCCAAAAGGGGGTACCGGTAGATCACTGCCAGTTTTTAACTCTGTGAGTAGATCACAGTCTCTTGGAAGTTGACCACCCCTGGACTAGGGGATAGCTGATGAGTGGAAGCCAGGGGTCCCTAAATTCCATTGAGATCAATGAGATTTAAGTGCTTAATTATTAGGACAAGTCAATTGGTTTCAATGTAGCTTGAGTGCACCTGCCATTGGACTGTGCCCAGTGGTTCACAAGCTCAGCCCAGAGTTTGGTATGCTTAAGCCTATTGTTTTCAGAGAGCTTAAGTCAGGCATGTCAAACTTGCGGCCCTCCAGATGTTTTGGCCTACAACTCCCATAATCCCTAGCTAGCAGGACCAGTGGTTGGGGAAGATGGGAATTGTAGTCCAAAACATCTGGAGGGCCGCAGGTTTGACATGCCTGGCTTAAGTGAACTTAACTCTGTGCTGGATTATAGCCAATATGTTTGGAAGGTCGTATAATATGAGCCCTAAACAAAGGGTTACCTTGACCTAGGGCTTGGACTGATATGACCAGGCTTAGGATACAGAGGAATCTGCCATGCACCTATCTTATGACTATTTCACAGAAGGAATCTGGGATTAATTAAGAGATTGTCAGTGAGGCACCCTCCAGATCTAGGACTGCAACTCACACCATCTCTGCCCATTAAACATTCTGGGCTGGGGCTGACCGGAGTTCAGCAACATCAGGATAGCATTATGTTGGCTACCCCAAATTAAATGTGTGTTCTTTGGATAAAAAGTGAACATTTGCAAAACTTACTTACTGATAAGGACAGTTTTTTTCTCAGCCCTGAGAAACCTGTATTCAGGCATCACTACTTTTAAAATATTCTTAACGCAATATTTTGCTGGTCCTGAGGAATGAGGAAGGGCATTGTTGAAAACCTGCTTTTGGTGTGGACATCGCTCATTACTGCGCTGGAAACTTGCACATCCGTGTCTAAAACACACTTTGAATCCTTGAGAACTAAGCACCTAACTGTCACCTTTGTCATTGACAAGTCTGCTCCCAAGTCGGTGAGTTTTGCCTTTGTACCCAAGAATCGCCAGGAGGTTCCATTTTTGGTCAACAGATGTGATAACTGCTTCCACTGAACTATTTAGAGATGGCTGTGATGTCCCTCTTATTTCCCTATGGTAGATTGAACCGAATTAAACTTGGCAATTGCTGTAAGAATGTGAGAGCAGGAGATCTGAAAACCTGGTGAAGGGAGCCTTCCCTGTTGCAAAGGGTACTTTTGATCTCTGACTGAATGGCTAATCTATATTTCATAACTCAGAAAGTCAGCATTTCCTTTACGTAATTGCACCGGGAGGAAGTGCATAAGGCTTTTGTGGAACCTGAAAAGCCTATTGCCTTGGGCCATTTTTAATGTGCTATAAATTATTCAGCAACAAGGCACTCTCCTTTCTATTTACAGTAAGTTGGAGCTCTGGTGTGCGTGCAGGATACATAACTAACACGAAACTGCACTCGTTGGAGCTGCCAGGGCTGAAGTGATTGCAGGAGTCATTAGTCTTGTATTATGCTCAGTGGGACAGAACCTCCAGTTGTATAAATCAGCAGAACCCCATTGACCTCAGTGCAGCTATGTTGATTTACACCTCCTGTGGATCAGAGAGGTCAGTCGAAAGGGCTCAGCACCATAGTAACTTTAGATGTATATAATTAAGCACATCCTTAAATTTCTTGTGTCTCAGAGAATTTAGTGCCCATGCGCTGCGCTGTCTTAGCTTCTCCTTCCAGTGAAGTTTGGTTTATTCGCCAAGCAAAGAGCACACATGCAAACTCTAACTCTCTCTCTCTCTCTCTCTCTCTCTCTCTCTCTCTCTCTCTCTCTCTCTGTGTGTGTGTGTGTGTGTGTGTGTGTGTGTGTGTGTGTGTGTGTGTGTGAGAGAGAGAGAGAGAGAGAGAGAGAGAGAGAGAGAGAGCTTTCCAAAATATGTCAATGTTGTGGATGGACAAATCCACCAATTTTGATTTGTTCATTTTCCCAATATTAATTGAAGTATTCCAAATTTCCATACCAGTTTGTGATTTATTTTTATTTTTTTAAAAAAGTCTTCACAAGAAGTCATCAGAATTTTACCACACACTTCTCCTAACCTATACATTTATGTATTCCGATTTGCCCACTAAAACACATTTTTGAAAGCTTTCGTTGTATTATTTTTGTATAGTTTCTATATTATTTTGTATGCTATTATTGTATAGCATTCTTACTAACAGATGCGTCCTTGTCCACATTCTTTTTCGCTGAATAATTGCATTGCAAAATCTGGAGAAGTGCACATTTTGAAAGATAGCTGTGTTTGGATTTGCACATGGTTTCGGGAAGTGCAAACTATGAGCTAAATTGACTATCTCTCCTATTCTAGTGGCCCACTAGGCTGATCCAGTCTTCAGAGCCGACCATCTTCCTGGCCTGCCTTTTCCTAAAGCACTGTTTTTTATGTCTGGAGGGGTTGTGCTTTTCTTTGGTGCTGGAATGTAAATGAAGGGAACAGCTCTTCTTCCCAAAAGTTTCCAAGCAGTTGTTGGACATACATATAAAATAGCTACGTGTAAACCAACCAGGGGTGGAGGAATAGTGGCCTTTGCATTTCCCGTAGTTCTAACATTTCAGATGTAACTTTATTACATCTTACACTAGCAATATGGCTGTCTACTCTTCAGAACTGGATCTTTCCAACTTGTGCTTTCAAGGTTTTTTTGGTTTTTTTAAATCCCAGGGAACCGCAAAAGAAACATGGTGTCACTGCTTATCAAATCGTGGATGGACTCCTCTTGAGAAATATAAGTGACCTTCAGGTAGGCATGCAGTAGACCCGCCCCCTGTTTTGTTTATGTATGGATCTAGTTTATGTGTAAGATACATTGTAATCTTACACCTGGGGGACCCAGGTGGTGCTGTGGGTTAAACCACTGAGCCTAGGGCTTGCTGATCAGAAGGTCGGCAGTTCGAATCCCTGTGATGGGGTGAGCTCCCATTGCTTGGTCCCAGCTCCTGCCAACCTAGCAGTTCGAAAGCACGTCAAAATGCAAGTAGATAAATAGGAACCGCTACAGCGGGAAGGTAAACGGCGTTTCCATGTGCTGCTCTGGTTTGCCAGAAGCGGCTTTGTCATGCTGGCCACATGACCTGGAAGCTGTACGCCGGCTCCCTCGGCCAATAATGCGAGATGAGCGCGCAACCCCAGAG
The DNA here is from genome assembly GCF_965207765.1 of Zootoca vivipara. Classification (NCBI taxonomy): domain Eukaryota; kingdom Metazoa; phylum Chordata; class Lepidosauria; order Squamata; family Lacertidae; genus Zootoca; species Zootoca vivipara. The sequence continues at coordinate 28,002,028 of NC_142586.1, read as the reverse complement.
TCGGTCACAACTGGACCTAATGGTCAGGGGTCCCTTTACCTTTACCTTTACATTGTAACTGCAAAAATCCATTTTAATGGAATACATCATAAGGATGGCATATTCAATTCTGCATGCACCCCAAATTAAAAGGTGAATTAGAGTGGCTCTGAAACAGAACAGACCTGCTTCCCAAAGCTACAGAGTTGAATATTGTGGCCAGTGCACATCCCTACTATATTTGGATAAAGGGCTGTCCTGACACCCTTAAGTTTCATAGTTTCAAAATGTGCTTCTTATTTTAGAGCTTTTCAGGTGGTAGGAAGGACTGTCAGCTCAGCCATCCATGCTGAGCAGTTGACATTTCCCTCAACTGGGAGGTTAGATGGGGACACACCTGCCTTTCTAACCGGATAGCTACAGAGAGAAGGCAATATCCCCTGGCTAGACACCAGTCCTCCTCTACTACAGGGATGGGGAAACTGTGACCTTCCAAGATGCTGTAGGCCTGTATCTCCCATCATCCATGTCCATTGGTTACACTGCTTGGTGGAGTCCAGCTACAACTCAAGGGCCATGGGTTCCCTAGCCATTCTCCACTGTTTTTTTCGAGAATTGTGACTGCCTTTCATCTTACTTCTACAAGACTTCAGTCATGCAACATGGCAATTGGAAGCAGCAGGTCTGGTTCAAGAAGAAGCAGAAGGGAAAGTCCATGGAAGGGAGCTTAACTTTTCCTTCTTTGGTTTCAACCCTTTGCAGAGTAGGATGAGTTCAGAAAGTTCTGAGAAACAAGGGATTTGCATTATTAAATTAGATTGGACTGTTATATGATTTCTGGCCTGTTTGATGTTATTTGTCTCGTAGTGGGTTGGGTGGTATTAGTTCTTATCATTGTTGATGGAAATGCACTTTCTGAATATTTTGTTATTTTGTTGTTTCTGTATATTTGGTTTCAATGCTTATTATCTTTTTTTTTTAAAAAAATGTTTAGTAGTTTTCAAATGTACAAAAAGTTTGGTTACAGTATATTATCAAACAAGCACACAGTCGTCGTGTTAAAAATGAACTGTGAAAATTCCAATAACAATATCTTTGAATGAAGCAAATTATACAAACCAAAGAGGTATGACACCTTGGGAAGTTGCACTTCTGCTCATTAGCTTAATTGTATTTTATTCATTGTGAGCTACTTTGAGAAATCTTTTTGTGAAAAGTGAATAAAGATAATACGTAATAATAATAATAAATGTTATGTGAAGTAAAGAATTAACCCTGGGCAGTTCTGCCTACTGTCCCTTAATAGGAAACCTCACCTAATGGCTTTGTAGCTTAAATTATTATTATTTATTCAATTTATATTCCAACCTTCCTCCCAAAGGAGCCCAAGGAGGCAAACACACTGTTTTTAGAAAAGCATGCTAAAAACAGTTACATACATTTTCTTAGTCAGTGAGTCCAGAGTTGCCAAGAAGAGAATTTTTCAGCCAATGAATGCCCGAGTAAACAATAATGTTTTTTAAATTCCTCCCGAAAGTCAATAATGGAGGCAACAGGTGCACCTGGACAGGGAAGGCAGATTACAAACAGGGGACCAAAACCAAGAAAACCCTATCATGTATCAACACCAGGCATCCCCAGACTTCGGCCCTCCAGATGTTTTGGACTACAATTCCCATCTTCCCCAACCACTGGTCCTGTTAGCTAGGGATCATGGGAGTTGTAGGCCAAAACATCTGGAGGGCCGCAGTTTGGGAATACCTGGGCTAGAGCAACCCAGCAGTCCCCAGTGGTAGCACTTCCAAATGTGACTGACAAAGGTGTGTGCGTGTACACACACACACACACAAAAACACACACACAACACATATACACCCCTGTGTTTTTCACTCTTGTGTGGGCCTGTAGTGATCAGAGGGTGCCATTCAACAGGGTTTTGCAACACCATCACTTCATGCATGGCACAAGTTGCTTCTGCATAGGGAATAGGATTGCCCTTGTGGGGGTGGGTGTCTTTATGGGGTTTCCGCAGTAGGTGGTATACCCATTTATGCATTAAAACACAAATCCTTTGTGTGTACAGGGGCAAGGGACACAGCTGGTGTTGTGTTATTTACTGTGCAGGTCTGGATCAAAAGCTGGGCTGTAAAAGATTGTCTAATTCTTTGCTCCCCTGCCAAATACATTCAGTTATGAACAGTGTTGAAACAGGCATTTGTGCACTTGCGATTTCCTCCAGAGCGATAAATCCTATTTTATGTTCTCCAGATGTATGGACTCTGCAGTTCCTCTGCTGGGTTTTTTGTTGGAATTCCAGGAACCTCACAGAAAGAAAATCTAAAACCCATTATTATTATTATTGGGAAAAAACTGCTATTTCTGGCAAAAAAACACACCCAGACTCACTTTCCACTAAATTCTCTCCACAAGCCTTTTTTAAATTTTATAACCATCACTCATTTTCTTTAACATCCCTTTCCGTTCACATGTTTAACATTAGCAATAAATGCAGCCAGCCAAGATGACCTATAATTTTGCAATATACACTTTATTACACACTTAACACTTTAATAAGTTTCCAGATTGCTGGTTCTCAAAGTGTGAGGTGGGTCTCTCTGAAGAGGCATGAACATTCCTAGGCCTGTTTTCATAGAAGTCGTTCAACGGGCCAGGAAGAGGGAGTGCCAACACACCCAGCCCAACTGGATGGAGCCTCGCCCTGCAGGCCAATTGCCACACACTTGTTGAACTGACTGAGTGCATTCAGACCCAACAAGGTAGTGATTCTGCGTGGCTCCTGTCCTTAGCTTTTCTTTAATCGGCTTTTTTATAGACCTGTGACAAGAATGAATCTTAGGAGCTGAATCCTCCCGAAGAAGCCGGAACAGGTTTGTTTAAGCAACGGAATTAATAAGCGTAGCACACTTTGAGAACATCTGCTTTTGACAATGCCAGCTACACGGCCAATATTACACTACCGGTTTGGCAAAGCTGAGATGTCATTTGACCTTCTGAATGATAATGTGGCATCATTTGGCCGAAATGGAGCAATCCAGGCAAGACAGAGATGATTCTGGTCAGCTGGAAGGCAGAACTCTCCCCAGGTGACACCCCTCACTGGCTTTCCTTTGAACCCCTATTTGTCTAGCTAGAACGCATCCTTGAAATTCTACTCATGCCTTTTGCTTGTCTGGATGAAAAACTGAGACCTGGTTTGATTTGATTCATTATATTTCTATGCCGCTTTTCATTCAAATGAATCCCAAACCAGTTAACCATGCTATGACAGAACATAACCAAACATCACAAATACAGCATGAATCATATAGAATAATTAACAAAGCACCAGCAAAACAATTACAAGCCCTATGTACAAATAAACTGTGCCAGTGATACTTCTGAATATGAACTTATGTTTCATTCTGCTCTAGGTTTTTTTAATTGTATTTTTTTAAAAAAATTGTTGGTTTTATGTCATTTCATTGTTAGTTTTAATGTGGCTGGAAAGTCTTCTGGGGGCCCCCAAAGGATGGAAAGTTTGGATACAAGTATTAAAATAAACAAATAATATATTGACTAAATGGAGACTTCTAAAGGGGCTCTGACCTGATATGTCATTTCCTCACATGGGTATATATCTGATATCATTCCCCCAGTCTTCAAATAAGGTGTTACATTTGTGAATTCACTGAGTTTGGAAACAGAGCGAAGCCCACATCAGGAGACAGTTCCTACCAACCAGGTGCTGTTGTTTTTAAATCACACATTTGGACCTCTCTCAACACTGCAGCAGTCAAGAAGTATGTATGCAAACACTTCCCTCATGCCGCTGGCAGGAAGTGATGCAATCAAAATTCCGTGGTTGCTAGGGCCTGACAGGCTAAAAGGAAGTGAACAATCTCTCCTGGTCAAGCTACACCAGGGAAGGGGAACTGGTGGCCCACCTAATGTTGCTGAGTCTAACTCGCATCAGCCCCAGTCAACACAGACAATGGTCCAGGGATGTTGGGTTAGAGTCCAACAACTTCTAGAGAACCACATGTTCCCCATAGACCCATTCATTGGCTGTGTCTTTGATGCATAGAACTCCAATGAGTTCTACTCATCATAGACACATTGAAATTTAGAGGCACGTTAGTCATGCCTACTAACTTCAATGGGTCTATGATGAGCAGAACTTACATTGGATACAACCCTTTTTTAAAAAGGGGGGGGGGAGGACTTGGTGTACATTTATTTTTGTGGGATGGTGCCAACTGTCTCTTTTCATTGTATGCCAAGCGAAGAGCTAAATACTGTGTGGCAAATAAATTGCACAGTATTGAGCTTTCACCTGCTAACGCTGCCTGCTCAACATTTCAGTCAGGCAGAACAGATTGCGAGGGGAAAGAACTTCTAGTAACAAACATGACTTCTAGACTTATTTTGTTGGTTTTTATTCAAGGGCAAAAGAAGGTCTTTAAATCAGAGCATTCCAGAGTGGAAGCAATTTACTAGACTGTTGAGAAATCTTGACATTTTCAACGTTTGCCAAAACAGCAAGGTGTGTGAGGTGCCTCTTCACTCAAAGCAGTTCCTCGCCTTCAAGCCTTTTCTATATATATATATAGCTAGGGAAATGAAAGGAACACTGATCGACAGCCAACCTGCACTTGAACACAGTCTACTGAGATTTCAAGAGCCCAAGCAGAGAAGTCAAGAATGACAGTATGCCTACCTTCTGGAAAACCTATGTGCCAACATTAAATGGAGCACCTGAGCACTACTGACTCTACACTTATAATCGTTGTGCTGCTCCTCAATGCTCCTCAGTGCTAAAAAGATCATTGTCTAGGTTTTGCAAATGTAGATAGCCAGTTCTTTGCAAGAACAGAAGAACTGATGCAATGGCTCACCGGCCATCTAGTGTAGCATTTCTTCCTTATAACAGCCTAACCCACTTGCTGTTGTTTCGGTGTCACACTCTCTTGGCCTGAAGAGATCAGAAATCAACAGCAGCAAATGGATCCCAGCAAGTTTTCAATCAACTATTACAAGTAAGCAGCAGCAGTGACAGCATTAGTCTTGAACTTCAGCCAACCCTTCCAAAACCTGAATGTGCCATTAATTGCCATGTAGATAGAAATCATTTTGGATTTGAGATATGCATCATTCTGGAATTGGGACTATATATGATATTCATTTGTTATTTATTTAGCATGATTATATACCTCTTGGAGCCAGTCTGTCATAGCCTGTCATACCAGGAGGTTTACCCTGACATCCCAATAGTTACTGTGGGGTGGGAGGGAATCTGGACCCTTCACAGGCAGCCAATCTCCTCCTAGCACAGGCACCCCCAAACTGCGGCCCTCCAGATATTTTGGCCTACAATCCCATGATCCCTAGCTAACAGGACCAGTGGTCGGAGAAGATGGGAATTGTAGTCCAAAACATCTGGAGGGCTGAAGTTTGGGGATGCCTGCCCTAGCAGAACATCTTTTGTTCCACCACTGAAGCCAAGAGCCAAATAAATTTGGGAGCCCAGCAAATATCAGGGCTGCTGTGCCTCCATCACCAATACACAGCAACTGAGAGCAGCTGACAGCGACCCCAGTTAGGATTGGCAGAATGGGTAGAGCTGACAAGAGCAAAACCTGGACTGTTCACATCAAAGGGTCAACCCAGGAGGGCACACTCTGAGGCATCCTTGGGGAAGGAAGAGTGGTGTCACCATCAAGAAGGTCAGATCCTCATATATCTGTTGTCAGTAGTCAGTGAAGTAACCGAGCATCTTGGAGGTCCTGGCACATGTTTGAAGAAAGCCGTTTATGGTCTCAGTAGGGGTGGACGTCCACATGTGGATCTTTCTCCCTTGAGCTTGGGATGTCATGAGAGTCCAAGCCAGAAAACTCATGTAGGGGAGCACCCCTTCTAAAGTTCTTGAGTGCAGAATCAAGGTAACCCCTTTCTCTCTGTGAGTCCCTCACTCTAAGGACCAAAAGCTTGGCTTTGAGCTTGGAAGGAGGTGACAGCAGCAGGCGGTACTATCCGCCTAGCAGAACATATTTTTGCCCACCACCCCAACAGTGGTGGACCTACATTTGGGGGGTGGGGCTGAAGCTTGAACTATCATTCGACCAGCAATAAGGTCTGGGTAACCATTATCATCTTCTTCAATGAGATTGTTCCACAACAGAGCACCATATATTTACTAGACCCATGTGGACTAAAGTTATTTCTGGGGGGCCCTCTGAGATTAGGGGTTCAGAAGCTTCATCAGTTTCATAGCAGATTTGCCCCTGTGCCCCAATCTCAGAGCAGTGTGAGATTCCAGGGGTTCCAGGCACTTACCCATGGCTCAGTTTTCTTGGACTGAAGGATGGTGGAGATGGTGGTGTCTTTATGATACAGTATATGGTTTATTAACACATAATATAACCTGAGCCTAAGATAGGGGGGCTCACAGACTTAATACACCAGGAGGTCTTGCTTCTTCCATAGCTAAAGCCTTGAAATCAAACAGAAATCCAGCATGGCTCTCACTCTCTGGCTTCCACCCAGTTCACACCACTGTGCTTGCTATTGTCCTTCTAACTACCAGCCAGGTAAGGAAGGGGACCCACCCATTTCCCCTCTGACACAGAGCAACTCCCTTTGTTATAGTAACAGTGGACATAGGTAAACTGCTTAGGGTCACTAACTCACCAATAAACCTGCCTGGCTAGTTCAACAATTTTAACCATTGCTGGATCCAGGACCCCAGGAATTAGAAGGGACTCGGGCAACATGCAGGTTCACACACAACACTATTTTATTCCACCACTGAAGCCCAAAGCAATCCAAATTGGGGAGATCAGATGTCAGGAACTGGACTGAGGAGGAATGGTGGGGACACCCCCCCCTCCTGAACCCTCCTGAGAACAGGAGGGCAGTATAGATTTAGAACAGTGGTTTGCAGAAGGTCACAGTTCAGAGGCTGCAGAGGGGAGAAGCTGGGAAATCAGGGCAGTCTCGAGCAGGTTGGCCACCCTGGCGCTGAGGGGCAGAGATCGCTCCAGCGCCCCTGCCCTCGCAGGGTGCAGCATGGTTTCTGTGCGGCTTTGCCGCATGGCGCCCTGCCTACTGGCCCGCCGCCCTGGCGCACCGCGCCACTGGGGGTCTACCTAGAGCCGACCCTGTGGGAAATATTGGGAGAGGGACAGCTGACAGACTCAGTGTCCTTGGAAAGCATGCCAGACCCACTCCCCTCTTCCAGGTCCTGGCAAGCATTGAGAGTAGTAGAACAGAAAGCTCAGAGGCAGAAAGCACAGTTCAGCTGGCACATGGATGACATATGATAGGAGAGATGGAAGGGCTGGGACTTTAGCTGGAGCAACGCCAGTATCCGAGAGGCGGCATCATCTGTCTCTCTGTGTGAATATTGAATAAAATACCATTGTAAGAACTTCTTGTTTTCCCATTTCTGGCTGCCAGCCGTGAGAGAGGGGGATCAGATTCCCTGAAGCCTGACATCAGCAGACATCAATGCTCAGGTCTGGAGGTCAAGGATGTTCTGGCCACACTGCCTTTCCAACAGACTTGACGGAGTCGCTCTCCTTCCCTGTCAATGCCTTCCTATGATGGTTTTGAATTGTTAACTGGCTGCCATATACTTGCAACAAGGAAATGGCACCTTTTGGGCCATGACAGAGGCTGTTCCGAAGACAAAAATAATTTTCTTATCCATAACGGCTGTCTGTATCTTCGCCAGCATTAATTCACTCTAATAGTGTGCAGCCTTGAAAAAACTATCCCTCTTGAATTCTCCTTGAAATACTCTTGTAGGTGTGCTTGACGACACCCACAAGTCAGTAGGGGATCGGCATATGGTGGTGAAGAACTCACAGGGAAAATGATCTCTCAGCACAGCGCAGCATGAAAACACCTTTTAATTCATTGATGGCACATAATAGAAGATGTAGATAGCATTGATAGATTAAAGCAGGAAACTGCATTTTGAAGGCAATGGGGGGAGGGAAGCAGAGGAAAAACCACCTAGCAATTTAAGCTATTATTTCCACACCATTGCAAGTCCCCCTTTGCTGAGAAAAGAATAGGCTGAAAGGCAAAGAGGCTATGAGAGTGGCTACTCATGAACAGTTAAGCATATCTGCAAAGGAATAACAGAAATAGGCACCCAATATTGTACATGGGATGTGGGCCACATATGTATCCCTAGTATGTATCCCTAGTATACATCAGCATAAGGCTGTTAGAGTGAGACTAGGGATGGGAAATCTGTCAATTTCAGTTTCTCTCATGTTCCCACTTTTATCCACATTTTCATAACAGTTTGCAATTCTTATTTTTAAATTAATCAGTATTTTGGTGCGAATGTCTCCTAATATGCACACATTTATTTATTTTTTGCAGAGCAATTTCACTCAGTGTAGCACATTTTTTGCCATACTATTTGCTAATATAGACATTTTTACATATGCACCCTTTGCCCTGGTATATGTATTTTTTATTTTTTATTTTGGTGCACATTACTTGGCTTGAAAAATGCACTGCAAAGAGAAGTATGGATTTTGAAGGATGGCTATGTGTTGGTTCCTACATTGATAGGGAAGCTGTGGGTTTGGTAGATTTCCCTTTACAGTGGTACCTCTAGTTACGAACTTAATTCGTTCCAGAGGTCCGCTCTTAACCTGAAACCATTCTTAATCTGAGGCACCACTTTAGCTAATGGGGCCTCCCGCTGCCGCCATACCACTGGCGCTTGATTTCTGTTCTCATCCTGAGGTAAAGTTCTTAACCCGAGGTACTACTTCCGGGTTAGCGGAGTCTGTAACCTGAAGTGTTTGTAACCCAAGGTGTTTGTAACCCAAGGTACCACTGTAAATGCAAACTGAGGGCTCATCCACACTTCCGCTTGCTCCATGGCTAGAAAGCACAGGTCTGAGCAGTTTTCCTGCTTGCTCCACTCTTTTGCTCTAAATCAGAGCAAATCCAGAGAAAACCCAAACAGCTGTTTGCTCCGATTGAGTGCTAAAGAGCAATTTCCCCAGGGGAAAGCAGCAGGACAAGAGGAAGCGTGGAGAAACCCTCAGCTGAATTTCTTCCCCAACCTTGGATGTTATTCCTAGAATATACTAAGACTAGAACACCTCCTTGGGGCCATCAAGGAACTGTAGTGAAGCTTTCAATGGAGTCAAAGGATGACCATTTTTAATACTTCACAATATTTTTGCTCACTCTCTCTTTTAAAAAATATGTATAAAATAGCCAGAGCAACTTAACTAGGCATTGTGTAAAAATGTGTAACTGCTCCATCTTCCCACACCTCACTTCATTTGGGTTCAGAATAAGAATAAACTCTGGAATTTGTGGTAGAGACAAAATACATACAGAAGTAGTTGTCGTATGATCACCCATGACAAGAATTATGAAAACCTTTATAAACCTTTAGGCTAGGAGCAAAGGGAGAGGGAGAGGGAGAGGGAGAGAGAGAGAGAGAGAGAGAATGAAACAACTTGTAGATCAACTGCTTTTGTTTTGATGTTTCTCCACATGATGTAATGCCCCATTTGACATTATGCTATATTGACCTTTATGTTTACATACTGAAGGGAACAGTTATATAATGGAGAACAGCTAAATTAAATAAAACAAAAGCATGAAAGAATAAATTCCACACCCAGAAAAGGAGCAGCAAAACACACATACAGAGCACAAGAAGCTGCATAGCAAACTTAACAGTAACAATCGTAATCGTTTCTAAAACATTTCTCATCTTCAGTTACAAATTTTAAGTCTCTTGGCGTTTCCAGACTGTTGCTATTTTCGGTTGGGATTCAGTCACATACTGCCAAATTCCGGCTGCACATTTAAAGTTTTTTGAGAGCTCTTCCACGAGAAACCTGCATCCCCACAAAATTGGGCTTTTTGCAATAAGGAAACAGAGGGGGTAATGCAATTGTTCATTAAATAGCCGAAGTCGTCTAATCCATCTGCAAACAAATAGGGATGAATGTTCCATACGTAGGTCATCTGGAAGCTCCCTCTGTTTGTGACAGATCCTGCACTGCCTGGAATCCATAAGCATTTGACAAAGGCACCTGTGTTGTTGTTGTTTTTTAAATGAGACAGTTCTGTGAAACCCCCTGTAGTTTGTGAGGGTTATTCAAGAGTTCCATTCTTGAAATAGTTTGACAGGGCTGGAATACTTATTTATTTATTCAGGGTTATTGAAGTTTTACAATCCATTTAGTTTCCAGAGATTTTGTTTGGCTGCCAAACTTACTAGAATGTGGTGGGTTTCAATGGGCTCTGATCATCTCAGAGGGCATTGTCAGTACTATAGGGCAGCTATTTGAGTCCTCTCTTAAGGATGCTGACTTCTTGAAAGGGATTGATTTGTTTGTGTGACCTTAGTGTGGGTGGGTGGACCTTCTAAGTCTGTTTCATAACAGTCCATCTGAGGAAAAAGAAACCATGAAAATATAATACAGTAGTACAGTGGTACCTCGGTTTATGACCACTGTTGGTTCCGGAAGTCTGTTCATAAACTGAAGCGTTCATAAACTGAAGCGAACTTTCCCATTTAAAGTAATGGAAAGTGAATTAATCTGTTCCAGATGGGTCCGCAGCGTTTGTAAACCGAAAATTCATAAACCGAGGTTCCACTGTATCACAAAACAAATCAACAATTTCAATTTGGAAAAAATCAACGATTTAGCCAGTTTCAATTAATGACTCCCATTAGCAGAAGTGCCCCCCACTTCCATGCTCCCACAATTGACGGGGGGGGGGGGCTTAGGAGAATAGCTTGCAGGGGAAGAAGAGGGGGATTGTTCCATCTGACAAGCTGAAATGCTTGCGCTGACAGAGCAATTGCCATAATGCAACGTTGAATTCCTCACACAGAATTAAAACATCCGGGGAAGCAAAACACATTTCAGTAAGACTAAATGGCTCACCCAAGACAGCGTGTTTCTCCCTGTCTAGCACATTCATTGGTCTTGCACATCCACTGCCACACCCACAGAAGTCAAGGTTGCTTGGGAAATGGTGTCCTCAAGTTTGTGCCAGATACTTTGCATTTTGAAGATCCAAGGTTGAATCCTTTGCTTTTCTGGTTGAATTGTTTTAGGTGATACACTGGGAAACGGCCTTGCCTGTGACCATAGAAAGCAGCTGCCGGATGGGCCACTGAACTCAGTATAAGAAAGGCCCCATGTTTTAGCAAACTGTATGGGTGTTTGACATTGATTTCAGTGGAAACTAAGCTCCCTATTGGTCCATTAGGCGGCGAGTACAGTGGCACCTCAGGTTACAGACGCTTCAGGTTACAGACTCTGCTAACCCAGAAATAGTACCTCAGGTTAAGAACTTTGCTTCAGGGTGAGAACAGAAATGGCACAGCGGCAGCGGGAGGCCCCATTAGCTAAAGTGGCACCTCAGGTTAAGAACCAGTTTCAGCTTAAGAATGGACCTCCAGAATGAATTAAGTTCTTAACCTCAGGTACCACTGTATAGATTTTCGTCTCTGAATCATCCAAATCTGTGCAATGAGACTGGCAATGGGGCCAGTGGGGAGGACAACCACCCACGCCTTCTCTGGAATGAAAACAATTCCGCGTTCCTTAGCTTGGCTTTGCCACCCGACGCGACTCCTCCATATCCCGAATGCCTGAAAAGCACAAATGACAAGAGGAGATTACAAGTCGCATCTAATCTTATACGTTGCATCTGTATGCATACCAGGGCAGAAGTATGTGGGACATGTGCTGAGATTATTAATCAAATTCTTTATTAAGCTTTAGAAACAGTATGATCCCATGAATAATGCATTTATTTTATTTTATTTTATTTTTTGTTCTACGCATGATGTTCACCTTATTTAAAAACACAGGACTCCTATGATTAAACATCTCCATTTCTACCCACTTTTTGGGTAGAATTGGCGGGGTGTGTGTGTGTGCGAAAGAGAGAGAGAGGTAGCGATCCGTGGAGATTTACTGAAACACTTGGAAACCATTCTAATAAGCAGTGTGCCATTGAACCCACTGCTACACAAATAGAAGACACACAGCTGCAGGAAATACATGGAGCACCAAATTTAGATTGGATTTTTGCATTTGTTCATAAAAGCCTCCTCTGTTCTTTGAGATGCCATGTGCCTTGCAAACAGAGTTGCAGGAGAAGCACAGTCCTCTAAAATGTACCTAAATAACCTTTCCTCATTGCACCCACACTTTTTTCTACCACTGTGAGAAGCCATTATTTTTTTTAAAAAAACCATAGATTCAACGTGGTCCAAAAGACTCCGGGTTTGGTTCTACCCCTGAAGCTAAGCATCCCAGGACTTCTGAAAGAAGTGAAGTTAAAGGGAACCAGGCAGAGGGCCCCGCCCTATGGAATGCCCTCCCATCAGATGTCAAAGAAATAGTAACTATACAACCTTTAGATAAGATCTGAAGGCAGCCCTGTATAGGGATAAAAAAAATTTAAAATGCTTTATCATGTTTGTTTTTTAATGTTGGCGCCACCCAAAGTGACTAGGGCAAGCGAGTCAGATGGGCAGAGTACAAATAATAAAACTATCAATAATATTATTATTTCCTGGATACAACACCATATTTGAACCATACACAGGGCACCCTAGCCCTATGTAGGGAGCATACCCTCCAACATTGCTCTGGTGAAAATAGAGACACCCTACACGTTTTACCACGTGTGGTGGGAATGTAAAAAAGTAAAAGACTTATGGGAAATTATTTATACTGAAATTTTAAAAAATGTTGAAATATACACTTCCAGAAAAAACCCCAGAAGCTCTTTTACTTGGTATGGTAGGTACAGAAATTCATAAAAATGATAAATTGTTTTTATATGTGACTACTGCGGCAAGAATACTATTAACCCAATGATGGAAACAGGAAGAAATGCCAACAAAGGCAAAGAATGGCAAACGAAATTGATGGACTATGCCGAGCTGAAATAAAAATCAAATAGAAAAATTCCTTCCAGTAGCACCTTAGAGACCAACTAAGTTTGTCATTGGTATGAGCTTTCGTGTGCATGCACACTTCTTCAGATACACTGAAGATACATTGTATCTGAAGAAGTGTGCATGCACACAAAAGCTCATACCAATGACAAACTTTGGTGGTCTCTAAGGTGCTACTGGAAGGAATGTTTCTATTATATTTTTATTTTGTTTCAACGGCAAACCAACACGGCTACCTACCTGTAACTATGCTGAGCTGGCAAGATTAACAGGGAAAATTCGGAACTAGCAGGGCCAGACTTTCCTGAAAGGACTGGAAGAAATTCATGTTGTATTTGAAAGACAATTGTAATTATTTAACATCGCTTGTAGGGTTACAGGAAGTTTTGTAGGGAGGATTTTACAAATTATTGTGAACAGAATTAAGAATTGTGGAGGTAAGATTTGAATCATAGCAATAAGCCTAGTAACAAAATGTAGACTTAGAATGGAATTTAGAAAACCATTAGAAGGGGTGAAGGTAGTCTTAGGCTGTGATAGTCAAATATTTGTTATGTTGTTTTTGAGTTGTTATGTTGGACAATAAGTGCAAAAACCAATAAAAATTATATAAAAAAAGAAAGAAGATAGAGACGCCCCAAGGAAAAGCGGGATGTTCCGGGATCAAATAAAAAACTGGGACGGCTTCTGTAAATCCAGGACTGTCCCTGGAAAATAGGGACGCTTGGAGGGTCTGAGGAGACAGTCTCCTTAACATGCTTAACTATTATGTGAGGGGGAGAACGGAGCTACAGCCCACTGCTCACCAGCACCACCACTGCAGCCCTACTGGCCCTGCTGTCATTGGCCCCACACATTGCGAGGCACGCCTGCTGAAGGGAGCATGTTCTACAAATGCAGTCTTCCCACATGAGTTGGAACCCTGAATGAGTTCAGTGCATAAAACACTGAATGGGGCTAAAGGACATGCACCTAGCTGTTGGCCCCTCCTTCACAAACCAAGCCAAATCCCATTTATTAGAGAAAGAGAAGATGAAACCAGTGGCAGGGAAACCCCATGGGGCCTTGGGATTTGTGCTTTCCCCTGCCTCCCTATGTAAATGGAACATCCCCGTGCTTCCTGGCCAGAAAACTGTGCTGCTGAGCATGCTACAAAGGAGCTTTTCTTGAAGCAGGTTATGCTGTCCCCTTCTTAGGTTAAGTTGGAGGTATCATTTCAAACAAGGTGAGGAGGAGGGAGTTGGGTGAGAGCAAGCTTCTTCACGAGCTGGAGTTGAATTCAATTCGGCCTGTGGTGAGGCTCATCCAAACTGGAAGAGTTCAGATTTCAAACTCCTCTAGTTGTGAAATCACCCTCTTCGCTCGCTTCTTCTTATGGCCTGTTTTGTACTTTGGCGCAGAGACCTGAATGCAAAACACATGAATCAGCGGTGGATGGTGCATGCAAAACAAGAAGTCATGTTTTTCCAGTTTAAATACAGTGGAACCTCTACCTACAGACGTAATCCATTCTGGAAGTCCGTCCATAAGTGGATCCGGGTTGCTGGTAGAAGGTCCGTCCATAAGTGGATCCGGGTCACTAGTAGAAGCGCCATTGTGTGCAGGCGCATTCGGCACCAGCACACTTCTGCGCATATGCAGATGGCGGCAGCCGCTTCCGTGCATGCACAAACAGCAGAAGTCACTTCCGCACGTGCACGAATCACGGCAAACCTGGTATTTACTTCCGGGTTTGCAGTGGTCGCAACTTGGATTGGGCCCAAGTAGAGGCGGTCATAAGTAGAGGTTCTACTGTACACATGATCAGTGATCAGGAAAGGTTGGGACACACTCCCCTCCCTTTCCAGATTTTAAGAGGGGTCGCTGCAGTCTGTACACACAGGCACCATTCATAACTGGGCTGGTACACGTGTGTGTTCTTGCACCGCATTATCTGTGGCTAAGCACAAAGCACATAATAAGCTGCAGCTCCAGGAAACAACATTCAAAACGCAGAGGGACTTAGCATAATGTTTGGCAACTGCTGTCTTTAGTTTCATAACATGACACTCATCCAGAAAATCTCATTCATCTAGGTAGCAAGGAGGGGTGGGGGATGGGGGGTGAAGCACACAAAGCTGCCTTGCACTTTGTCTTACCTAATACAGATTGTCTCCTCTGACTGGCAGTAGTTGCAGGTCTTTCCCTGACCTTTCAGTCCTACTCAATATATTTTCAGGACTTCATGAAGACTCCTTCCAACAAGCCTTTTTAACTAGAGATCTTTCCCAGTCTGCACCCATATTGGAATTGTTTTTTCAGATGACACAGACCCAACTGTCCAGGATGAGAGCTCACAGACCCACTCCTCAAACTTTTCTGTGACACTCAGGACTTACCTGCATTATGCATTTAAAACAGTATCATATCACTTTAATTCTGGGAATTGTAATTTGCGGAGAGGTATTAGGGAGGGTTGCCATACGTCCAGAATTTCCCGGGCATAGCTGGAATACCACATATAGGGACACTGGAAGCAGTGTCTCGGCGGAAATGTCTGGGGAAATCTGGACGTATGGCAACCCATGTCAGCAGTGTTGTTTGGGGCAATTTCCCTTTTTTGCGATTTTTCCAAAGAAGCTCAAGAACTTTGGGCAAAACTTTTTAAAAAGATCAACAACTTTGCCAAATAACATTTGGATTTTCACTTTTTGAAATATGGCAACCCTATATTAGGAGACCCCTGTTTCCCTCAGAGAGACAATTCCCAGAGTTTCCTAAGAAGAGGGATTGACTGTTCAACTACTTTTCAAATTGCTGCTCTGTGAGGGGAACAGGAGGTCTCCTAACCATTCTCAGCACCCTTAGCAACCACAGCTCCCCGGACTCTTTAGGGAAGCCATGACTGTTTAGAGCGGGATGATAATACTGCTTCAAATACACGGTGAAAGATGGGACCTGGCATTCATTCATAGGGCAGGTGATCTGTGGGTGGGTGTTTTTATTGTTGTGCTTATGCAACGTGCTCCGCTAGGTGTGAGACTGGATTAATCATTATGCTACAGACGCCATACCCTAGAGCAACAACTCAATTAGGATCTCAGCTGCAGTTTTAAGAGTCTGAGGTTTCCCAGTGTAGCTTGCCCGTCTCGTTCTCTGCACTTGGTTTCCTTCAGAAGTCAAAGTGGTCACGTGCCCAAGCATAAGGTAGATTTAGAGTAGCAGTAAGCGAACTGGAATGAAGGCGAAAATCTTTTTCTTTTTTTTTGTTACAGAAGATTTGAGAGGCATGTCAAGGTGAATGAGGTGAGGGAGAGAGGGTTTTGCTTGCACTTGTGTGTGACTACACTGATGTGAATGCTGGCTGTTGCTGCAGGTTATATACCGGAGATAGGCTAAGTTCCAATCTTAGATCCTAGATCTGGTGGTTCTGTAGCAGAAAAAGGGCTCCCCGTCACTAGCAGCAGCGTAGCATGGGTTGCTAGCACCCGGGGCCACTGGGGCCACCGGGGCTGGGAAGAGGGAAATGAATGGAGTACGCATGCTCATCAACTGCCTAACAGCACCTGCATCACCCAGAAGATTGCAGACACAGAGATAAGAAGAGTCGTTCCGGTATCTGGAGAGGTCACTTCCTGGTTTGCATGGAGAAGCTATTTTCAACAGAGCCCATCACTGGAAGCATTCAAGTGCATTGAGGCAGCACCGGATGTCAACATTTTGCACCCCCTAACCATTTTGTGCCTGGGGCAGCCACCCCCGTGGGACCCCTCCCACACTATACCACTGGTCACTAGAGCTTAAGGGATTGGTTTGCAGTTCTTTTCAGGGGTTACCTCCACACCCACAGTAATTGTGAGGGTGGGGAAGAGGGCTGAACCCACTGTCCCTGCCCCCAAAGTTACTACACCTTGCTGGTCCTACTACCCAACCTCCTTGTATTCACTGAAATGACCACCTATCCAGGCACTTTCCTGGTCCGTGTCTGGGTGCTTTATTTATTTTTATTTGTTCTGCCCCTCTGCTTTCCCCAAGAAAACCTGCTCTTTAATGCTGAATCTGAACTAACAGCAATTCAGGTTTTCTGCAGATTGTCATTTGCTTTGATTCAGCAGTAAAGCGTAGGTTTTCATGGGGAAAGCAGCAGGGCAGAAAGAACCGTGTTCAGACCTGGACTTCGAAAGCCCAGACCTGCGCCTAGAAATGTGTAGTGCGGATGAGCCCTAAATGGTCTGCCTCACTTCACTTGCATGGGCTGGATACCTTTAAATATTTTCTTTTCTCTGCCTCTTAGCAGGATACGTTTCTGTAATTTAGCTGCAATCTGAATAAGTAATTTTGGAAGAGAACGGTGTTCTGTTTTTCTGTGTAGGCAGAATTCCATAATTAGAATGAATCACCATGTGGAAACATGATAAAAAAGAGAGTAATATTTTCAAAGAGTCCCCAAGCAATGTAAAGCCTGTTTGCCAATCATAAATAATGAAAAATAGGCAGCTTGTGGGCATCTCTACATCAGATTCATTTTGCAGACAATTGTGTGCCAGACTTGATTTCTTTTTCTTAGGTAGCTTTCAGCAGACGTCTGTTTTTCAGGTGTTATATACTGCATATCTCCCAGGAACCGTAAAACTTGTATTAGGGAGCTGTGATTCCCCCACGCCCCTCTCTTTAGTACTGTGATTTGGAAAAAGTCCTTTTAAACACAGGCAAATTATAATTTAGTTAACTGGGCAGACATTATTAAACAGTCTTGTGTATGTCAGAGCCTTGTAATAAAGCTTTACTGTGAAAGGGAAAACAGCATAATCTCAGTATTAGTGCAGGAATGTATTAGCCAAATCCCAAGTTAATAGTAGTCTGGACTGTAATATAATTGAAGTGAGCCTGCATAGGCAAGGTGATTAGAAATCTGCATGGCTTTGATCAAATCCTGAAGCACATGGACGTTAATTCTAGTAGCTGCCATAGAAACTAGAACCATGGTTTCCCCCCATCTTGTTTCTTCTTTTCTTTTTAAATTCCTAGTCCACGATAAAAAGAATAGTAGCAACAAAATACTTGTACATATGCATGGGATTTTGTTGATTTGGGGTTGCATCTAACTAAGGCTTCCAGGGGTCAGCAAACTGTTTCAGCAGGGGGCTGGTCCACTGTCCCACAGACCTTGTGGGGGGGCCAGACTATATTTTTTTGGGGGGGGGGAATGAATGAATTCCTAAGCCCCACAAATAACCCAGAGATGCATTTTAAAGAAAAGGACACATTCTACTCATGTAAAAACATGCTGATTCCCGGACCGTCCGCAGGCCGGATTTAGAAGGTGATTGGGCTGGATCCAGCCCCCGGGTCTTAGTTTGCCTAACCATGAACTAAGCTCTACTCAGAGTGGATACAAGAAATTAGTGGGTTTAAGTTAGTGGTGTCCATTTATGTCAATGGCCCTGCTTTGAGTATGACTAGTATGAGATGCATCCTTATTCCATAATGCAATGTTGGGGAGGGGCTGTGGCCCTTTGGATGCTGCTGGACTTCAACTCCCATCATCCCTGACCATTGGCCATGTTGGCTGGGAATGATGGAAGTTGAAGTCCAACAACAGAGGGCCACAGGCTCCCCATTCCTGCCATAATGGAAGGGCATGAGCAGACATTCCAGCCAGCAGCTGCTCGTTCAGTCAGCAAATATTATGCCCACCACTCTCTCCACATTTATCAGATATGATCTGCAATTTATAAGATTTCTAAAACTTTCCACAAATTTGTCATCAAGGAGATACCCTCTTCCTCAACATAATAATGGAGGCTGGTCCATTGGGCCATATGGGCAGGGCCGGATTTAGGTTTGATATGAGGCCCTAAGCTCATAATGGGGCCCTTTATATGTCCAGCTGTCCTTTGTCAACAACAAATTGTCGCTGTTTTTGGTGTTGAATATATGGTATATGGTAATTTATGGACCTAATAGGTATCTAAAGCCATTTTATTTGTTTTTTATCTTATATTTTGGAAATCTGCATCCAGGGTTTGTTTCTTTAAAAAAAAATTGGGGGGGGGGCCTCCAGGAGAGTGGGGCCCTAAGCTATAGCTTGTTTAGCTTATACGTAAATCCAGCACTGCATGTGGGGCTGTGCCCCTCCAACCTCGGTCTCCCTTCAGCCAGCCCCCACCTGTATGATGTCTTACTTATCAAGAGATAAGGAACCTAGGGCCCTCTAGGTGTTGCTGGATTCCAAATCCCAACAGTCCTAGTCAACATGGTCAATAGTCAGGGATAATGGGAGTTGCAGTCCAGCAACATCTAAGGGACTAAGGTTCCCCACTGTTTCCTCCCTCTCATTGGCTCTGGCACCACCATGTGACTTGGGAGGTGGCCCGTCTTAATAGGTCCTGCATCCCTACAGAGGGAAAAGGCCACCGCGAGTCTAAAAAACAACAGGAGGTGTTCTGACCCTGACACAGGGTCTGTTTTAACATCCTTCACCTTTGAATCACCTGCCCAACCATGAAAATAAAATCCAGGGTATGCCCAGCTACATGTGTTGGCCTGACAACACGTTGGGACCACCCTGTGGTTGTCATGGCAACATAAAGTCCTGAGCCACCCCAGACAAGCTTGGCCTCAGCATGTTGAGGGAGATCTTAATATTTACAAGGAGCACCGGGCAACCTGAGCATAGCCATCACCAAACTTTCTGCTGGGAAAAGGAATGGAACATGACACTGGCCATGTTCCGGACTCCAATTGTCTGGGTCAAATTCATCTCAAGTGGCTCATCCTTGATCCAGAAAACCAACAGCACATAGGGGAAGGATATCCTCATCACACTGTAGTAGAGAGAGATGGCAAAAGTCTTGCTAGATATATTGAAAAATTCATTATTATTATTTTGCAGTTCAATGCTGCCAATTAATATGCTTTGCCAATTAAAAAAAATGCTGGGATGGATAAAGCGCATGTTTCTTTCCCTACATCAGCATTATTTTGCTTCAGTGCAGTTATTAAATAGCTGAAGCACAAAAGGAATAACCCCCCTATTAAGCCCTTGCGAAGAGCTTTCTCAAAACATTTTAAAGCCCCACAAAATGTCAAGTTAATGAAAGAACAATAAGCAGGGGCTAGTGACCCTCGTTCTCACTCTTGAATATTCGGAAGTTATGAGGCCAAAGTATGAGCATCACCATTGCCCCTTTGTAAACACTGCCTGCACATCAAATTTCACACTTTAATAATTGTTCTAGGAGGGCAATTATTCTAGGACAGGGTCTTAATAATTACCATAGGAGGGCTGATGCGCCATCAGAATGCATTCAGGTAACCCAGCCTTTCTTGAAATGGCCCTTTCCCCTCATACTCCCATGAAAGATGAGGCAGAATATAAGTTGCATGTGGTAACTTATTTTTTTAAAGCACTTAAATTTATAGCCTGATGAACTCAGGAAGGTACTAATTAACATGCGGGAGGAAAACGAAATGTACAATTGTACAATTGAGGGAAGAATACCACATAAAGGTAAAGGGACCCTTGACCATTAGGTCCAGTCATGACCGACTCTGGGGTTGTGGTGCTCATCTCGCATTATTGGCCGAGGGAGCCGGCGTACAGCTTCCAGGTCATGTGACCAGCATGACAAAGCCGCTTCTGGCAAACCAGAGCAGTGCACGGAAACACCATTTGCACTACTAACCACTAGTTAAATATGAGGGGGCTGTGAGACTTGATACACTAAATTTGAAACTGGTTTCACACCACTGCATAACAAGGCTTCAATATTTAAAAAAATGGTGCAATGGTCACATAATACAGTTATTGAAGAATATGTCTGAATTGAACATACTGAAGGCAGCCCTGTTTAGGGAAGCTTTTAATGTTTAATAGATTAATGTATTTTAATATCCTTCTGGAAGCTGCCCAGAGTGGCTGGGGAAACCCAGCCAGATGGGCGGGGTGTATAAATAATAATAATAATAATAATAATAATATATTTATTATTGTTATTATTATTATTATTATTGCAGAATACAGTGACATTGGAAATGAGCAACAATCTGCCATTCCATCATCTTATCCCCATCAGTCATATCATCTCCTTTAGCTCTGAGTTGCAAAGCACACTCAAGAATTTTGCAGAGGATAGATTTCAAAAGTGTTCTTTCTAGAGACGCCTGAGTTACTGAACTGGCAGCAGTATGCCAGACATGTGAAGACTCAACCTTTTGAAGGCCACTTCTCATAGAGATACAGTAATATGGAGCCTGGCACTAAGGCTGTAACATGGGAGTCACAGAACGTACCATGTGAAATTTCTTGCCGATTTGCCCATTTTCAGTGCTTTGATTGCTGTTTTTTAGGCAACAAGAGCTCCCTATGAAACACCTTAAGAGTAGGACCATTTAGTGCAGTTGAGTGACTCTTGGTCAGCTGGGTCTCCAATGCAGCTGAAAGTGAATTGCGTATAGATTGCATTATGTGCAGAGTTCTCCCATTGTTGTGTTCTAGCACAGCTCCCCCACCTTTAAAGCCCTAAACAGCCTCAATCCTGTATACCTGAAGGAGCGTCTCCACCCCCCCATCGTTCTGCCCAGACACTGAAGTCCAGCGCTGAGGGCCTTCTGGCGGTTCCCTCACTGCGAGAAGCAAAGCTACAAGGAACCAGGCAGAGGGCCTTCTCAGTAGCGGCGCCCGCCCTGTGAAACACCCTCCCATCAGAGGTCAGAGAGATAAATAACTACCTGACTTATTTCTAGTTACAGGTAGGTAGCCGTGTTGGTCTGAGTCGAAGCAAAATAAAAAAATTCCTTCAGTAGCACCTTAAAGACCAACTAAGTTTAAAAAACTTAGTTGGTCTTTAAGGTGCTACTGAAGGAATTTTTTTATTTTACCTGACTTATAGAAGACATCTGAAGGCAGCCCTGTTCAGGGAAGTTTTTAATGTGTGACATTTTAATATATTTTAAATTTTTGTTGGAAGCCGCCCAGAGTGGCTGGGGAGACCCAGCCAGATGGGCGGGGTAAAAATAATAAATTATTATTATTATTATTATTATTATTATTATTATTATTATTAATTATTATTATTAGCTGCCTGACAGGCTGAATGACAACAGGTGAAGCTGTCTCCCCATCTCCATACTACTCTCTGTCCTTACTCCTGTCTGTTAATGTCCAGCTCAGTGGAAGAATATGACAGCCCTCAGCTACTGTTTCATATTGAGTACTGACAGTTCAAAACAAAGCACAAATACGTAAAGATCAATGTTGTCCAGCCACAGCACTTGCAGCTCAATTACAATTAGAGCTGAAGTGATGGGCATGGGGGCATAAATGCATGTTAGATCAACAGTGAAAGCTCTTCTATAGACAGAAAATTGAGGGTGCATGGGGAAGAACTGTAGCTCTGTGGAAGAGGGCATGATTTGCATGCAAAAGAGGGCAATCCCGCGTATCTCTTGGTAGGGCTGGGAAAGACTCCTGCCTGAAACCCTTGCAAGTCACTAGAGTCTGACTGTAGGCAGTAAGTGAGCTAGATGCACCAGGGCTCTGGTTTGCTATAGGCAGCTTCTGATGTTCATGCATTACAAATGCCAGTATCTCTTTGCTGATGGGTACAACCTGAATTCTGAAGTTGTAAGATGCACGTTGAATTCCATTTCCCTAAGATTGCCCCATTCACAAAATCTGTTCAAAGCATCCTTGGGTAATGGATACCCTCCTTCATTTAAGCTAAGGACCATGGACCAAGGACTGGTTTACATACCCATGTGTCAGGACCCAGTGTGAAGATATCAAGTGATGATGTGTTGATGCCAGAGCTAGCCTTTGATGACCAGCAGAGGGTCACATCTAACTTAAAATCCTTCAAACTGAGATGATACTGCTATAACCCTCTCCAGGCATTCATAATCACTGTAAACGTACAAGGAGGGGCATGAGGACAAGAGTGATAACTCAGCTCTTTTGCTATTTTTGTCACTCTCCATGTGCTGGATGACTTCCTCAAGTGGGAACTTCTTGCATTCATGGAGTCACCCTGGGTACATTTGAACCCTGGAAAATCAGCTTTCTAAAATGTCAAAGGAGCCTACATAGGTAGAGTGGTCTCCCTGCTTCAAAAGGTCACCCTCCAAATCATAGACAACAAAAATGGCAAGAAGGGTGAAGCCACCACTCTTGTCTCTTTGCCTCTTCTTGTGTATTTTACACTCATTAAGAAAGCTTGGAGAGTTCTCAAGTTCTATCTGTATATGCAATGGCCCATCTGCACACACATTTGTGGAATACTCGCAAGTACCCTCTTTTTATTGGCTTCTGGATAAGTCCCATTAAAACTTGATGGCGTGCTTTTATGGCACTGTGTATATTTTTAAATGTTGCTTAATGGTGTTGCTGTTGGGTTGTTCTATTGTTTTAATAGTTGTGAGGTTGTTATACTGGTCTCCCTCATATCACCTGTTTGCAGGAGGGGGTTGGTGGGATGGCCATGGCCCACCTGCCCTCCCAATGCCAAGCATTGTTGCCAATTCCTGAGATGGGGAGAGGGGAGGCGTGGGGAGCTTTGTGTGGACATAGCGGTGGGCCAATCAGCTCCCGTTTCTGCACCCCGTCCCTCCCGCTCTCAGGAACTGGCAGCCATGCTTGCCATTGGGAAGGCAGCTGAGCCGTGCTGCCCTGCCTGCATCAGCCATGTCTGTTGGTTTATCGGCATTTGTTCTGATTTGTTCGCAGGAAGTGTAGATGGCATTGTATCAAGTATACATTATTCCACCATTTCCAGCACATTTTCCTTATTGGGGAAAAGTCTGACTTTAGGGGTACAGTGGTACCTCGGTCTATGAATTTAATCCGTTCCGGAAGTCTGTTCTTAAACTGAAACCGTTCTTAAACCAAGGCGCGCTTTCCCTAATGAGACCTCCTGCCACCGATGCCCTTCCGCCATTTGGCTTCCATTCTTAGACAGAGGTAAAGTTTGCTAACTGGAACAATACTTCCGGTTTTGCGGAGTTCGTAACCTGAACAGTTTGTTAACAGGGCTGTTCTTAAACCAAGCTCCCACTGTAGTTGGTTGGTGGGAGAAGCATGTGAATTGCACAAGATCTGCAGATCAGTTTTAACTGAGCAGCCTGAATTTGCCAGTATGCAACTGAATCCCACTCTGAAATAGAAGCACCCCAAGTTGCCAGTTCAAGAGCCAATATGGTCACGACACATGTGAAAAGAAAAGTGTGGTTCAGTGGAGCTCTCATCTTGCTGCACTCACCAGAAATAAGCACCCTTGAGAGCTAGATCCTTCCTAGGTGTGCATAAATTATAGTGTTTCACTTTGATTCGATCATGCCCTTAGTATTTATACAGCCATTTGCCCTGGGTGCATATGTTGGCCATTACTCTTCAGCATCTGTGAGATGGATGCTCTCTCTTTTGTTATTTCCATTAAATGCTTCCATGTGTGGGGTGTGGGTGTCTAGGTGCATGAAGCACTTCAGATAAAGTATGTCAGTATTTACTGCAGATAGCCCTGTCAGGTAGGCCAGCATTATTATCCCCATGTCATGGAGAAATTGATGCTGAGGAAGAGTGACTGGCTAAAACTTCCCAGCAAGACAATAACTGAAGCAACAGCTTATAGCCGATGCTCCCAATGGCTGCATTATACCTGCTCCCTAGTTAGGCTTGCTCCTCAGCCATCTGGACTGAATTTTAACTACCCATCTCTCAATTGGCAACTTGCACTGTGGAGGGGTGTTTTATTTTGTTTTTTCTTGTCCAGGGACCAATCTGCAGCTGATTTTTATGATATATGAATATGCTCCTTTTCATCTGATTCCCCTAAAATCTATTCCCTTCTCCAGATGGAATAAAATAAGAGGAGGGGGGAAAAACATGAAAAGACCTCCACTGGGCAAGATGCTGATATCTCGTAGCAAATTGGCAGTAAATGACGCACATTCTCTAATGTGGAGCTGTCTGGCTAGACACTGCTAGCTAGAACACCCAGTTCCAGGCTCCTTAGGAGGTCTCAAGAAGGGGGATTTGTTTCTCAGCAATCACTTTGAACTTCTGGGTTGCTTTATTCTGCACAGGGTTGTAGAAGTTCCAAAACAGTATTGCATGAACAGGAATGACTATCGCTTGGAGGCTGGGAAATGCTTCATGAGGGGAGAGCGGGGAGCCCATTGCAGCCACCTGGGTTCTTCATACTTTCAGTGCTTCCTCTAAAGGATGTACATGGAATAACAATAACATGGAATAGCAATCCCTTAACCACTCGGTGCTCCTCAGTAGCAAGGTAACTGAAACACTACGAAAGACTGGATTTCCCTACAATATAAAGCTTGCTTATGGATCTAATCTACGCTAGTGTGATCATAAACCTGAAACCAATTTCATTGTATGCAATACCTAATCTAATACTACCTTTCCCTTTCCACCACCATTTCCCATGTATCATATGTGCCTGGTCATGGGTGTACCCAGCAAGGGGCAGGGGGGGCAGTTCCCCCCCTGAAGCAAAAAAACAACAACACTAAATGGTTATAAAGTGATGAAACGAAACAAAATTAGGTAGGGCGGTGGCGAATAATCAGTTGTTTACCACACTGAAATGGTGTAAAAACCGAGAAGTATCTAGAGCCACCAAGTGACTGGTAGAGAAATCTATGTCAGCCAGCCATTGGGATTCAAGGGAGGGAGAGGTCTCTAGCGGGCTCTAGCAGAGAGAAGAGGGAATCTTCTAGAGGGGTCTAGTGAGTTCCGCGTCACTAAACTGAGCCGCTCACCGCTAAACTGAGCCGCCCGCTATTAGTTTACCTTCTTATTTACATTTAGAAGACATCGAGGCTGCCTAAAGGGATATAAGAAACTGGTTCCAAAAAGGTAAGTTAAGTAATTTCTGTACAAAATTAAATTTTAAAGGGTAAAGACCTGGCTCAGAAGTACAATGGGAGAGGACAGACTGACTGGGTTGTGTTTGATGAGCGTCCATCAGAAATTCTTCAAGGAAAATCAGGACTGGATTGAAACGAAAGTTTTGAACAAGTTTTCTTCAAACCCTAGAAAAATGATATTAGTATAAGACATGTAACTAGAATAAATTTTTTTTAAAAAAATTCAAGCAAATAATTGTAATAACTACTGTAATAAAGCACTGCTATAATTATATATAATTTTATTAAAATTTTGGTTTCATTCGCCTTTTCCGTGCTGAAATGTCACAACCTGAATGACCATGGCTTGGCCCCCCCCCCAGTTTTGATCCTGGTTACGCCCCTGTGCCTGGGAGTAATAAATCTGGATGAGGGTTAATAGATTGAAACTTAATCCAGATGAACTGGAGGTGTGTGTTGTTACTAAGTGTTTCATATGACCAAGGAGGCAGTGTTCAACCTGTTTTGGATAAATTTGCATTTCTCCTTAAAGATCAGGTTCACAGCTTAGGGGTGCAATCAGATCTGGACCTTATGTGCATTCTGAGTCAAATAAATTAAGCTGTGAACTTATTCAGGACTTTAGGGAAGTATAAAATATGAATGATAATTGTGTTCCAGTTTGCATATTAGTGCACTTGCGATATCTCCATCCCACACACCCCTTGCCTTCAAAGGCTTTATAAACTTTTTAGTTTCTAAAAGCAAAGACACATGGGGCTGCGTTGGAAGTGGACAGCATGTGAGACCGTGGGATATGCTTAGTGCTTACATGCTGGAGAAATCAAGGTCATGTACTGTTCATTGGAGCAGGAGAGAAGGGGTGTAGAATGTTCTGCTCTCTAGAAGACTCTCTCTGTAATTTTGAGTCATTGCGAACGAGCCATACAGAGAAGCCCATGTGCCTTCTGAAATGCCACTCGGAGCAATAGAGTTAACATCTCAATTCCAGTAGGTCAAAAGGTCCAAGCACTCTCAAATTTACATGATGATGTGCCAACAGTCCAGCTGTATTGAATTACTTAATTTTTTTTTTATAAAAAACAACAACCCAGAAAGGAAATGGAGCTTGATTGCAAGTGCTATGGGTTCACAAGGTTAAGGGTGAACATGAGAACTTAAGAAGAACCTGCTGGATCAAACCATAGCTGCCAAGTTATCCCTTTTTTTAAGGGATTTCCCCTTATGCTGAATAGGCTTCCTCGCGAGAAAAGGGAAAACGTGGCAGCTATGGATCAAACCAATGGCCCATCTAGTCCAGTATCCTGTTCTCAAGGTGTCCAACCAGATGACTGTGGGAAACCCACAAGCAGAACCCAAGCACAAGAGCACTCTCGCCTCCTACCACTGGTTTTCAGAAGAGTACTATGAAGGCAGAGCATAGGCATTGAGGTTAGTAGCCATCAATTGCCCTCTCCTCCACGAACTCTCTTTTTTATAAAGATTTCTTGAATTACAAAGGTGTGTGCAGTGTCTCTCATATTTTAACACGTATCATTTTTACAAATCAGTTTCATTTATTAAGACACTAAGAAGAAAGAGGGAAAACGAGGCAGATAGGGGATGGGAGGGTGGATGGGGGTGCGAGTAGGTGACGATGTTTCTGTTTTGCTTAATATATGTAGGGCTTGGTGTCAGCTTTGTTTGTGTTGGTACTCCTTTATTCGCTTGTGTTCTTTTTGATGGTGAGAGAGATTGCGGTTCGTCAAGGGTGTGGTTGTTCATTTGTGATTGGCTAGGATGGTCTTTGTTTTTGTGTGTGAGTGGGGTGGGTGGGTATTTTTGGGTCAGGTTAGCCATACTGATTTGTATGCTGGTGGTAAATTTTTGTCATTATCTTGTTGGGCTGTGTGTGTGTGATAAAGGGGAACCATACCGGGGTAAAGGCATCCTCTTCTATTTGTCCCAAACTCTTTTAAAGTCATTCAGATGGCGGCAACCATCATTGCCTCCAATGGGATCAAGTTCCATAGCTTGACTGCGCACCCTTAATGTTTGATTTCTGTATTTTAATGTTTTGTTGGAAGCCACCCAGAGTGGCTGGGGGAACCCGGCCAGATGGGCGGGGTATAAATATAAATATAAATATTATTATTATTATTATTACTATATAACATTAAACTTCGTTGGATGTCCACAAGTTCCAGTGTTACAAAAAGGGAACAAAACCTTTCTCTGTCCACTTTCCCCCCCAATGTCAATACCTTGATATATTTTATGGATCTGTTATATAAGTCTCACAATTAGAAGATTTAAAAAAAACAACCCTAAGATTGAAGATCAACATTAACAAAAAAAATGTCCCCCAACTAGATCTAGGAAAGATGCTTGTTTCATGGATGTTAATCTTAGGGCCCAAAACACCACCAAGAGTTTGATTTCTGACTATATCAATGGAAAGTTCAGCTCAAATGTCATATGCATTTTAATTAAATAGTGCTTTAAATAATAATAAAAAATAGCTACATGGTATGTAATCCAATCTGCACAGGGACATCTCAGCAGCTGTGCAGAGCTCCGTTAACTTCAGTTAAACTCTGTGCAGGTGGGAGGGTTCGGCTGTGTGGATCGGATTGCAGATAGGGGACTTTAGCATTTTTCTTGTCTAATAAATTAAGCTCTTATTGTGAAACATGCTGATTATGCAAGCTCCTGTTTGAAGAACGAAGCTGTTTCAAGCAATATTAGGTAGAGGACAAGCCATCACCCCCAAGTTGAACCCAAATGACGATTATTCCAGCTTTGATGGACTTGTGTAACCAATCAGAGCTGGAACATCTATATTCCGATCCTATGTATACTTAACTATCCACACTGGTTGTTTTTAACATTTCAGAGACATATCAGTCAAGCACAGACATAACATGTGAAGGGAAGAGATTGAAACTTTGAATTCCTAATTTGGTCTAAACCAGGCATCCCCAAACTGCGGCCCTCCAGATGTTTTGGCCTACAACTCCCATGATTCCTAGCTAAGAGGACCAGTGGTCAGGGATGATGGGAATTGTAGTCCAAAACATCTGGAGGGCCGAAGTCTGGGGATGTCTGGTCTAAACCCAGTGGTTCTATTAGGGTTAGGCTTGTGGGTAGAAGTGCAGGGTCCTGCTGCCCTAGGGGTGGGAGGCAATGATCAAGCAGTAAGGCATGAATAAAATGGTGGTAGTGGCACATGCTAAGGAGAACCCAACACCTGCAGCTGATGCTCCAGTGTGCAGCCTGACATTTTAATCTGAATTATTTCCTCTATGGCAAGAGTGGCAGACTGGTGAGCCAATCGGAGGCCACCTTTGGGTTTGTGAGACCAATGGGAGCACTGGAGCAGTGAAGTGGAATGACCCTCTCCTTCTCAACAGCAGCAGCTCTATGGTTTCTACTAAAAGGAACCTCACAGTTTTAATGTTTTTAATGCCGTTTTGTTAACCCAGGGGGACGTGATACTTTCTTTGTAGCCCATGCATTTGTTGGAGCAAAAATTTTTACTAATGTTGATTGATGGTAGCCTGGATATGTGGAATACATATGGAGTTCCCAGAGTGATGTCTTCAGATGCCACCTTGGTCCTCACCAAGGCCTGGTGTCCCATCTATTTATTTATTTTAAAAAAATGAGGTTGTGTTTTTGTGTTTTGCATTGCTGGGGGGCATTGCCAGTTTTTTCTCCTATGAAGTAGGCTTTTGTGGTACTTGCAATGGTTTCTGAGATTTCCAAATGTGGTCCCAAATCCAAAAAGGTTAGGGATTTCTGGAGCGGATCATAAGCCACTGTAATTGCAAAATGGGAAGTTTATACTTGTGTGCGATGCAGAATTGGTTAGGTTTTTTTTTTAGGCTCCACAGTCAGCAGCAACCCATAATTCCTTTAAAATGACTTGTGTGAAAGAGAGAAGATAAATAAGTCTTTCTTCATTCCTGAACTGTTGGCATTTTGCAGAAATCAATATCTTGACCTCTCTCTCGCTGATTGTATAAATAACTTAACTGAAGGCTTTATAACATGGCCTTAACCTTTTAAATGGATGGATGTCTTAGGGCTCCATCTGTATGGAAGGACAAAATTTCTATTTTGAGCCTTTTCTCCGTAGACCCAGCTAAAAGCCATATGCTACTGAGAAAATATCAAGCTTTCGGGGGCAGAAGCTTTGGCTGCCAGGTTTCTGCATGTGTATACCTAACTGGTTGGTGGATTTTACATGGAAACCAGTGTCCTATGTGTGATTCTTCCAAACCAGTCCAACAGGCAGGGAGGACCTTCTTGAAAGAAAAATCTGGAATTCTGCAAATCAGCTGGGGTGGGGTGCAGATAGGGGTTCAACCACCTCATCCCCACCAAACAACTGACTACCTTCAGCTGTGCATAGCTGCCAAGTACCCTGTTTTCCCCGGGAAACCCCCGTTTTTACTTACCTTTTCCCGGTGGTCCCCCGTATCACTTTGTCTCCCGTTTTTCTCCGTTATTTTCTCCTGCCAGCGGCCATTTTTTTTCCTGATTTGCCCTTCTATGGGCACCCAAAATGGCAGTCGCCGGCTTCAAAAGTCGCATCTACGCATGACCGGAAGTGCGTAGGTGCGACTTCCGGTGGCGGCGGCGGCCGTTTTTGGTGCCCATAGATGGGCGGGGCAACACCGGAAGTTGCGTCGACGCAACTTCTGGTGTCACACGGCTGCCAGTCCCGGATTCTGCAGACCGGGACTTGGAAGGTAAGGCTGTGTTGGATGAGAGCCATTTTGGAAGAATAGCAGAGGATATGCTTTGTATGCAAACGATCCTAATCACCAGCATCTTTGGACAGGGATTGTTAGAAAAGGCCCAAAGAAACTCCACAAGCCATTGTGGCAATACTGATGGGCCAATGGTCTAATGTGGCATAAGGTTTGGATTACCAGCCACAGTTCATGGGGCTAGGGGTGGAGAAGTGCCTAATTGATTTCATGGCTGCTGCTGCATCCAATGGGATGGAGATGGTGTGTGGTGAAGGAGTGAGATTAGGGGGGGAAAGGCTCTGGGTTGGTACCCAGGATGTCTCACAGGTGTGAAAACACTTGTGGGACACTGATGCTGCTGACCATAGGAGCTAACTCCTAGGGGCCAAGGTCCCTTTGCCCCCCAGTAAAATATCTGAGGCTGCCGGGGGGCCCTGCCCAAAGCTGATGAGCAGTGGTAATCTGATTTCTTTCTACTTGCTGTTGAAATTGCTTTACACAGTCTGACAGTTGATTTCGAATGGAAAACATGGAGAAGAGGAAGAGTGCTAAGGAGAGAAGAAGAGGAATTGAGAACCTCTGCCACTGGTTGTTTTTGTTAGGGAGAATGTAGCCTTCTGCTACCTATTCATTGCCCTGTTGCCAAAATGTCTGCCATCCCTTTCTTGGGGAGTTCATATTTGGTACAATATGCTGGTTGATTTGATCATAACAGAACTGTAGGTTGGTAGCCCATGACCCAATGAACACCTGCAGTTTTTACATGTACAAGCTTTAGGCATGGATGAACATTTTGTTTAGTCCACATTTTAAAATGAACTGATCTAATTCGGTTACTAGACAATACATGGATTCAAATGCTGCCAGTTATCAAATTGACTGCACCCTTACCTGAATTTTGCAATGCAATTTCATTTTTCAAAAATGTGTACCTTACAGGGAAAGGACATACAGGAAATGCTTGTTTTAGTGGGGAATGCATCTGAAAAGCATACAAAACTGCATGTTTTATAGAGGAAATGTAAACAAAATATGTATTTTAGGGAGAAGCATATAAAATGCTTACAGTTTAAATGTGAATATTGTGTGTGTGTTTAATCTTTTTTAAAAAAACAAACAAACATACGTCAGAATGGCTATACAGTGGTACCTCAGTTTAAGTACACAATTGGTTCCAGAAGTCTGTACTTAACCTGAAGCGTACTTAACCTGAAGCGAACTTAACCTGAAGCGAACTTTCCCATTGAAAGTAATGGAAAGTGGATTAATCCATTCCAGACGGGTCCGCGCAGTACTCAACCTGAAGCGTACTTAATCCGAAGTATGAGTGTAATTGGTTCTGGAAGCCCGTACTTAACCTGAAGCGTACTTAACCTGAAGCGGACTTTCCCATTGCAAGTAATGGAAAGTGGATTAATCCGTTCCAGACGGGTCCGTGGAGTACTTAAACTGAAAGTACTCAAACCGAAGCGTACTTAAACCAGGTATGACTAAATAAAATTAAATTTGACATGGACTGGATCTATCCGACTCTAATCAACTTCTCAGGGGGTTTCGCATTAACCCCAGTATAAACATAATTTTGTTTATCTACACATTTCCATTCTTTAAAGTAGTGTGAGGAACATGTGGCCCTCTAGATGTTGCTGGATTTCAAGCTCCACCTTTTCTGACCATTGGCAATGGCAACTATAGCGAATGGGAGTTGGAGTCCAACAGCATTCAATTAAATTTAGTGGGGCTCTCTGTTGAATAAACATTCATAAGCTCAGTTTGTCAGGTTCTTTTTACCAGTGGAATGTCTTTGCCTTGGGTTTATTGATTACTTCTTCCTTTTTTTGCTATGCTAAAAAAAAAATAGTGTGGAAAATAAAGTCATATCTTATGTCTATTTGGATTAGATGTGTGTGCTATCATTTACCAAACATATCAAAATGATAACTTGGTAGCTGGCAGCGCACAATAAAGAAATCTTACTAAACAAAGTTCCTACCAATCTGTCATTTTTATATGAACCTTGCAGAAAGCACACCCGCAAATTATTCAAGGAATAATTTGAAGTCAGAAAATGACTGGTTTTGCTTGTCTTATTTCCATCTTCTGCAACTCAGGGCCTGTAATGCTGCATATCATAAATTGTAGATGTTGAAATGCTTAAACCTGCACTGAAGCAATATGTGTAATTGCAAGTTGAAATGATCAATGAGTCTAGCCTAAGCAGTGGACATACACAAATAATTGGCCTTTAAAGCTCATTAGTCAGCTTTATGACAATTGGTTCATTTGCATAATGTTTTGTAACTTTATGCCCTGTTGAACAAGAGTGGAATGCCATCACTTAACTGGCGAAGCAACTGCAAGAAAAACCACATCAGCTATTTCAAATTGTAACATTTCTTCTTCTTCTTTGGCGATCACTTGTAGCCGAGTAAGATGGTCTTCCATAAACACGGTTTTAACAATGAGCCCGTAAGTGACTGTGGAGGCCGATTCTGGATCCACATGTCCTTCCACAGTGGGGACATTGGTTTCTGGGTGGGAGTTGATCACGGTGTGGATTTGCCAAGCGTGCCTTCCTCTTAGCATGTTTCTCCCTTGTTTCCTGAGTTTGAGTGTCTTCATAGCCCATGACACCTTTGGTAAAGGCTGCTCTCCAACTGGAGCGCTCGCAGGCCAGTGTTTCCCAGTTGTCAGTTTTTAAGATTTGCCTTGAGACAGTCTTTAAACCTCTTTTGTTGTAACATTAGTAAGTTGACTTTAAAATGGATGTACGGGTGGGGCTGATGGAATTGACCCAAGGCAGCTCAGTGATTTCTAAGCTCCTCACCCCACCAGACAAAATCAACCAGCAATAAAAGATACTGTAAGCAGCACAGCCTCTCCAAGTGTCCCTATTTTCCAGGGACAGTCCCGGATTTACAGAAGCCCTCTCGGTTTCTGATTTGATCCCAGAATGTCCCACTTTTCCTTAGGGCGTTCCTATTTTCATCAGAGAAATGTTGGAGAGAACAGTAGGATGTTCCTATTTTCCTTGGAGAAAAGTTGGAGGGTATGGAGTTATGCGGCCCCCTGAGCCAAGGAGATAAGTAACTATACAAACTTTAGAAGACATCTGAAGGCAGCCTTCAGTTTTAAAAAAAATGTTTTATAATGTTTTTATATACATTGGAAGCCGCCCAGAGTGACTGGGCAACCCAGTCAGATGGGCAGGATATAAATATTATTATTATTATTATTATTATTATTATTATTATTATTATTATAATAATAAAATAGGGTGTCCCTATTTTCAGTGGAGATATCTTGGAGGGTCTGGCAGCATACACTCCAGTTCATAGGGGCCAAGGCAATTTCAGCCTCCCCATGTTTTTTTAGGGGGCTGAACCCCTCAATGTTCAGAGAGTTTTCATTCCTCCCCCTGGCTCCTTGCGACATCACCCCCTCAATCAACTTGAGAACATGGTGCCTCTGGCAAGCAGCCAGTCTTGTGAGGGGAAAATATGATGCCCCTTGAGATGCATATATAAAGCAAAAAAGCACTTCCACAACAAGTAATGATCCTCAAAGCTTACTTCTTTGCAAGTAAAATTTTCACAATCAGGTTGCTGGGAAAAAGATCACAGTAAAAAAAAGTAAGACAGTAAGAAGGGAGAGCTCATAACAGAGTACATAAACAGCCAACAGCACATCCATAGACTAGGGCTGGGGGAGAGAGTCAATTCAGTCAATTCCTGAAAGTGTATCTAATTTGCACTTTTCAAAGCAAGATGAGACCTTGAAACATAGCCATCCATTGAAATTTGCCCATATCTGAATTTTGTGATGCAGTTCTCAAACCAAACAGTGTTTACAAAAATGCGTGTATTGGGTAAAAATGTGCATAAAAATGAACACGTTAGTGAAAATAATACACAAGCATGAATTATATTAGAAGAAATTGATTGCAAAATATGGTGGGAGGGATAAAGGGGTTTTTTGTTTTGTTTTGTAGGCTATCAATGGCTACCACCTGCACTGGTTATATTGACCCTCCACTGTCAGAGTCAATAAGTCTCTCAATACAAATTGCTGGGAATCACCTGGGAAGGTGTTCTGCTGGCTTCCCATGTGCTTCTGGTTGGCCACTGTGTGAACAGAGTGCTGGCCTAGACGGGCCTGTGGCCTGATTCAGCAAGGCTCTTTTGATTATCTTAAGTGAACTTAAAAAGTGTCCACAACACTTATTTTTAGTGTTTTTACCCAAAGTTGGGTTTATAAAACAGGAAATAAGTTCAGGTTAGTATACCAGTCACCCTGCTGGCTAACACTCTCCCTACCAGAGCTAACAGACATGCCCTCTGGGCTTGTGCTGATGTTATTTGCTGATCAAAATGTGATTAATGGTGTTTCCGTTGTGCGAAGGGAAGAGCTCATAGATAACAAAAGCATCCTCGTCCTCCTCCAGCCACCTAGCAGAAAAACCCTTTTAGACTGTGGAATTGGATTTTTCAGGCTTGGCCTCCTGGTTTCCAACAGCAGAGGTTTCCCTGCAGTGAGAACAGCAGTCGTCTCTGTCCGATGTGCTTTAAAAAGGAAATGGAAGCCCTGCCTTCCCCCCCAAATATAGAAGTGACTTGCATTCCTCTGGCCAAACAATACAGAAGCAAAAGAATCCCATTTCAAAGGAGTGCGCTTTACTGACTGCGGTTTGTTTTGAAGAAAGGAGGTTTGACAAATTGATGTTTAAAAACCCTCTGACCACTCAGTTCCAACAACAGTTACAGAAAATGAATGCAGCCTCACTCCAGAGTAGATGGTTTATGTGGGCATGACAGGACACTATTGACTGTTTTGTGTTCAAAATAGATGAACACATAAGAACACATTTTTAAAATAATAAAAATTGCAGGCCCTTGGAACTTGAAATGCTTGTAATATATTCCATGGGTAATACGTAATATATTCTTTAGTAACTGGAATAGTGTAGGTTTCACAATACAGCACAAGGTATTTCAGAAGAACAAAATATCTTGTGGGGTGTGTGTGTGTGTGTGTGTGTGTGTGTGTGTGCGTGTTTAGAAACCCAAAACTCTGAGTCAGGTTTCAGTTTAGTACTTATATTTTTAATGTATTTTATTCATTCATTCCATTTATAACTTGCTCTTCAACCCGAAAGTTTCCAGGGTGTAACACTGTCAAATTCATTTTTTAAAAAATACACTAAAATATAATATATACATAAACTATCAATAAATATGATCAAACAGCAAACCAGGAGCAGGAGCAACCAGTTCTTCAGCTCAGCCTACTCTAAATGCCTGAAGGGGGAAAAAATACTCCTTAGGTTGACATCTAACACTAAATAACAAGGGTGACAGTCATGTCTCCAAAAATACAATTGCATCCCTCCTTATTTATTTGCGTGCGCGCGCACACGCACACACACACACTATTGAGTGAGTGAGTGAGTGAGTGAGTGATATTGTGTGCCACTCATCAACAAAAGCTACTTGGGCAGAATACTATTTAAAGAATAAAACAGCACGTTAACATTAAACAGTGAAATGATATAAAAGACCCAAAAAGAAGTGTTACATTTTGTAAACCAGCTGAATCATTTAAACAACAACCACAGCCCCCAAAAGTAGCTGTTTCCTGTTCTGGAATTCCTGCTTCTGCAATTTTATTTAAAAACAAAAAAAAATGTCAGATCTGATGCCAGGCTAGTTTCTCTGGGAAGGTCATTTCAAAGGGCATTCTCACTTAACCTCAGTGGTGGGACGAAAAGGAGGGCTTTTACTGAAGATGGCAAGATTTAGTCACATTCATGTGAGAACACGGTCCTTCAGCTAGGGAGGCCACAATATCCATATTAAATTTTGGTGCCCAGAACTGGACACAGTACTCCAGGTGTGGTTTTTATCAAGGCAAAATAGAGTGGTACTATGATTTCCTTTGTCACTATACTTCTGTTGAGGCAGTCTTGAATAGCAAAAGCATCCCCTCCCCCCTCCCCGCTGCACCGCACTGTTGACTCATGTAAAGCTTGTGGTCTACTAAAATCCCCAAATCTTTTTCACATGTACTGCTGGTAAGCTAGGTGTCCCCCATCTTATATTTGTGCAGCCAGTGATTCCTATCTAAGTGTAGAACCTTACATTTGTTCCTATTGAAATTCATGCTGTTACTTTGCGCCCAGTTCTCCAACCTGTTAAGATCATACTGAATCCCAGTTCTGCCCTCTGCAGCACTTGTAGTGGTGTAGTGGCTAAGAGCGGTAGACTTGTAATCTGGGGAACTGGGTTTGCGTCTCCACTCCTCCACATGCAGCTGCTGGGTGACCTTGGGCTAGTCACAGTTCTCTGAAGTCTCTCAGCCCCACTCACCTCACAGAGTGTTTGCTGTGGGGGAGGAAGGGAAAGGAGATTGTTAGCCGCTTTGAGACTCCTTCGGGTAGTGATAAAGCGGGGTATCAAATCCAAACTCTTCTTCTCTTCTTGTACCCCTTCCAGTTTGGTGTCATCTGCAAACTAGATGAGCATCTCCTCAATTCCTTCATCCAAGTCCTTTATAAAGATGCTGAACAACAATGGGCCCAGAACAGAACCCTGTGGCACCCCACTTGTCACTCCACACACACACACCCCAGGATGATGAGGAACCATTAGTGAGCATTTTTGGGGTTTGGTCAGTCAACCAGCTACAAATCCACCTAACAGTTAACTCGCCCAGCCCACATTTTCCCAGTTTCTCTGCAAAGCTCTCATGGGGAACTTTGTCAAAAGTCTTAATGAAATTGAGATACACTACATCCAAAGCATCCAAAGCTTGTAACTCCATAAAAGAAAAGAAAAGAAATTAGATTTGTCTGGCATGACTTGTTTTTGAGAAACCCATGTTGGCCATGCTGTCTACAGCTGCTGTAAGCTGCATGAAGAAGAAGAGTTTTGGATTTGATATCCCGCTTTATCACTACCCGAAGGAGTCTCAAAGCGGCTAACATTCTCCTTTCCCTTCCTCCCCCACAACAAACACTCTGTGAGGTGAGTGGGGCTGAGAGACTTCAGAGAAGTGTGACTAGCCCAAGGTCACCCAGCAGCTGCATGTGGAAGAGCGGAGAGGCGAACCCGGTTCCCCAGATTAGGAGTCTACTGCTCTTAACCACTACACCACACTGGCTCCATGCACACTGGTGCAAGAAGGGCACCAGTTTTGTGAAGGCAACTATAGGCAGAAACTGGATCTGTTAGGGCTAACCTGCGGCCCTCCAAATGTTGTTGGACTACAACCTCAATCATCCTTGACTATTGGAAATGCTGGCTGGGACAGTTGGGATCTGTAGTCCAAAACATCTGGAGAGCACCAGGTTGGGGAAGGTTGATTTCACAGGTACCTTTATTTCTGAGAAGTCATCAAAGTGCAGTAAAATCAACACACATCTGTATCTAAAATAATTGCCTTTTAAAGCATTTCCACTATGGAATTATGATGCCATGAACCCTCAAGCGTACTCAGTGATATTTATCACCTTGATTGAAATACGAAAACCTCTTCCAGGTAACTCTACGTCCAGGAGGTTAATCCCATCAAAGCGGACTTCACTTCTGGCTTCTCAGCTTCCAGAAGAGGCTTTAAAAGTTTTCAAAAGGCTCAGACACTGTCAGATCATATGGTACTTTTGCCCTTTTCTGTCAAAATGAGAAATACGGTTGACATGTCTTCTAGGAGGCCATTTTCTCTTTCTAAATAAAACCCTGCCATGTGTTACATCCCCAGTCACTTTTGGCTGTAACGTTAGCAGAAGATGTTGCCATAATGGGGGAGTGAAGATACCAATCACATTTGTTAGTGCAGGTGACGCGTCTATCAGATTTAAAGACAAACCAACCTGTAGCTAGGGATGGGTGGACAGGTCAGTTTCTGTTTCTCTTGGTTTCTGATTTTTCTAGTCTTTAATACATGTATTTGTAGTCACACTTTACATTAGAATATGCATTTTGCAGCAGAAATGTTTACTTGTGCACTTTCTCCACACTGGCCTTTGGTTCTTAGACATTGGGAATAAAAGGATTTGGAAAGCGCATACATTTAAATGTATTTCTTTTGCTCTTTTTAGCGAAATCTTCAAATACTTGTCAAAACACTCCTTCAGAAACACATATTTGCCATTCCCCTATTGCTCCAATGTTGCTTTTATTTTATTTTCTATGAAAAATCCACTCTCTCCCTTCCCCTGCTCCCCAGTTATGATATATTACACAAAATTTAGACCGCCTAGTAATTGATCCAAATAGATTTACAGAAAATAAACCTGCTGTTCCTGTCACTGGAACATCAGGCAGCCCACATGGGTGATGAACCATTATTACTTTGATGAGATCATCCGTAATTTGTTTTATCGGCTTTCTCCCATGTAGCAATTATGCTTTGAAAAAGCCGTACAAAATCTTACACTATTTGCAAATGCAGCTCATCTCTTAGGGGAAGGCTGCTTTGTCTTTGTCCCCAGTTTAACCTTTTAAATACTGGTTTTCTGAAACCCACAGAAAGCCTACATGTCTAGGGGTAAACTTGCATGTATAGGGTCATAATCATACATTGACATGTTGGCTGGGATGAGGAGGTCCATGGTCTTGGCATGAGAACATCCCTCCTCTTGGAATGAATGTGAGATACATTATGCAATGTTTTGGGATGCTGGGAGTGGTTGTGGTTTGTGCAGTTGAAATCTTGCAACTCTAAAGAGTCCTTCAAGCGGATGGTATCTCTAAGTGGTGGATGGCGGGGAGAGGGCAGCAAAGCGACCGCAGAGGATTGGAGACATGTTGGAGGACGGAGCTGTTCGCCACACAGTCTCCCCTTCACCAGCTAAGCTAGCGCGCTGTCTACAATTACAATGGAGAACCTCGTTCTGTCATCAGTGTCATCGACTGCCAGGCCAGTTGGCATATATTATGAAAAGGTGCCATCTTGTCCTTTGCCTCAGGTAAATGCCTTGAATTGGCCCTGGTCACCTCCACTCGCTTCCTTTCCTCTCCCTCGTGCAAAAAATGTGTGTGTGTGGCACTCCTTCACCAAAAAGAGAGTTTTCCCAATATACCAGGTTTGGGGAATCATTTTCAGCCCAAATGCCACAGTCCCTCATGGGCAACCTTTCCAGGGCTGCATGCCAGGGGTAAGCTGGTCCAGAGGCAAAAAGTCAGTGGGTTCCTGAGGCAAAAGTAGGTAGAGCACGGGTGTCAAACACAAGGCCCGGGGGCCAAATCCGGCCCGCCAGACCTCGTCATGTGGCCCGCCGAGCGCCCCAGCCAGCGGGACCCAGCAGTGGGACCTTGCTGCTGAAGCGCCGCACCAACAAAGCGCCGACAAACAGCTGGGGCCGGGAAAATGCTTTTTGCCCCTGGGTCCCTTCAAGCTCTTTTCTGGCGCTGAATCAAGGCGGCGACCCCCCCCTTCCCTTTCTTTCTTCCTCTCTCTCGTTCTTATTCTTTCTTTCCCTCTCCTTCCTTCTTTATCTCTGTCTTCTCTCCCTCTTTCTTTTTCTTTCCTTCTTTATTCCTTCTTTCCTACTCTTCTTTCTCTCACCTCTTTCCTTCCTCTCTCCCTCCTGCTCCCCCTTCCTTCCTTCCTTCCTTCCTTCCTTTCTTCCTTCCCAACTTTCTTCCTCTCCCTCATTCTTATTCTTTCTTTCCCTCTACTTCCTTCCTTCTCCCTTTCCGTCTTCTCTCCCTCTTTCTTTTTCTTTCCTTCTTTATTCTCTTCCTTATTTCCTACTCTTCTTTCTCTCCCTTCCTTCCTTCCTTCCTTCCTTCCTTCCTTCCTCCCCTCCCTCTCCCTCTCCCTCTCCTCAGAAACATAGGATGCTGCTTTATACTTCTGGCCCTTAAACCCTGGAAGCAGGAGAGCAGCTCCAGTGAGTCAACCTCAGCCAGTCCCTTTGGTGAAGGGTGGTGGCTCACTGGCAGAACATCTGTCCTGCATGCAGAAGGACCCCAGCATCTCCAGGTACTAGTAGCTCTGCAAAGCTCCTGCATGAAACCCTAGCGAGCCTCCACCACCCAGTGCAGTTACCAAAAATCATTTTTCAATAAATTGTACAATAATTGTACATTTGAATATCTACTTGCCATTATTCTGACTATGTTTCTGCTTTCAGAGCTAGTTATTACTTACATTATTACAAAAAACAGTAATAATTGAATGCAGTGACAATAATTTATGATAATAAAGAGTGGACACATAGTCCTACACATACAACCAGCCCTTTGAGGGTGACCAAACTGCTGATGCGGCCCCCGATGAATTTGAGTTTGACACCCCTGAGGTAGAGCAATAGATTGGACTCTTACCTTTGCAGAGGACGTTGTGTGGCCGTATTCCACCTACACAAATGCCAGTGGCTTCTACATGTACACGTCTCCACAGCCTCTATCCAGACAAGCAAGAAACACGAGCAGTTCAATGACACATTTTGGTCAGGTAAAAACACCTGAGGCATGCAGCTCCCTGGGGCTGGGAAGGGTCTTGGAGAGAATACGAAGGGCAGAATAGAACTGGAGCAGTGCCTTTTGCAACAGGTCATTTCATTAGCGCAAGAAGTTTCTGAGCTCTGGGCTCAGTACTGCACCTACGATTTCATATTAAACCCTTTTTCTGCCTCGCCCACTTCCAGCTACTCTCTGAAGACTGGAGAAGAGACCTTCTTAAGAATATTAGGGGGGTGGGCAGGGGAAGGACTAGACCCTGTGAAAAATGAACATCGTGTTTTAGCTGCCGTTCATTCATTTTCAGTTTGAATTCTTGCTATTTAAAAACGCGGGTGGCGCTGTGGTCTAAACCACAGAGCCTAGGGCTTGCCTATCAGAAGGTCGGCGGTTCGAATCCCCGTGGCGGGGTCAGCTCCCATTGTTCAGTCCCTGCTCCTGCCAACCGAGCAGTTCAAAAGCATGCCAAAGAGTGCAAGTAGATAAATAGGTACCGATCTGGCAGGAAGGTAAACAACGTTTCCGTGCACTGCTCTGGTTCACCAGAAGCGGCTTAGTCATGCAGACAAATGCTGGCTCCCTCAGCCAGTAAAGCGAGATGAGCGCCGCAATCCCAGAATCGTCCGCAACTGGACTTAACAGTCAGGGGTCCCTTTACCTTTACCTTTAAAAAACAAAACCTGCACATAGATATTCTGTTGCTGTGCCCATTACCTAGGTTAAGGTGCCATTTAGCACCTAGCTTTCGTATCTCAGTTTCTAACATTGAACCGGAGGACCAGAGCCTGAAGTTCCCCACCTTTGCCCTATATAGATCTGGGTTTAGGGTAGTGTGATCAGTTAAGCTGCACTGGGCATGGAGCCTTGGGGCCGCCACCAAGGGTGCCACAACTATGAGTTTGAATGGAGCGTCAGGGGCAGAGGGGTGCCATTTTGGCATTGACCAGGGCGCCGCTGAAATTTGAGACCCCA
Organism: Zootoca vivipara; assembly: GCF_965207765.1. Taxonomy (NCBI): domain Eukaryota; kingdom Metazoa; phylum Chordata; class Lepidosauria; order Squamata; family Lacertidae; genus Zootoca; species Zootoca vivipara. The sequence continues at coordinate 27,960,035 of NC_142586.1, read as the reverse complement.
AGGTCCGCCACTGAGATCTGTGCGCAGCATACTTCTTTTCCCTCCTGGCTGAAATATTTGACATCTATCAAGATTTTTCTCATGAAGTATCTAAGCTCTGGAGTCAGAGCTACTTCCCTGTCTTACTTCACTCTACTTTCAGCCATTTTAACCTCCTTGCATTTCTGTCATCACGCTGTTATCAGAGTCGGTTTAGAACCATTATCTCTCCTCTCCTCCACTTTTTATCTATACAAACCTTCGTGTCTTTTTAATTTCACTGACAGCAGAAAACCAGGGACACGTCTCCACCCATTGAACCATACGGCCAAATCACTTCATTCTTCTTAAGCCTATGACAGTTACCTAAAATATATTTCTGTCACCATTCTTGGCTATTAGTAAGGCAAATATAGGGGAGTTTTTTTCCCCATCCTAAAAGTTGGATTTATCTTTATGATTCAATCTCCTTTTTCTTTATTGCTTCCCCTCATTGCTGTGAATTACAACTGGCAGGAAGTTCATTACTGTTAAATAATTTGTATTTTGTACAAGTTTTGCCAAAGGCACAGATTGATCATTTCTTAGCCTTAACTTTCCACGGAGTAAATCTTGTTTTGTTCGTAGCATCCACATTTGGTACTGATTCTTTGTGAATAACCCTGAAGCCATCTCTATCGTAGGCTATCCAGTATTGTCAGTAGCTTCTAATTAAAGATGTTATCGTCCCCTAATGCCTGATCTCATTCCTGATGCTAGCCAGTTGCCCAAACAAGGCTTTTCAAGGTACATTAGCCTGGGGAGCCCAATGAGAGGGAAAACGTTGCAGTCAAATGCAAGTTGATACAGGAATATTTCGAATTGAATTGTAATGGAGAGGTGGATCTAAAAACAATATGGGATGCCGGGAAGGGGTTATTTTATACAACAAAATAAGATTGATAAAATTGCTAAAGAAGAAAAGGAAAGGAAACTGGTGGAAGAAATAAAGAGGAAGGAGAAATTATTATACAAAACTGAGAAAAAAGAATTTAATAAAGAAATTAACATTTTAAGGGGTGAATATGAAAGGATGGCAGAACAAGAAATGGAAAGAGAAATTCAGTTCTGGAAATATAAAAATTTTTGAGTGGGCCAACAAGCCGGGGAAGTTGTTAGCGTGGAAATTAAAGAAAAGGAAAAGTGAAAGATGGATAAACAGACTAAAAGTAAAAGGGAAATTGATTGAAAGATCCAAAGAAATTAGGAAAATATTCAAAAAAAATTATATAAACCTATATCGAAAGAAAGAGGAAAAAGAGGAAGAGATAACAAATTTCCTAAGAGAGGGAAAACATTGTTTCTAATGGGAGGGACAACATTTTTTTTTTTTAAAAAAAAAAGTTTTCCGAGAAAATGGATGGCATAATGCAATAACTATCCTCACTTCCACCCTGCTGGCTCAAGGTGGTAAAACTACCTTCATAGTTTGCCCCCCTCACATACGCTTTAGGATTTCAACTTCAGTGTCATATGTAGATTGCTGCTTAGATAGGTCTCACTTAGTTTAAGCCTCACACTCTTTAATACACACCCTCCAACATTTCTCTGATGAAAAAGGGACATCCTATTCCATAGTAATAATAAAAATAATTCTACTACAGTGGTACCTTTGGTTATGAACTTGATTCATTCTGGAGGTCCATTCTTAACCTGAAACTGTTCTTAACCTGAGGTACCACTTTAGCTAATGGGGCCTCCTGCTGCCGCCACCGCACGATTTCTGTTCTCATCCTGAGGTAAAGTTCTTAACCCGAGGTACTACTTCCGGGTTAGCGGAGTCTGTAACCCGAAGTGTTTGTAACCCAAGGTGTTTGTAACCTGAGATTGTACCACTGTATTTAAACCCTGCCCATATGACTGGGTTGCTTCAGTCACTTTGGGCAGCTTACGACTTATATAAAAATATAATGAAACATTAAACAGTCAAAAACCTCCCTAAACGGGGCTGCCTTCAGATGGCTTGTGGGTTGGATAACTCCATACCCTCCAACATTTATCCAATGAAAATTGGGGCACCCAGTGCTTTTTTTCTTTAAAAAATGTTTAGGGGTACTCTATTTCCATCTGAGACTCAGGAAACACCGTGACAGGAAATGAGGGGAACCCGATGATTCACCATGCTAGAAATTTTTTTAAAAAAAACATTTTTAGTTTCTTCTCCCATTAGATTCACAAAACGTTTAGGGGTATGCATACCCCTGTGTCCCCCCAGAAATATAGCACTGGGGACACCCTTCCATACCCTTCAATATTTCTCTGATGGAAACTGGGACATCATGAGGAAATACGGGACATTCCAGGATCAAATCAGAAACCGGGACGGCTTCTGTAAATCCAGGACTGTCCCTGGAAAATAGAGACACTTGGAGAGTCTGTTGATATGGAACAACTGAAGCTGCCATTGGTCTATCTAATTCAGTACTGTCTACACTGGTCGGTAGAGCTCACCACGGTTTTAGACCATGGTGAAGGATCTCTCTTCCTTTCCCTACCTGGAGATACCAGGGCTTGAACCTGGGACTTTCTGCATTCGAAGCTGATGCTCTACAGCTGGCTGTTCCCCATCATGCTGACCTACATCACTCATTTTGGATGAGGCCTCATTTTGGAATAAATGTTGCTGTTTGTTTTACCTCAGTTCAGTGGCTCGTTTGCTTTTCACTCCAGTCCCTGCACAGATAAGGTCCTTAACATTGAATGAGAAGAAAAGTTGAAATGCTGTTTCCATATTTCAACTTGTTGGAAACCATTGAAGGTCAGTCACACTGGTGGTTTTTTGGGAGAGAATGGGAGTTTAAAAATATCCTTGGGGTTCCAACTAAGTTCTACTCAGAACCTAGGGAAGTCATGTCCTTCTTTCTTTTATAGGGTTTTCTCTAACGTTGGATAGAACCTTGAATAAATATATTTGAGGGCCTGCCTGAGCCACATGACAGGTTATGCATTTCAGAAAGAACTAAAACTAAGAGAAATAAATAATAGTCCAATGTTGTGAAAGCATGCTTCATCTAAATTAGCTGACAGTATTGGCTAACAAATGTAGAAGCTGAGTGCTGAGTGCACAGGCTATGCTTCATTCTCACAGAGACCCTGACACACTGCTTTAATTAAAGACTTATCTGTGAAAACACTTGCTCAGAACACTTTTTCACCTTCAAGGCATTTTAGTTCCCACAGTCTGTTAATGCATCACACGCTGGTTTCTTAGAAAAGCAGATTCCCCCCCCTCAAAAAAGGTGTCTTTTCCCCAAGACTTTGCAGATGTGTTTGGGCTTCATTAAGACAAGATGACTGTACATTTGTCATGTTTTGCACACAACTGTAGCTGCTACACTCAGTGCGGACTTAAATGCGGGTTTCTTAGGCATTCCATGTTCACTTCCCAGCTTTAAAATGACGGCATCTTTCTTTGAACCTTACAAAGATTATAGATTGCATTAGTCCCACAACTGCTATTGACAACAAACCCTCCAAGTGTCCCAATTTTCTAGGGACAGCCCCAGATTTACAGAAGCCATCCCAGTTTCTGAGTTGACCCTGGAATGTCCCGCTTTTTCTTAGGACATCCCTATTTTCATTGGAGAAATGTTGGAGGGTATGTTAACTGACCCTGAGGTAGCCAAGATGGTGCTCTCTGGAGGTTGTTGGTCTCAAACTCCCATCATCCCTGAACATTGGCCATGTTGTATGGGGCTAATAGGAGTCCAACAACCTCTGGAGGCCATCCCATTCTCTACCTCTGGTCTAGACTAAGAGCCAGAGTGATGTACTGGTTCAGATTTCAGATGTGCACTCAGCATAGCTGCCAAGTTATCCCTTTTTTAAAGGGAAATTCCATTATGCTGAATAGGCTTCCTCACGAGAAAAGGGAAAACTTGGCAGCTATGGCACTCAGGACCCCAGGTTCAAATCCTTGCTCAGCTACAGAATTTACAGAATGGCCTTGGGCCTTCCATTTCTCCCAGCCTCACACAGCTCACAAGGCTGTTGTGAAAGCTCAGTGGGAGAGCATTTGCTTTGCATGCAGAAGATCCTAGATTTAATCACCAAGTAGGGATGGAAATATTCCCTCTTTGAAGCCCTGGAAGGCAGCTGCACATCAGTGTAGACGGTACTAAGCCACATGGACCAATGGGCTGACTCTGTATAAGGCAGCTTCCGATGTTCCTATGTACAAAAATCTATCCATGCCACCCTGAGTATCTTGCAAAGGCAGCTAGGATAAAAGATCAAGGGAAGTAATAATACCACTCTATTCTGCCTTGGTCAAACCACACCTGGGATACTGTGTCCAATTCTGGGCACCACAATTTAAGAAGGGTATTAGCAAGTGGAACATGTGCAGTGGAGGGTAACCAAGATGATCAAGGACCGGAAACCAAGTCTTATGAGGAGCCGTTGAGGGAGCTGGGCAGTGCTTTTTTTCTGGGGGGATGCAGAGGGATGCATACCCCGAAACATTTTGTGAATCTTTGCCCTTTTGTCCATTTACTGTATTTATTTTCCCCCAATGGTGATTTTCTTGAGTCAAAATGAGTACCCCTAACCTTTTTAAAAAAAATAGGGGGGGGCACTCGAGCTATGTATGTTTAGCCTGGGAAAGAGGAGACTGGGAGGAGATATCTCAAGGGCTGTCACATGGAAGAGGGAACAAGCTTGTTTTCTCCTGCTCTGGAGGGTAGGACTCTAGCCAATGGCTTCAAGTTACAAGAAAGGAGATTCCGACTAAACATCAGGAAAAACTTTCTGACAGTAAGAGCTGTTCGACAGTGGAACAGTCTCCCACAGGAAGTAGTGGACTGTCCTTGCTTGGAGGTTTTTAAGCAGAGGTTGGATGGCCATCTGTCATGGATACTTTAGCTGAGATTCCTGCATTGCAGGGGGTTGGACTTTATGACCTTTGGGGTCCCTTTCAACTTTATGATTCTCCGATTCAGTGATTCTATGAAAAAGGTAGCAAGTAAAACAAAAGAATTGTTATGTTATGGGTATAGAACAGAAAGGCAATAGGCTGAATGGGTGAAATGGCAACTAGCATGTGCATCCACTGCTTCTGTGAGTTGTTTTTTCATGCAATGAAAGCAATTTGATTATGTGAACACCAAAGCAATCACTACTAAGGTGCCAAACCTGCATGGAAATCCAGCTTTGGTCCAAGTTAACACTCATTTGCAAAGCTAGGTTTTCTACCACAAGAAATAAAGAAAGGAAATCTTTTCAGGGTGTATTCACTGGGAGAAAATTGGGAGAGCAACTTAAATTGTCAAAACTGCTCACGATGAGGGTGAAGACCTTTAGTTGATTATAGCACCATCGTAACTATTTCCTGTAGGAAACATCATATGCTGCAGTTAAAATATCTTACTGCCCCACTATCATTGACCGGTAAGTAGATGAGAGAATGGGCTAGGCTAGGGTATCTCTAGTATCCATACATACTTGGCTCTGAATGCCATAAGTAAATGGCACTCTCGCCATTTGCACTTTTTCAGCTTTGAGAGTTGTTATCAGTCTAGATAGCAAGGGGTTCCTTATTTAAGAAAGGCTTGCAAATGTCCTAGAGCTCACTTAGAGGTGTGTTTCCTGCCCCCCTCTCCCTCTCTCTCTTTTCTCCCCCACCCCTCTCCTGGCATACCGTTTCTGTTTTCTCAATTAGCTGAGGCAAGTGTAACATTGTCAACAGCTGCCAGAACTGTGCGGAGCAAGGCAGCTTTTTATGACTGTGAAGGTTATTATCAATTTAGATAGAGATTTCCACAGTGTAGTTGAACACAGAAGCAACGCTAATACACATGAGAACTGTGTGGTGCTTGCCCACTGTTTGTGAAGCTGTTTGGGTGTCACTAAATCCTTCTCTGTAACACTGTTGTTTTTCGTTTTTGTTTTTTCTTGGTACAGTTTGCTCTGGATTACGATCAGAGGTGATGCCAGCCGTCCAGCTTGCTGGGAAAATACTTCTCAGTTCTTCGGGTGGCCTATGAAATATTCTCACTTTAGTACGCCTTACAAATTGTCCCAGCTTTTAAAGAAGTGGTGGCAACTTACCCCAGCTGTTGACCTCAGATTCCTTGTTGAAGTTCTCAGTGAGGCAGGAGCAAAGGGTGGGGTGAGGAGAGACCTTCCCCTTCCCCTTCATTATTCATTTGACATTATATGTTATCATGGGACTACTCAGTTTATCCAGGAAGAGAGGATGAGAGAGAGATGATGCAGGCTTAGGATATAAAGTTTGTTGGACAGCTTGCCTTCTCTAAAGTCATGTTCTCAAGTTCACAACATTTCTACAATAGTAAACTAGAGGTGTGCACTTCCCCCCTTTCCATGGTTCATGGCAGAAGTAGACAAGATTGCTCCTTCCAGATCAACCCCAGGCAGCATGGGCAATGATCAGAGATGATGGGAGTTGTAATTCACAACATCCAGAGGGCACCACTTTGGCTTCCATTGGCCCAGGGCTATTGCTCTGAGAGGTCTTCTCCATGTCCTCCTCATTCCCCGCATAGCTCCTATTTGTACTAGTGCTTGGATGCGCTTAGATGCCACCTTCATTGTTTTGGACACCACCAGGCCATTAGCTTTCAACATTGTTCTGTGGAATGCTAGATCTAATTTATTTATTATTTTAACACCTTCTTCCATATATGCCTGCCTGTTCACTGAGATCTCTTAAAGCAGATTGAAAAATCCTGTTTTGGCTGAAATGTCCCCCTGGAAATTGTCGAGGGGTGGGGGCAATCAAGTGGAGGACCAAATACAGATAGTCTTGACTGCTTCACACCTGTTCTGTGGACCACCTGAATGTCCACAGACTGCTAGTCACCCATAGACTATGACTTGAGAGCCACTGACCTGTATCTCACGGCTTGCTGTCTGTGCCTCTACAATACCAGTGAAGGCATAAAGACCTCATCTATAGATCTCAGGACACAAGAAATAGCATATTTTAATTGTTTCTAAATCACATGTTTTTTCTTGCTTGCTGTGTTTCTTGCTTTGCAAACCATGGGGCTGGGGATGGATGTACAGTACCTCACAGCAAGGGACATAGGTCTGTTCATCTAAGCATTTGCTGCTAGCCCATTGTTCTGAATGACTGAAATAGAAGTACACAAGGAATCCAGTCAGCTTCCACCCCCACCTTGTCGGAAACAGTTGCTCGAAACAGGCACACTCCTCCCTCCCTCCCTCTCTCTCCCTCTCCCTCTCCCCCCCCCTCTCTCTCAGCATGAGTCCTGCTCTTATTTTAAAACTCTTAACACCAGTTGCTCTCCACTTGCTGTCCATATACAGTATCAGATCCTCTTGTGTAAGGAAATCTCCCCTCAATTCCTCGAGCGCCAGCCCCTCTTTCTCAATTTGCGACTGGTGACAGGTGCCTCTTTCGGTCTTGGATTCGATACTATTTGCAAATAGCCTTATCGCTCCAGCTGGATGTGTCTGTGTGTCGGGAGGGGGATGTGCACCGCCAGCAAAAGGCCCAAATTAGCATTTTGCTAATTCCTCCAAATTGCCAAATTCTTGGTTCTGGGCCAAGACATTGTCAAAACATTATGCAACAGCAGAAGAGTGGGAGTTGCAATTGAGGAGCGAGTTTGGCATTGCAGGGATTCCCCCCCCTTTTTTTTCTTTTTACAAAGATGCAGAAAGGGGTGGTTTGAAGGAAGAGATGCATATATGGGCATAGGGTAACACCCCAAGCCTTCCTCTCTTCCTTTTTCTCCTCCGTGGATGTTCCACATTTGCTCAGCTTGCCACAGGCTGCCGTGAAGTCCAGGTCTGACACAGGGAAGGTGATGGGCATATGAGCCAAAGGCAGCTGGAGTAGACAGAGGGTGGAGCTCAGGGACCAGATGGGATAGAAGCAGGGTAGGGCTGGTACAAAACTAAGTGAGCCAAAATGAGAGAGTCAGTCTTAGTTGAGCCCATTGTGACAAGTTACATTGAGACTGTTGAACTAGCCTTGGAGGCTGAGATTCCAATGCCTTGTGCCTCTCCGTTGCATTTAGAACAGGACATGATGAACACTTGGCCTTCCAGATAGACTTCAAGTTCCATCATCCCTAGCCAACATAGCCAGTGGTCAGGGATGATGGGAATTATAGTCTAGCAGCATCCAGAAGATCTCAGCCTAGTCCAACTACATGATCAAAGGCACCTGAGATAAGGTGCTGAAGATTAGCAGGTGGAGACTCCGGCTCAAGGCTTGACTTGGTGCCTCACCAATAGACATTTACCACTGCAAATATTATTTGACTCCCAGAAGGAAGTGCCTGCACCCAGTGTGTGTAACACAGACCCAACAAGTTCATATTGTATTTGGACTTTGGTCGAAATCCTAGTTTACCCACAATCCACTGCAAGTTGTGTATTCATATGGAGATGCAGGAAAAATCCTGCACTGCAGATTGAGTATGAAGCATGGGTACTTGATATGAGACCACATGCTTGGGGTAGGGTTGCCATGCATCTGGAATTTCCCATACATAGCTGGTATTCAGCCCTCTTAAATGGCATCCGGGCAAAAATCCCTGAGCTAATAACCTTGCCAATAAAAAGCTCAGCAACTCTGTCCACCCTCTGTCTCAAGGAAGTGCCAATACCTTTAGCCCATGGTAGACACCTTCAGTCCAGCCGAACACCAATAAGACTACCAAGGTCTAAAATTTTCAATGCTTTGCTGGGTGTAGGCTTAGATGCACATTTCCAGACAGAGGACAGCCATCCTTCTTCTGTTGGAGCATGGCTCTCAATTGAGCTCTGTTCCTTAGCACACTGACATTTCCAGCATGGAAAAGCAAATGGCAACGGTTCCATGCTTCAGTGTTGGCAAATTCAGAGAATCCTTGAACTCATCTTGATAAAAAATGTTGCTTACACATTTATAGCAAGAGGTGGAATGGAGATGAAGGAACTGGCAGCATCAGAAGTAATTTCTCCTTAATCCAGTGGCACAGGGCCTGTGGCCCTCTAGATGTTTATATACTCCAGCTTCCATCATCCCCAGCCAGCATGGCCTATCCCTGCTCAAATTCCAGAGCCCTACAGGATGCTTCTATGAGCCACAACCTCAACACAAAAAGTTTGCCATGTCTAAGTCTCACTGAAATCCATGGTGCAGGTTAGTGACAACTAAGTCTAGCCCCTTTGATGTCCAGTTTGACACCAACAAGACTGAGCAAGTGCCTCTGGCACTTGGAGGGTACTTGCATGTAATTTGCATTCGCAAAGCAATAATCCATTTTATGTTATTTTTACTAACGCACGTGCACTTTTGTGCACACTTTCCCCTAATAAGTACTTTTTGAGCACGTTACTTGGTTGAAGACGTGCATCCTGAAAATTCTGAGAAGTGTGAAGGATAGCTTTGCAAATTGTTTCAGAAAGTGCAAATTATGCTGGTTTGCCTTTTAATGCAAACCACATTGAATTTCTCTGCCCCCTGTAATCCAAAGTCATGCTAGCAAAACAACAACACCGCATGCATTCTGCCAGCAGCAAATAATATACAACTGTTCGGAATGGCAACATCACAGTGCTTATATCCCCTGTGCCTGACCTTGTGGAGCACAGTTTCATGCAGTCATCGTGGAAGAACGTGGAACAGGTGTGGCAAAAGCCATCTCATTCAAAAATGGTGCTGGTGTTCTTTATTGAGAAGTAATTCTAGAGGACAAGTAACAATTATAGACCTTCCAGACACTCTGAAAACAGCCTGCGTTCATTTATATCTGGCACAGATGCAGAGGAGGCAAACTGGACCACTCAGCTTTTTAAACATTTGCAAGGTTTCAAGCTTTTATTCCTTACCTGTTGTTAAGTTCTATGTGTTCAGTTTATCCGTATGTTTTATCTTATGCTGGTCTGTGACCAGAATAAAGTTTGATACTGATACAGATCCTGATGCAAGCTTTTGGAAGCTTTTCCCCCCCTAAGGCTAACTGATGAATATTGGGCAGGGTGGCAATTTTTATTAGGCTCACAGCTGTGGACCAAAGGGTTAAGCCTCCCCATTTCTACCCGTATGTGCCCCCAATGAAACTGGGGGAGAGGGTCAAATTGGAAAAATCCCCTGGCATGGCTACTAGCCATGCAATTAACATAATATGTAGTTTGACCTTTATGTTGTGTTTTCCCCCACGGGATTAGCTTTAAATCCCCTCCTTTATACCATCCAAAAACTACTGGTGATGTTTCAGTGCTTTGCCTCAGCTGAAAGTTAATTAGAATTTAGACAACTGGTTCATGTCATTGGGTTTCATTTAAAATCCACTAACTTTTTTAAACACACACACTTAATACACCTCTCTGCATCAGGAGCAAAATCTAATCTGCAAATACATTCATTGCTGAATGGGGGAAAATTCTTTTTTCTTTTTAACAGTGCAAAAGTTACCTTATTTAGCACTCTATTTAAGAGAACATTAAACACTTTCCTCATATCATGCTATTAATGTGAAAGGCCATATCTACAATAGATAAACACACACATTATCTGATAGGGATTATGGATACAGATGAGTAAAAACTTAGTTTGGTTCTCATTATCCTCTAAACGGCCCTCCAGATGTTTTGGCCTACAACTCCCATGATCCCTAACTAAGAGGACCAGTGGTCAGGGATGATGGGAATTGTAGTCCAAAACATCTGGAGGGCCGAAGTTTGGGGATGCCTGCTCTAAACCTACCTTCATGCTTCCTGAAATACACAAACAAAAATGCTGCAATCTTTGGAAATTCACACTTCCTTGAATTTTGTGATGCAGTTCCCTAAGCAAAAATGGGTGTCTATTGTGTGTGCATCAAAATGCATATAATACTGAAACAGACTTACAAAAATTAATTATATGAGGGATTATTATTATTATTGATAGCCTGCCCATCTGGCTGGGTTTCCCCAGCTACTCTGGGTGGCTTACAACATATATAAAAACATAATAAAATGTCAAACGTTAAAAACTTCCTGGTACAAGGCTGCCTTCAGATATCTTCTAAAATTTGTGTAGTTCTTCATCTCCTTGACATCTGAATGGAGGCCGTTCCACAGGGACTGTGCCACTACCGAGAAGGCCTTCTGCTTGGTTCCTTGCCAAAACATGAATATTGGGCAGAAAAAGGTGGATATTGGGGTAAATGCACACTTTAAAAAAAAGAATCACAACCTGATGTGGAAATGTGATGAGCTGAACTTAATATTGGAAAAATGAGTAATGAAGATGGCATAGCTGCCAAGTTATCCCTTTTTTACAGGGATTTTCCCTTATGCTGAATAGGCTTCCTCGCGAGAAAAGTGAAAACTTGGCAGCTATGGAAGATGGACAGATCCATCTATCCCTAGCTGCAGGGTGTCTTCTACTTTTAGGGTGTTGTACTAAGTTAGGTCCATTAATTTCAGTGGATCTATTCTGAGTAAAACAGCTGAATGCCACCATTTCAATTTTAATCCATCTATGCACATTTCCCCTTTGTATGATGTATGCATGAAGGAACCTTACCCCACAGCAGCTTTGACGTTGATCTATCTTCTGAACAGCAAAAGAAAAATCACAAAACGACACCTTCCGAAGATGACAGGGAGAACATGGGAAGAAAGTCAATAGACGTTTATGCCCAAGATTTAGAATGGAGGACATCCTTCGGCAATGAGAACAGAAAAGGCAGCAACACCGATGCATTGCAAGTTCTCTTAGAGGGGTTTGTGCTCCTTAAACATCTTGTATGGGAGTTTAAACATCTCTCATGATTTCCTTTTTCAAAATAAGCAACAGATTGGCTTTGATGTTATCTGTCCCTTAGATGAGTCAGTTGGGTTCAAAGCCTGACCTCCAGCTAACTGCCTATTTCCTCTGAGAGAGGCATATAAGGACTCTGAGCTCATTTTGGTTTGGGTTGTGTGTGTTTTTTGTACTGAATGGGAGTCTTGATATTATTATGAGATAATGTTGAGTCCTTTCATACATTATTGTTTGTTTACCGTCCCAGCAGGCCTATTAAGAGCTAATGTAATAAGATCTATTAAGATCTAATGTACATTTTTGTTTGTTTGTTTTTGAAATGTATTTACCATCTTCCCAAATAATTATTATTTATTTAGTATCTATTATTAACTGAATTTAGATAGCTATCCCATAATATAAGCTCTCTGGGCAGCTCACAAGATGAAAACGCCAATTAAATGCAATACCAAACAACAACAACAACAACAACAACAACAACTATTGAAAGTTAAATGCACAATTAAAACATATATTTTAAAATAAAGAGGACCAAAGATTGTAAATTATTTATAAGACGTGGGTGACTCTATCTGTTGCCAGCAAGACTACGAATAATTCACATAACTCCAGGTGGTTTCATATCAAACATATTCAGTCAATAACATGAAATGAAAATGAAACAAACACAAATAAAATAAAATAAAATAAAGGGAGTGGAGCAAAAAAAGGTCTTACAGCCTAAATCATTCAGGGTGGGCAATATTGAAGTGGATAGACTGATGGTCTGGGGCACTGATGAAACAGTGGTTTGTGGCCATTGAGTCACTTCCTATGTCCCATATTGAACAGGCCATGGGAGTAAGTAGCATTTGAACAAGTAAGAGTGGAATCCCTGAAAAAGTAGCTCAGAGAATGGAGACTGAGCGGAAAGCCTCTGAACAACAGTTGACTACTAAGTGGAAAATGTGGACAAGCCTTACCCCTCAATAAGGGCCCTGACCTTCAAAAGCATGGCAAGGGCAGAGATGTTGTTGTTTAGTCGTTTAGTCGTGTCCGACTCTTCGTGACCCCATGGACCATAGCACGCCAGGCACGCCTTCCGACCTGAGGGACTCATCTTCCAGCATCATAACTTTTATATGCCTGCTGTCTTTGTCCATGGAGTTTTCTTGGCAGGGATACTGGAGTGGCTTGCCAGTTCCTTCTCCAGGTGGATCACGTTTAGTCAAAACTCTCCACTATGACCTGTCCATCTTGGGTGGCCCTGCATGGCATAGCTCATAGCTTCTCTGAGTTATTCAAGCCCCTTCGCCACGACAAGGCATTTATCCATGAAGGGGAAGGGGAGAGATACCTTTCTGCAAAACAAAACTGTGGTAGAAAATTTTATTTTATTTTTGGAAACTGGGTGGCCATTTAATCAAACTGTTGTCTGGTCAAAGTCCAATTTAAAGATTTGCAACCATCATGAGTGACATCAATTTAGTGTTGACAATCAACAGTTACTGCAGCAGGACTTTTTGACAGGAAACTGAGCAGGCTGTGTAGTCACAGCCTTCCTCACTATGGCAAGAGGCACTGCCTTTCAATTTGAATTATAGTGAGCATTTCTAAATTTGCATTTGGTATATATAAATGAGAATATGAGAGAATTGTATGCACATATTTGTCTTCTTTTGCCCTCTTTTTGGTGGTGCATAAGTGTCCACATTCGTTGGTAGGCTGCTTGTCTGCATCAGACCTTTAACTGTGGCATCCCCAGTGCCATTATTATTACTTAATTGTTTTTGTTAAAGATTTCATTAGGTTACAAAAGTACATACAGTGTCTTCTGTTTTCCATTCATAGAATCCTTTCTACAGATCAGTTATATTCAATGCGAGACACTAATGTTACATACGCAAACAAAACCCAGTGCCATTATTAAGAGGCTTCTGTGCTCTCTGAGAACACGGTCAGAACGGTCTGTATATAATTGCAACAATGTGGGGGATGATATTTATTTGTTGCATTCGTATGCTGCGCTTCCTCTCAAGAGCTTGGAACACCACTTATTTTAAATCACTATGTTCTTTGAAGCTTTTTCAATTACAGAACAGTGACACATTAACCAGCACTTAACTTATTCATTTCAAATACAACAACGAATTTTCAGTTGCATAATATCTTTTTTTTTTTTTGCGGTAGCTCATCCAAAGCGTAACACGCAACTTTGTAGGACCTTTACTAACATTGTTGAAACCTGGCTTATAAAAAAAAGAGAAGAAAAATCAGTGCCACCATGACAGTATAAATATTGTAGTGAGTCTAGCAAGCCTTGGGTGCATTGTCAGCAAACAGAACTGAAGTTACAGTGGTACCTCGGTTTATGAACACAATTGGTTCCGGAAGTCTGTTCATAAACTGAAGCATTCATAAACTGAAGCGAACTTTCCCATTGAAAGTAATGGAAAGTGAATTAATCCATTCCAGATGGTTCCGCAGCGTTCGTAAACTGAAAATTCATAAACCGAGGTGTTCATAAACCCAGGTTCCACTGTACCTCGTTTCTCTTGGCTGGATGATCCTTCTGAGGACCACCTTTTGACCTCATCAATCCTGTGATGAAAGTCAAAACTTCACCCTTCCATACAGACATTTGACAAATGTCACCTCTAGAGCAAGGATGGGCAACTATATGGCTGGATTCTAGTCACCATCACTCAGAATGACCAGGGGTGATGGGAGTTGGAGTCTAACAACATCTGGAGAACCACGTGCTCCTCATCCTTATTCAAAAGATTGCAACCGCAAGCTGATTGAAGGGGAGAGGTTCCTTCCACCCTCTGGCTCTTTTTCTCCGCATTCCCCCCCCCCAGGGTGGGGGAAAATATAGGTGCAATCCTCCCCCGCTCCATATTGTGCACGAACCGCAATACGCAGCCTACACATTGCTCGTGTCTGAGTTAAGCTAGAGGGGACTTGGTTGAATACCTTCTGCCTGGGAAACTTCCTCAGAAGGTTAGAGCAACAAATTGTGCCGCAATGCTGGGTTGGTCTCCATCATATTTTAATAATTAAACACTGATTACCACACTCTGCATCAAATGAAGCAAGGCAACAAAACCTGTGCAAACAGCTATTCACACACGCTGCTGGCTGTAGAAAACCAATCAGTACCAGCAGTTTAGTGTGGAGTCGTTTTCTTGCTGAATGGCTTATTTGCTTTCATTTGGTTTTTTTATTTTCCCTTCAGTAAATCTCTTTAGTTCACTGTTTGAAGGAGGGGGGAGGGGGAATCTGAAGCATTTCTAGCGGTGGTAGTGATGATAAATAGTGCATGATGATTGCCACTACCACAACTTTCATACTAACTGTAATGAAATTTTTTGGTAATGATGTTATTTACCCACTTGTGGTTTGCAGTTTCCTTTAGCGCATTTTTCTCTTAAGGGCTGTATGAAACTTGATTGAGTTTGCATGACAGTCATACCTCAGTTTAAGTACGCTTCGGTTTGAGTACTTTCAGTTTAAGTACTCCGCAGACCCATCTGGAACGGATTGATCCACTTTCCATTACTTTCAAGGGAAAGTTCAAGTACGCTTCAGGTTAAGTACGGACTTCCAGAACCAATTACACTCATATTTCGGGTTAAGTGCGCTTCAGGTTGAGTACTCTGCGGACCCGTCTGGAACAGATTAATCCACTTTCCATTACTTTCAATGGGAAAGTTCGCTTCAGGTTAAGTATAGACTTCCAGAACCAATTGTGTACTTAAACCGAGGTACCACTGTAAAGGCAAATCTACTGAATCCACGCTTTCAAAAAAAAACACCCAACACGTGTGAACCAAAACACGGCCATCCTTCAAAACTTGCACTTCTCTGCACCTTTTCAATGAAGTTCTCCATGTGCACTCACTGGGGAGTAAGTCCTAGAACTGGGAGTCGTTTCTGAGTAAACATTGAGCATCACATGTCCCTTCTTACAGCCACAGTAAATCAGAGGCATTTATATTTATAAGAGATATTTCTAATCGGCTCTTCATCATAAAAAAAGATCTCAAGGTGGGGAAACAGTGCAACCAATGTACAATGTGCAACACAGAGTTGCATAAAACCAACTAAAATAGTGAGAATTATACATCAGCATAACAATGAAGAACTAAAACTACAGCTAGGAGGAAAACAACTAAAAACTGCAGGGTGGGCTACTCACACTGCATCAAGGGATATGCTAATCACCTACAAATGCCTAGACAAACAGGTGAGTCTGTACTTGGTGCTGGAATCATAGAAATATAGAGTTGGAAGGGACTCTGAGAGTCATCTAGTCAAATGCCCTGCAATGCAGGAATCTCAGCTAAGTTTTTTTCAGGACACTTGCAGGATATGCACCTCTAAAGGATGGAACTGGCAGTGCAATACCCATGCATGTTTTACGCGGACATAGAGTGCCACTGTCCGGTGAAGCTTTCTTCCGAAGAAGCATGTATAGTATTGCAGACTTAGAATCCCTCATCATCTCAAGGTCTTCATTTCTGTCCCTAAAATTAAAATGTGATTTGGTGTAACATTGTAATGCAATTAGCATGCTCCTAGTAAGATGCTCTGTAGGAAACCGCGTCCTTGCCAATTTGATTTAGAAAAGAGAAGCAGGCAGGCTATCAATTATTCGAGAGAGAGAGAGAGAGAGAGAGAGAGAGAGAGAGAGAGAGAGAGAGAGAGAGAGAGAGAGAGAGAGAGACCTCATCTTCTTTTTGCAGGCATTCTGTCCTGGTGTCCAGCATTAGGCAAACAACCCTTTCCTATACACTTGTCACTTCTTGCCACCATCAATATCCACCATCAATATCCTAGCTGCATTATTTACAGTACTGGCTCTGCTGAAAGTTCGTCACAGTTCAGAGCACTTAACAGTTTGTTTATTGATGCCGTTTCTCATTTTTATGGCATGTTTTACCTACGGAGAACAACCTGAGCAATTACTTAGGGGATTATGGCTTTACCGTTTAATAAATAAAGGCATCCACAGTTGTTCAGACTACTTTTTAAGCAGGTCTGTGACTTCCTCATAATCCTGCGGAGCATTCATCCTGGTCTCAGAGGGCTCTTATCAGAGAAGCTATGTGTCTCACTGTAAACCCTGAGCCAGCCATGCCTTAATTTTCCTTCACATCTGGTTGTACCCAATTATCATGTGCAGGGCCGGTTCCACCATTAGGCAGACTGAGGCAGCTGAGTTGGGGTGTCATGAAAGGGTAGAAAATTGTTAAATATACTAACACCACCACCATGGCCAATTTATTACTCCAAAGCCTTCCCCAGTCACAGGTGACAGTTTATATATATTTTTGTTTCATGGATGCTGCATTTAATGGTTTTTATTATTTTTATTGTTTTTCATACTTTGTTTTTTTTGGGGGGGGGGGGCTAAATGCAACTGAACAAAGAAATGTACTGTACTTCTAAATTTGCCTGGATATACTTACTGGCTATTTCTGTAATCTCTCTTAAGAAATTCAATTTAATTCATTATAATCTTACCGTATCAACTGAGCGAGGCATACTGTATTTATATATAGGACATGGATATTCAAAACTGCTTCTCATACTGAAAAAAAGGCTGGTTCTTAAAGAAAGCACCAATAATTTATTGAAACTGAAATCTCTGTTTCTTCTTTTCTGCGCAATGTACTCACTGAGAAGGACATTCTAATTTCTACCACTTTGTTTTCCCTAATAAGCATTTTCCTAATCAGTGGGCTTCGAAAACACCCATCCCATGTGTCAATGGGTAGGATCTCTTACGGAATTTTATGCCAAAATAACCTGCTCAGTCTCAGGCACCATTCACCTTGACTCAGGCAGAGGGCTGCCATTTTGCTGCTCTGCCCAAGGCAGAAAGATGACTTGCGCCAACTCAGATGGTGGCATGCATCCGCAGGATATTGTTCTTCCTCTTTGTAACAGAAGCCCTTGATCCAATATATATTTATATGGAGATTGTACATACTTCAGTGGCCACAACCAAGCACTCCTTATCTTTGCTAGCAGCATCTTGTAGTCATGCTCATTTGAACTTTCAGCTTTCTACAGTGGGGATTTTCACATGTACAGCCCAAGGTGGAGATCTTTCTTTGCCTTTCAAGATAAAATATATATAAGCATTGGCAGGACATGAAAGTGGCACAGAAGAGATACATGTTCCTTTGGTAGGAAGCGCCTTTCAGCAGATGGATCCTGTTCCTTAGTGATAGGGGAAGGTCCCAAGCCATCTGCTACGATTCAGATGAGTTCCTGTGCAGGCAATTGATGGCCAATGCTCTTCTGTGCGAGCAAATCCCATCAGAGCAAAGGGAAATGTGCTTGTGAAAGTCTGATTATTTTGGAGCTCACTCTCTCTGAAATAAATCGCACTGCTCCAGAGTAAGAGCTTTTGAGCTGGAGCTACTGTATTGGCTTTGATTTAGGGGGACATTGTCACACTCATGTCCTCCTTGGTGGCTTCTCATGGGTATCTGGTTGGCCACCGGGGGAACAGGCTGCTGTACTGGATAGGCCTTTGGTTTGATCCAGCAGGACTCTTCTCATGTTCACAGACATATAAAGACAGATTTGGCTTTAATATCAATTCTGAAGCTTATAGCCTAATACAGCAGGGGCAGTTGGTTGTATAGTATGAAAGCTGGTCAGCACTCACATTAGATAACATATAAACCTTACTATCTATTTTATATCATGCATATCATCTATCTATCTATCCATCTATCTATCTATCTATCTATCTATCTATCATCATCATCATCTATGAAAAGGATTTGACTGGTGCAGGGAGAGGGACAATTTATATATTGGAATTTAGTTTGGGTATGGATCGAAGTAAAATAAAAAAAAATTGGGTATGTCATTCTAAGGACTTGCATCTGATTTCTCTGCCCTGTTGAAGCATCTAGTTCAAACTACACATTACATGAAATCCCATGACTATTTCTCCTGTATTTTTTTTTCCTTATCCAAAGCTGCCTAAATAGAAGAAGGGCAGGTATGGAGAGACTGCTCAGCTCCTTCCCTTCATTGGGTTTGTTTTAAGTTAAAGTTGTTTTCCTGAGCCTACTTTTTTATCTGCAGGGGAAACTGCGTTGGGGGGGGGCATATATGGGTTGAAAAAGCAGCTTGGGGAGGGTGATTTTGAACTGGATGGAGAGGCTGCTTAAACCTTCCCCTTTCTGGTTGTTGTTTTCAGTTCAGATTTGTCCTTCGAAATATAATAATAATTATTATTCTTTTTCCACCTGTGGTTGAAAAAGCATTTGGGGAAGGGTGATTTTGAACTCAGTGAAAACAATGGAAAGAAGAGAATTACACAGCCTCTGCCCATGCATTCTTCTTCCTTTTGTTTTATCCCAATAATGTTGTTTGTAGTGCAACTTAATACTGGATAGCTGACTGAGCTGAATTGAGCTAGGATGCAGCATAAGTCCTCCCTGCTACTCTTGCCCCCACCATTCCCCCAGAACACCCATTTTTCATCCCACCAAGCCTGGTTCACCCAGTCGGGGCCTGGCTGAGGCAAAATGTGGAATTACACCATGGTACCCCCCACTTCGGTGGCACTGTGGTCTAAACCACAGAGCCTAGGGCTTGCTGATCAGAAGGTCAGCAGTTCGAATCCCCGTGACGGAGTGAGCTCCCATTGTTCGGTCCCTGCTCCTGCAGTTCGAAAGCACGTCAAAGTGCAAGTAGAAAAATAGGTACCACTCTAGCGGGAAGGTAAACAGTGCTTCCGTGCACTGCTCTGGTTTGCCAGAAGCAGCTTAGTCATGCTGGCCACATGACCCGGAAGCTGTACGTCGGCTCCCTCGGCCAGTAAATCAAGATGAGCGCCGCAACCCCAGACTCGTCTGCGACTGGACCTAACGGTCAGGGATCCCTTTACCTTTACGCACACTTGAGATAGGGATTTGAAGATTTACTGCAGCATAGGCCAACTGACCCAGAAACTAGGCTTCTGAGCCAGAGATCTTCCACAACCTAACTCACTCACCCCAGCAGATCTGGAGTTAGGATTGCACCCTAAATCACTTCCAGGGAGCTGCATGGCCCCAGTGGCTCAAACATTACTTGACCTGAGTGTGTCACAGAACTGCTCTATGTCATTTTGACGAAATGTAAACCAAGGCCTCTTTTTATCAACTTGAATGTTGCAACGCAAGCCTTGCAACATAATTATTTAAACTCGCTGTACATGCAGGTGGGTGTCATTGCTAAACATATAAGTTTTGGGGTGGAATTTGCTATTGTGTTGCAATTCTGACAAACATTCAGAGGGCTTGGAGGGATTCGAGTCTGTTTTGCAGTTCTACAACAGTTTCACCTCCCCTTGCAGGTCTGAACATGAGGGGGAAGAAAAAATATTTTAAAAAATCTGTACACAGGACACCCAAAATCACTGAAACTGATTAAGAATAAGTTGGTCCACCCTTCTCAATTAAGAGTTTCCATATGCAGGCTAGTGTAGAAACCTTCAGAGAAGCATATAATTAAGGCGCAACTTATCTTGATGAGTCTGACCATTTCCATTTGGCAACTCGTTCCTCACAATAGTCTTTTTATAGCTGTCACATCAGAGGGCTGAGTCCTTCTTCTGCTGATTTTGGATGTTCTTAGCCTACAAAAATCCGATGAGATATGAAATCGTCAGTTTCCTAACTCTCTCGTCACACCTTGCAAAACGATGGATGAGATCACCCACCAGAGCCTTTTTTCCAGCGCAAATGATTCCCCTGATATGTTTCCCCAGCTGCAGAAAATATATTAAGCAGCCTCTTCTTCCAGTATAGTACCACGGATTGAATTATGGCGTGTGGCATACGGCATTGCTGCCAGCCACCTTTGCAATTAGATGACTTATACTGGATTTCAGGAAAGAAAGATAATGATGAATGAACTTGAGGTAGGGGGAGAAGTCTGACCTTGAATGAAATATTCGTTACCTCTGAATTGACGAGCTGCTATATTAAGACATAGAGCTTCACAAATGAGTGATAAACAGATCCTCAGCTGCGCCAAATGTAACGGGGCAATGTTTATATAAAAGAACGGTTCTTTCTCTATCTCTCCTCCCCCTCCCCAGTCTACAGGGCTCTTCACACATGCCATTTGATGGTTCAGCACTTGCGGACTCACAGCTGAATGTGTGAACTGTCTCCTTTTGAAAAATCATGGTTGTTTGAGGGGATACGGAGATTCTGTCTGTGCTCTCTCTTGCCACATGTGGAAGATGCCACTCGATGCTGTACTTCAGAGCTGGGCACACACAGCCTCTCAGAATTCTCTGCTCTAATTCTTGGCAAGGAAATCAGAGGGAGGGGGGGTCATTTAACTGAGTTTGTCTGAGGAGCAAGGATAAATTCTTCAACAGCTTCTCAGGGATGGGGCTCACCATTAGCAGTGACCAGAAGAACAAAGCTTCTTCCATTTTGACTAAGGCATCTTTGCTGCAGATGCATGTCATAGCAGCAGGAGGGTGTAGCTAGGAGCCTGGTCACCATTTCCCATCACCTGTAATGTCCTCGATTCAGTGTCATCCCAGGGTATATTGTGGAGAGATAAAAATTGTGGCAGCCACCAGCCAAAAAACAAGTATAGTGGAGAAGCATGGGTGCATCCAGGATTTTTGTTGGGGGGGCAAGACTTTGTTCGGGGGGGGGGGACTTTGGTTAGGGGGCAGAACCAGCATGATTGGCCAGCTAGCTAACTATTTCTATTATTTTACTTGATCAGACCCTTAGCTATGCCCATGTGGAGAAGTGACTCTATGGCAAAGGTCTTTCCCATAAAACACTCTTTCTTCTTGTTTTTATTTTATTTTTTAAACTGAAGATTCCAGAGATTGAACCTGCGATTATTTGCATTTACATATAAGCCATGTAAAGGTAAAGGGACCCTTGACCATTAGGTCCAGTCATGGACGATTCTGGGGTTGTGGTGCTCATCTCGCTTTATTGGCCGAGGGAGCCGGCGTACAGCTTCTGGGTCATGTGGCCAGCATGACTAAGCCGCTTCTGGCGAACCAGAGCAGTGCACGGAAACGCCGTTTACCTTCCCGCTAGAGTGGTACCTATTTATCTACTTGCACTTGACATGCTTTCGAACTGCTAGGTTGGCAGGAGGTGGGACCGAGCAACGGGAGCTCACCCCGTCGTGGGGATTCGAACCACCAACCTTCTGATCGGCAAGCCCTAGGCGCCACCCGCGTCCCCAAAGATTTGGTGTTAAGGTAGATACAGCCCAGTTTGCAAGAAGGCCCTCCATGCCTTCCCTACCGTCTTTGCCTATTTTGTTGCTATCTTGCTTTAAGGAAGTCATTGTACAGAACCTGATATTCCTACATTTTAGTTGGACAGTGATTTCCTTACTAGAGGGTGTTGCTGGGGTTGTTGTTGTTGTTTGCAAAGTGGCCTGTCTGAAAAAAAGATGAAGCCATTAGTGAGGAGGGGTATCCATTCCTTGTCCGAAAACTTCTGTTTTCAGGTTGATGTTCCAGCTTTCAATTTATGCTCCCTGACATTTCTTCCCTTGTCCACACCTCTTATGCTCTGCTATGATGCCTAAATCAGAGGCAGGAAACCCGTGGCGCCCTCCAAATGATGATGTTGGACTCCCAACTCCCATCAGCTCCAGCCAGCCATGGCCCTACAACATCCAGAGAACATCAGTTTCCACATCTCTGCCTTAAACAACACTTTCTCAGCAGTGCTTCATTATGAGGCTAAGTGCCAAGGCTGAAGTCTGATTAGCAGTCATGTCCTTTGACCCAGAAGCCCTTTCCCAGATTCCAAACTCAGAGGGCTTCATTGTGGTTTGTGATTGACTGGCATAGTGTAAGGGAGGAGTCAAACAGGGTCATCTCCCACCATTATTATTGCATGGTAAGGGTTTTCAACTGTTAACTCACCCACCTTAGCATTCTACCATTTATTTAGGTAGGGGGCCATGTTTCCAATTGACTCTTGATTTGTAAACTGTGGTTTGCCAGAAACCATCATTATGTCCCCACCAGATCATGTGCTACTCATTGATAAAGTATAGTTTATATAAGAAAACTAATATATTTGCAGAATACATGTTCTGTTTGTTTGGACTTATCCACTGATGAACCCCAGAATGTTGCAGTGGATTCTGAATAATGTTTCAGGGTGCACACTGTTTTCATGCTAGACTTGCTGGCTGTAAATGAACATCAGAATATCCTCAGCATGATTCTACAAATCTGGATCACGAGAGGAAATTGATACTGCTGAGCATTTCTGAATTTCTTCTCAAGAAACTCCTGATATGCCTCAAAGAAACCCCAAGGTTCCCAGGCTGGAACACAGTTTGAAAACTCCTGCCTTGGAGAAATCTACGCACTCCTGATAAAACTGGTTTAGATTTTGCAATTACATCAATTTGTATGCAATCAAATGTAATCATTTGTAACCCTGATTTGCCCAGACAGCCCTGCAACTGTCCTTGAGTGTTATATGGCTTGCCTCGTTGCTCGGAGGGTTGCTGTGACAGCAAATCTCAGCTGAATTAAACATACATCTTTGCATATGGATTTTGCAGACCCTATGCTTTGCACTTTTTGCAGTTCAGAAAAGATGACAGAGCAGATGGCAAGGCACACATCAATGGATTTATGCAGACCACTGCATTCATGTAACCTCATTTTTTAAAAAACGAAAACAAACAAGTTATCGATAAGATGAATGCGGGAGGCATGGGGAGATGATTTTGTGTAGCTTCCATGGATCATTGTCTTCCATGGAAGCTTCACTTTTTCAAGCAACAGTTTAATTCCTCTAGAAAGCCGAGAACAAAAGTGCTTTCATTGCATTTAAATGATATGAATGAAATACATTAATATTGAAGGTCTGAGGGCCATGGTGAGGGAAAGTGTGATTAAAGCCACAATAAAAGCATATCTTTTATTTTAAGGGCTTGTCGCTACGATGGCTGTAATCAGTGACTCACTGCACAATGTATTACTAATGGTTTGTGGATTGTGCTTTCCACTGTTTATCAGGTTGACACTTGGAGCACCTTGCACGTTGGATTAGAGGGGGGAATAAATTAAAAGCAACAGTAACGGTTTCTGTTGCCATATGTCCTCTTTTTCCAGGACACATCCTCTTTTTCATGGGTTTATAAAAAGAGGGTCATCATAGCAATCCATGGCTAAGTCGGGAAATGTGTCCTCTTCTTTGCTCTTCAAAATATGGCAACCTTATTAACCTCTCTCCCTCAATAGACAGGCAGATAGATACAATAAGGCCATTTCAAAAGCTAGAGACAAACAGGTTTTGTAGGTTTTCGGATTTGCTTCCAAAAACCTGCAGAACCTATAAAATCAGAGACAATGCTGTAGCAAACATTTATTTGGTTTCCCCCTCCCCTACAATTCTCTGTCAATTAAAAAGAAAAGATATTGCATTTGAACATTATCAAAGGGGAGTGAAATTTTTGGTGAAAATTCTCAGAGTTGGAGTGCATGGTTTTTGTTGCACTTAAAGTTACCTTTGAGTTAGCTGAAGAGTGTTGGAAATGCTCTTCTTTCATTTTACAAATGATCTCCCCAGTAGTTTGGACTCTGCAAATATCCTGTGTGCCCTTGCTGTCTGAAAACCACATTACAATCATGTCTACACTGTCTTGTAAGGTGGGCCTGCACTTGATAGCTGTTTATTCTTATTCATGAATCATAGAATTACAGTATCATAGAATTATTGAGTTGGAAAGAACCCTGGGGGTCATCTAGTCCAACCCCCTGCAAATGCAGGAATCTCAGCTAAAGCATCCTTGACAGATGGCCATCCAACCTCAGCTTAAAAATCTCCAATGAAAAGGAGTCCACAGCCTCCGGAGGGAGTCTGCTCCATTGTAGAAAAGCTCTTTCTGTCAGAGAATTCTTCCTCGTGTTTAGTTCGAATCTCCTTTCTTGTAACTTGAATTAGTGTAGAAACATTTGTTTAGAGAAGTGCAGTGCAAAATTTCAAATGATGGCTGTGTTTTGATTCTCATATTGTTCTGGAAAGTGCAAATTTAATAGCTGTCTCTAAATGTGTCCTGAATTTCTCCTCATTCTTTCATTGAACATCACAAAAATAGGATTTTTAAAGTCTCGCATCCCCTTATATGCACATCTTTAATTCTCTCTGTTGAAATGAATGGCACATGGGAGTGTAATTTGGCTGGATTGGACCCACTGGATGCCTATGTAAGATGTGGACCCCCTGCTTCTCCCTCCCCAAGGTGCAAAGTGATAGATGGGGTTGACAAAGATCCAAAAGTATAACGAAACGGACTGTGAATAACTAAGCATGTATGGCATTTGTTTAAATATAATGACGTCTAAATATATCACCCTGCATTGATATGGCTCGAAGGATTTTCCATTAAAGCAGGCTGAACAGGATGAATCACCCAGTGCAATGCTATAAGGCACGGATTGGCTTCATAAAATGGGATTTGTTTAGTTTAGAGGGGCTGGCTTCTTTCCTGACTCTGATAAACACCGTAAGTGACTCATTATTTTAACATCATATACGTTTCCTGTTTATAAGCAATAGTTCAAGCCGCCTGTTATTTAGAGACAGGTTTTTCCAATTCCAATCTAGAACTGTTCCGTAGACCAGAGCTCGATTCCCATGTCGATTCCTTCCCTCTGTCCAAAAGCATACGGTACTGTTGTTCTAGAAATGTATATTCCCAATTGTCAAGAATGAAGGATTCCCACCCCCTCAAAAAAAAAAAAACCCCAAACCCTTTTAGCCTTTGTTTCGAGGAAGCAGGCAGTTCAGTATACAGCGTAGCAATCTGATGAGATAAATCCATTCCTTTAAAGATCAAATTTAGCTCACTACACTTCATTGCAAGCAGAGCTCCAATATGGAATTGATCTGGTGGCAGAAGTCAAGGGTCAAAGTCAGCAGAGAACGGACAGGAGGGCTCTCCAATGCAGCAGGGCTGGCTTACCATATTTTGAGGTAAGTGAGGTAATACACACAACCAAATGGTATAATTTGTTTACCTGAGCATCCAAGTGAGGCCTGCAAGACAGCACCAACATATTTTTTTTTGCTGCAGATCTTGTTCAACTGTGGACAGAAGGCAGTTTAGAATCTACTGATAGCTCTCCAGGCAGGGCCTTAATATTGTAAATGGACCATTCAGATATTGCAAACAGGTCATTAAGAAAAACACAAATGCCCTATTGGATTTTTCCCAGAAAGGGGAAATCCTGATTAATGGAGAGGCTGCTATTTTGATGTCAACAACATTGTGTTGATGCGGTGTGTGTGTGTGTGTGTGTGTGTGTGTGTGTGCGCGCGCGCACAATGTATGAGGAGCATCCATCCAATGATTAAACAACACCCAGCTTGAAGCGCCTTAAGTGATCAGCAATATTTTGGATTCCCAATTGTTTAACAATAGCAACAAAAACAACAAAATTCCCCTTCCAAATTACGCTAAGGTGAAAGAAGGGGAAAACCAAGAGTGGGGTTTAGTGTGACAGAACTGTGAGCTCAGTTCTAGGACTGAAAACAAAATCCTGGCTGCTGAACATGTGTTCAGATGTGCCCTGTTACTTAATTCTAAGACTATTTGGCCGCCACCATGACACAATCTTGCAGCAGGCTCCAGAAGCTGAGCCTCAGGATTCTAGAAGGAACATGGGAAGCTGTCTTATACTGAATCAGTTACAGTCTTTAGGGCATTTGCTGCCCTCTGGGAAGAGAGAGAGAGACCCTCTGGGAAGAGAGAGAGAAACAGAGACACACACACACACACAGAGAGAGAGAGAGAGAGAGAGAGAGAGAGAGAGAGAGAGAGCACCAAACAAGAAAGCAGATGACACAGTTATTGCAGTCAGAGCCCCTTGCACAATAAAGCACCCCCTTCACATGAGGCTGCCTGGGGCGACTGATGTTCTCTGCTGAGATGGTATAATTGGCCCTGGCTATTGTTTGCTTCTGTCCTTATTGCCATGTGAAGACATAGTTAATGTTTCTCTGAGTTTTTTCTACTTCGTTTCAGAGTTGCTTGTTCAATTCCAGTAAGAGGCATGCTTGTGATACCTAGATATGGGTCACAAAACTCCTCCTTACTATGGCTCGCTAATCCTGTGGCATCCTGAAGTAAATCCTTCGTTTTTGTAAAGGTGGCCTAAAGTTCACGGTCGTTCTTTCTAAAAATCCTAGGGATTTGACTGGGGGAAATAAATTGTTCTCACCTGTATCCATAGTACACTTTGTACTATAAGCTATTAAGCTACTAGGGAAATTCTAGATGGAAACACTTTTGGATCGCAAGTGAGAAAACACTGAGGAAATGTGATTCCACCCGCACCTCAGAGTCCATAGGCAACAGATCCTAGGGGCCAAGGCACCTCACTCCTTAAAAAATTTTTAGGGGGCCAGGCCCCCTCAATGTTCAGAGGACATTTGGCTCTGCCCCCTGGCTCTTTGCAACATCATGCACGTGGCATCAGGATGTTGCATCAGGCCCCCTCAATCATCTTGATGGCACCTCTGTCAGACTCCAAATTGATTCTCCACTATTATTTCTGCTCTGTCACACCTCTGTGTGATTCTGTGACCTGCTTTACATAGGCACTGGCATCCTTTGATAAGTGCAGTGGCAATGAATGAGCCATCACAGATAACATATCTCAGACAGTATTGTCATGCCACCTGATACTAGACAAACTGCAGGTCTTCCAGTATTGAGTGTGAGTTATGCACATCCATGTATGTATAAATGTCCCCGTATTAGGTCCACACACACCCCTGTAAACTAATAGTGAGCTCATTCTCTGAGTGGGGGGTCCGTATGTATGGCACCATCCACACACGAGACAGAGGTAGTGGAAGGCATGGGGAAATCCCAAAGTGCCCAGAAGTACAAATGATCTTTGAGGAAAACCCTAAGGAGGTGAGGTAACCCCCCCCCCCAAAAAAAACAGCTCAGTGATGATGGAGCATGCTCAGTAGCCATGGAATGCTGACTTTGTAGTGGGGAAACTGGGAGATGCAGAGGGAAAATGGAACGGAATATTGAACAGGAACACTTCACACTTGTAAATACAGATGCAAATTAGAATGCTCACTTCCCCTACAACACTGCACTTTTATAATGCTTGAGCCATATTACCTGTGATAGCTGATGGCTAAAGATTTAAACTCTGGTTTGGTTTGGTTTTTAGAAAAGTTATTTATTTCCAGCTTGAGCCCTGGTGTACAACTGAATTTCATGAAAAAAATTGTATCCAACAGGAGTGAACAATGCGCCAAGGCCACATGTAGGGAAAAGTCCCTGCTTTCCTCCATCCTGACTCAGAAGTGTGGGACCTATGGCCCTCCAGATACTATTGGACACCAGCTCCCATCAGCTTCAGTCAGCGAAGCTAACAGACAGGCTGATGGGAGTTGGAGTCCAACAACAGTGGTAGAGACACAGGTTTGCCATCCCTGTGACAGTGACACTGTATTGTGCAGGGGCAGAAAATATATGGTGATGTGTTCAGTGTTTCTTAACTACAACTGGCAAAGAAATTGCCATTTTCAGCCCTACCTCCAGTTACCAGCTAAATATCCTTCGGATTGCAGACATTACAAGACTCCAGGCTACCATTTGCAATGTTTTGCCCTGCCTATGATTGAAACTGAACTGTTCTGAGTGACAGCTGATCTATTAAAAGAGCAACATGGTGTGTGTGCTTCTCATTGACGCAATTCCATGAAAAAGGTTCAAAGCAGCCACCACCTAAGGTAGAGATGTCTGTAAATGTGCTCAGTTTTCACCCAGTGTTGCAAAACTGTGTGACATGTTGCAACTTTGTTTGAAACAGTCGACTTTTGCAAAACATGTATTGAGTAACCAGAGTATATCTTTATCCTTCTGTGTACATAGCAACCTTGCCAGTCTGGTTCATTTATTTTTTTTTTTTAAAAAAAAGGATGAAGAATTTGCCCTTGGACAGGAGTTTAGCAAGACACCAAAGTGAGGGGAAAGAAATTGTGAACACAAATTGGCAGTTCACAGAAGTGTAAGATTCCCGAGCTGGAAGGTGCTTTGATTGACATTGTGTACAGCTGCTTCCAATTGGGGTCCTTGCAGTTGTATAACTCTGATTGCAAAATCGAATAAAAATAAAAATAACCTAGAAATTAACTGAACTTTTTAGAAAGCAACAACAAAGCAATGGTTAGGTGCTGTTGCAGAACCTGGGGTTTATAAATGTAGAATATTTTATAGAAGCAAAATGACAACTTTCATCATACCCAGTTCAAAGCTAATGCAGATGGAACTTCCTAAATGTAGGATCTAGTCCCAGGAGTAAGTCTGTTTTCTTACACGCACACGCAGTTGAGACCTGTAGCATCAAGTAATGACTTGCACATGTGAACGAGCAATCCCAAGACAAACTCCATAAACAAAACTCTCATCATATTGCCCCAGGAGCAATGCTTTCAGTGCAGTCAATTGAGAGGCAATATTCGGCCATCAGGTGTTGAATTATCAAGTGATATATAAGCAGCTCTAAAGCAATACGTTTCATCTGGCAAGGACCCATGTCACATGTTGCAATCTGCATGGGCACATATTGCAGACCAAGAATAAAATCATGTTGTTGAGAATCAGTTCCCACGGTGCACATCATGGGAAAATGCTGTGAGAAGAGAACTACTCTCCAGTTCATGTTTCCCAATATAAGGTGTTTTAAAATATGGGTAGTGTGTAATTTTGAGAGATGTGCTGGCTGTAACTGGTACGCAATTCAGGTCTGTAGCGTATACCTGTTAAAGAAGCATCATGCAATAAAACCCGTTGCTTACTAGATGCATAACAGATAGTTAAAGGTTTTCTGCCTCTAGGGCATCAAGTGAGACACATTATTGTGTTGTTTCATTCACCCAGGTGGTAACTTTCTTAGTGGATATAGGTAGGCAATTATTATTTATTTATTCATTCATTCATTCATTCATTCATTTATTTACCCCACCCATCCGGCTGGGTTTCCCCAGCCACTCTGGGTGGCTCCCAACAGAGGACTAAAAACAGAATAAAACTTCAAACATTAAAAACTTCCTTAAACAGGGCTGCCTTCAGATGTCTTCTAAAAATCAGATGGTTATTTATTTCCTTGACATCTGATGGGAGGGCATTTCACAGGGAGGGTGCCACTATCAAGAAGGCCCTCTGTGTGGTTCCCTTTAACCTCACTTCTCGTGGTGAGGGAACCGCCAGAAGGCCCTTGGTGCTGGACCTCAGTGTCCGGGCTGAACGATGAGGGTGGAGGCGCTCTTTCAGGTATACTGGGCCGAGGCCATTTAGGGCTTTAAAGGTCAACACCAACACTTTGAATTGTGCTCAGAAATGTACTGGGAGCCAATGTAGGGCTGACTGACTTGGGCTCAAAGCTTTCCTCAGAATTTTCTCACAGTGTTTGATTGTTGTTGTTTGTCAAGAAATACCTGAAGTTACAGATCTAAAACTCTCTTTAGCTCAACAATAGAGAACTTTCTTTGCATGCTGGAGGTCCCAGCTTCAACCCCTGACATCTCCAACAAAAGGATCTCAAGCAGCAGATGATGTGAAATGCCTTTGCCACAGATCCCAGAGAGCTCCTACTGGCCAGAGAAGACAATGGAGTTGTAGTACTCCATTTTGGTTTGAAGGTATGGGGCTATAATGTCCATAATTTATGTCTAATTCAATAAGCAGAGGATTCCAAAATGATTTGAAGATATTGGCAATGCAAAATTGCAAATTTTGCTGGAATTCGAAATAAACTTCTGCTGAGGCATAGAAGTTGTAAGCCTGGTGTGTCCATCATTTTTTAATCGTGCACCGTATTAGCTTTGGGTGTGCATTTGCCTGGCACTCTACAGCCTTCTTGGCTGCTTTTGCTTCCTGGTCTGAGAAAGTCCCATGGAAGCTTTAACTGAAGTATGGTAAGACAGGAATAAGTGAGATCAGTATCCCAGGAACTGTAGTTTACTCCTTATAGAGCTACAATTCCCAACACCCTTAACAAACAGGATTCTTTTGGAAGCGGTGCATTAAATGTATGGTTTGTGTGCAAACTAAAATATATCTCCTTCTTCTTCTTCTTCTTTGGCGATCACTTATAGCTGAGTAAGATTGTCTTCCATAAACACGGTTTTAACAATGGGTCCGTAAGTGACTGTGGAGGCCAATTCTGGATCCACATGTTCTTCCACAGTGGGGACATTGGTTTCCAGGCGGGAGTTGATCACGGTGTGGATTTGCCAAGCGTGCCTTCCTCTTGGCACAGTTCTCCCTTGCGTCCTGAGATTGAGTTTCTTCAAAGCCCATGACACCTTTGGTAAAGGCTGCTCTCAACTAACTACC
The DNA here is from genome assembly GCF_965207765.1 of Zootoca vivipara. NCBI lineage: Eukaryota > Metazoa > Chordata > Lepidosauria > Squamata > Lacertidae > Zootoca > Zootoca vivipara. The sequence goes on along the minus strand of NC_142586.1, from coordinate 27,928,897 downwards.
ATAGTTATACCAAAAAGGGAAATTCTGGAAATTTGTTTCCTTGATGTGCTATAACTCAATTAAGCTGTTATGTTGTCCCAATTTGTTTCCTTGATGTGCTATAACTTAATTAAGCTCTTATGTGGTCCCATTACACAATTAATCCATTCCCGTCTGGGTCACTGCAACCACTGGCCATTATTTCCAGTGGAACATCTTGTGAAGGATGAGCAATTTACTCATGCCACCACTGTAATTATTCTCCTCCTTTCATATGTCTGCTAAGTGCCTATAGCTAGATAATCTCTCGCAATGAAGCTATTACGTTAACAGCTGATGTGGGCAGGAAACTTTGTACTCTCACAAAAGAGGGATTGACCTCCTGAACATTGTGGGAGGCAGAGCACACATTAAATATGGCTAACTTAGCTCTTATTCCTGCCTCCCTCTTGCTTGGTCAAACCTTGGACCATGGCAAACCTTATGCTACTTTATTATTATTATTTCTGAAAGCAGCCCTGTATAGGGACGTTTTAAATGTTTAATGTTTTTTGTAATGTTTTTGTAAATGCTGGAAGCCATCCAGAGTGGCTGGGGCAACCCAGTCAGATGGACAGGGTGCAGGTAATAAAATTATTAATATTATTATTACCTCTAAGAAAGCACGTACAGCCCCTCTTTTTTAGAAATTCTGCTCTCTCCAAATTGTTTTTAATTTCTGTCAATTAGCCTATGAATTTAACTCAGCCACATTTAATTGAGGTGATAGTTCTGCTGTCACAAATGTTTGATTAATATGGGGGTTTCTTGAGCAACAGAGATATTTTGCTCAAGATAGACAGTTGTTACTATGGATGAGTACTACTTGATGTTTTTGATACAACTTTGTGAGGTTCTTCCTTCCTACTGCCTACTGCATTGTGGGAGGCAATGATTTGCTGGGATCCACATGTGGGCTGGAGGCATGGTGTGTCAGGTGTGGATGTTATTGTCATGTTATGTTATTATGTGTTGTGTTTTTATACTGTGATCTTCAGATGAAGGGCAGTATCCTTCCTGATGATTATCATGATAGTGATGCAAAGAACCATGTGTGCACAACTCAAATCATACACCTGTGGCTGATGGCGCCCAGCCTCTCAGAAGATGACAAATGTTCTGTGGGTGGGAACTCTGGCAGAGGGCCTTTAAGTCTCTACATTCTGCCCTCTCCTGCAGTTCAGTGAAGAGTAGAGATCCCACATGAGGCCTCTCCCCCTTCACGTAGAACAAGACACAGGTAGTGTTGTGGTCTAAACCACTGAGCCTCTTGGGCTTGCCGATCGGAGCTCCCGTTGCTCACAGCTTCCGCCAACCTAGCAGTTCGAAAGCATACCAGTGCAGGTAGATAAACAGGTACCACTGTGGAGGGAAGATAAATGGCATTTCCATGCACTCTGGCACTCATCACAGTGTCCCATTGAGTCAGAAGCAGTTTACTCATGCTGGCCACATGACCCAGAAAGCTTTCTGTGGACAAACGTTGTCTCCCTTGGCCTGAAAGACGAAATGAGTGCCACACCCCATAGTCGCTATCCAGGGGTCCTTTAACTTTACCTTTTACCTTTAGAACAAGAAACCTATTGAAGAAAGCCATGACGTAGTCAACACCTGTATCTTTGGCTTCTGCAATCTCTAACACAGACTAAGTGACCTGTGTCATTCTGAGTTTTGAAGGGACGCAGCACTATAGATCGAACCCTGTTTGGCTGATAAGCGTTTCAGGTTGTGGGAAGAGATAAGCCCATTTATCACATGTTAAAACAAACAGTGAAAGGCTTACCTGCCTTTGAACCACACGATAAGCTATCTCCAATGGGAGCATTATGAAACCTGAGTTTCCATTACACGCACAATTCTGTGAATCACAGAGCATTCGAGCATTCCTGGAAAGGCTGCCTTTCTTTGCAAATCTCAGGCAAGAGTGACAGGTGGTTAAGGAAAGAGCTGGAAGCAAAACAAAGAGAAGGTCTTGAAAGGAAAACATAATTGAATTAATAGTGGCAACAACAGATACACATACAGTATATCTAAATAGAGAGGGTTGGATCCAAGACTTAGTCATGCATAGAACAAAACCTTATCATATCAATGGTACTGATATTAGTCATAACTAGTGTAAGTCCCCGGGACGTGGATGGCGCTGTGGGTTAAACCACAGAGCCTAGGCCTAGCGCTTGCCGATCAGAATGTCGGCAGTTCGAATCCCCGCGACAGGGTGAGCTCCCGTTGTTCGGTCCCTGCTCCTGCCAACCTAGCAGTTCGTAAGCATGTCAAAGTGCAAGTAGATAAATAGGTACCGCTCCAGCGGGAAGGTAAACGGCATTTCCGTGTGCTGCTCTGGTTCACCAGAAGCGGCTTAGTCATGCTGGCCACATGACCCAGAAGCCCTACACCAGCTCCCTTGGCCAGTAAAGCGAGATGAGCACCACAACCCCAGAATCATCCGCGGCTGGACCTAATGGTCAGGGGTTCCTTTACCTTTACCTTTACCTTTAGTGTAAGTCCCACCAATTTCAGTGAGTCTAAGTCAAAGCATGACTAACAGTCAAATCCTAACCACGTCTACTCAGAAGTAAATCCTATTTAATTAAATGAGGTGTATTCCCAGTTCATGACTGCAGCCAAGGCTTGGATCAAGCCCAGAACAACATTCTGGGCAACAATTCTGATTATGGTTTGCTATGGCAAACTTCAGTACAACCCTGAGGTTTTCCAAAGAGTAACCCTGAGTTTCATAGCTGAGAAACGATTTGAACCTACATTTCCCATCTCCAAATTCAATATTAAATGGTGATGATGATGATATCCCTCCTTTCCCCCAAGGAGCTCAAAGTGGCATACATGGTTCTCCCTCTTTCCAATTTATCATCAAAACAACCTTGTGAGGTAGGTTAGGCTGAGGGACAATGACTGGCCCAAATTCATCCAGTGATCTTCATGGCTGTGTGGTTCCTTGAACCGTGACCTCCCGGGTCCTAACCTTTCACTCTAATCTCTGGGTCTCTCATTCTGCCAGTTGTCACTTTGTTTATGTTGGACTCCTTTGGGTGGAAGGGTGGGATCTAAATGTAATAACTAATTAACCAAATAAATAAAATTATACTTATAACCTGCTCTTCTTCCTTGGAGTATTTTACATTTGCTTACAAGGCCAGATTTGTTTCAGAGTAGAGCTGTGTTGTGTATTCAAACCATCTTCTGGGCCATCTTAGAATACTCATTTTATACACTGCTATAAAATTACCTTTCTGGACAATTCTCCTTGTGTCTGAAGTTGCTAATCTCCTCCCACAGCCTTCCCCGCTCCCCAGGTTTCAATCACATAGAAATGTGTGTGCAAATAGCACTCAGCAAAGGTTATTCTAGAAGCTCCCTGCTGTGTGGAATGATAATTCCGAAAGCAGCACTTCTCTGAGCAATGACAGACAAGTGGTGCCAGGTCAATATTATGGAGCTCGCAGAGTAGGAGGGGAACTGTCAGTAGAAAGTGATATGTAAAGAGGAAATCAAAATGGCCTTGAAAGCTCAATAGTGACTTCTTTAGCTACCTTCAACTTGACTGGGTAAATGTGAATGTTGGGCGTGAGAAAGAGACCACGATTCCAGATTCAATCATGATTATGCCACAAAACAAAACAGTGTTAGGACCCCATCTGCACTATGCATTTAAAACAATACCATACCACTTTAAACAGTCATAGAATACCCTAAGGAATCATGGGAACTACAGGAACTGTGGTTTGTTAAGCGTGCTGAGAGTTGTTAGAAGATCCCTATTCCCTTCACTGTGTTGCAGTTAAAAACACATGGGATAGCTACTGGAGGATAATAATTAGTATATTTTGGAAAGCTGCAGTATGGTAGGGAGCTGGAAAGTTCCCAAGTCTTACCTTAGCCGTAACATCAGCAGGTACCATTATAGATTCAGTTCCTTGCCCATTTATAGCATGGGTCTAATAACAGGGGACTGATTTTGTGAGGCTGTTGTAAAATTAGGGCTCAGGAGCCTATGGTCTTCCAGAGGTTTCTGGACTGTAGCTCCTCTCATCCTTGGCCATTGGCCATGCTGGCTGAGGCTGATGGGAGTGGAGGTCCAACAACATCAGGAGGGCCATGGGTTTTCCATCTCTTTTATAAAGGTTACCAGGACAATATCTGGGAACCCTTTGCACACCTGAAAGTACTGCATCATGAACTACGAAGGATCAGCACAACTCCAGCAGAACCCCACAAGTCACCCCAAGAGGTACATTACTCCTTAATTTTGGGTCACCTCCCGTTGAAGGTGATTGATCAATTATCAATCATATGTAAAACTTATCATTAGTTTGGTGCTCCTTGAAAAAAAATGTAATTTTAATTCATGTCTTTCGTTGCTGACTGGGAAAAGGGGAGTGGGATAGTTAATAAATGACAAGTTACTTCAAGTTACTTCACAGTAACAAATGACAAGTTACTTCCTGGTCATTGCTTAAAATCTAGTTCATGCAAAGTCCTTGCACATCTGAGCACTGGCAGAGGAAGGTACCATTACCCCCCACAGTTTTCATTCATTTTTCTTCAAGTTGGCTGCTTTTTGGAAAGTAGTAACAGCAATTTGTTGCCTGTAATGTATAGGCTAGAATATAAACAGATGCCCCTTCTTCAACTATATACAAACACACCACAAACATTAAATAGAAAGTTGCTATCTAACACCACCACTTACAGGGGAAAGTGCAAGTTGCACTGTGGTCTAAACCACTGAGCCTAGGGCTTGCTGATCAGAAGGTCAGCAGTTCAAATCCCCACTATGGGGTGAACTCCTGTTGCCCGGTCCCAGCTCCTGCCCACCTAGCAGTTTAAAAGCACGTCAAAGTGCAAGTAGATAAATAGGTACCGCTCCGGCAGCAAGGTAAACGGCCTTTCCATGTGCTGCTCTGGTTTCGCCAGAAGTGGCTTGGTCATGCTGGCCACATGACCCGGAAGAACTGTCTGCAGACAAATGCCAGCTCCCTCAGCTAGTAAAGCGAGAAGAGTGCCGCAACCCCAGAGTCACTCGCGACTGGACTTAACTGTCAGGGGTCCCTTTACCTTTACCTTTACAGGGGAAAGAGATTCTTTCCACTTACCACTTATGCAGCTGGCCTTACAAGGATAGCATGACAATACTTTCAGTACCTGTGAATTTGACATTGCAGAGACATCACCATAGCCACAAGTCTCACACATCTAGAACTAATGGATAATATTATCACAAAGACAAAAATGATTATATAACCGAAGACTGTGAATCAGAAATAAAACCAGACCTTTCAGAATTGCTAGTTAAGGCTACAGTCCTGAGCATGGTTACCAAGGAGTTAGTTTCTCTGAAGTTTGTCAGAATTTTGTTAGGGCTGGGGGGAAGAAATTTAATTCAATTTGCCTTTTAATGAGAAACTACCTCATCCACAGGACAAACTGAAACACAGCTGCCTTTCCAAATTTGCATTTCTCCGAATTTTTCCGTGCAGTTCTCCCACAACCCAATGTGTGCAGAAATGCATATATTAGAGGAAAGTTTGCATCAAAATGCATTTGTCAGTGAAAATATGCAAAAATGCACTGTAAATGGGGGAATTGCTTGCAAAAATGTGTACATTCATACCGAAATGCTGATGAATTTTCATGAGGATTTTTAAAAATAAAAAATGGCAAATTGGTGTGAAAATGTGGAGAAAAAACTGGGAAGATGGGAAGCTGAAGAAACCAAAACTGACAGGCTCATCCATTCCTACTTCAGAGTAAATATGCTTGGAATATAATGTTATATGTTTAAATAAATTACTTACATTTCAACATCTTCAGGAAAACATGACAAATAAGATCACAGAAATAGATTCTAGCTTAGAGTCTAAGATGATTCAAATAACACCAAATGGCTATTTTCATCCCACCCCTAACATGAGTTATTAGTACACTCCTGAGAATATAAAATAAAACTTTGCAGTGATTTAATCATGTTGCATTATACTTTGAACTATGTGAAAGTCATGTCCTCAGATGCAGAGAATTTCATTTCTCCTGCCCTTAATTCAGACCGATGACTTTCTTCTCTTTGGTGCCAGAGAGAGAGAGAGAGAGAGAGAGAGAGAGAGAGATCCTAAGTAACTTGCTTGTTCATCACAGTAGAACTTTCCCACTACTGCTCCTGCTGGCTTCACCAACTGACTAAGAGATTGAGTTCTCCGGTTTCATCTCCTGCTGTGAGAGATCTCTGCTTGGGCTTCCGGGATGCGTCATCATTTAACCTGAAATGGAAACATCCGCCCTTTTCTTTGCCACATTTACATAGAGGCAAGCTTCCTAACTAATGCAATCTGCAAAGCATTTCTCAAAATAATGCATTCAAACATATCATTTTATGCATTTTAAACTTATATCTTTAACACATCCTGGTTCCTAGTGATGATGCCCAAATTAAGAATTTGGGGGAAGTAGGGGCGGATTAAGCCGTTCCAGCACCCGAGGCGGCACAGGGGCATGCAGCTGGGGGCAGGGCATCGCCACGCACAATGCATGCGTCATACACAACACACATGCACGCGGCAAACCACCCCACCGCCATATGAGTCTTGGGAGGCACACGGTAATAAGCCTCGCTCCTGCTCCAGCGGGCGGAGGCAAGGGCTGGGCTACGGAGGGCAGAAGCTCTTTTTAAAAAGCCTTTAGGCTCACACCCTATCCAGCTGCCCGAGACACTTCTACAAGTCACAGCGAGCAAAATTCTACCACAATAATATTTGGGGAGGGCCTGCTGCTACAGCGGCTTCAGATTCGCTTTGATCCCTCCCCCCCCCCCCAGCCTCTCCTGCTCAATATCCAGTGGTATTTCTGTAGAAAGTTATTGATACCAGCTTTTTCTATACATATGCAAATATTGGCAGTGCATTCTGGGTACCTTTTTAAAAGGGCTTCTGCTGTGAGTGGCACATGGAGAGGGGCGGCTGCAGCTTTGCCTCTTTCTGTGCAGAATCTCTATCAAGAGATTTCGAAAGCAAATTTTTTTTTGCTGGGGCAGCTGGTAATCGCTTGTTCTGGCTCCCCTGCTTAATGTCGTCCATTCTTCCTGCTGGGGTGGAGGAGAGGGGCAGGCCAGGGAGGGGTGTCAGCGGACGCTGATGATGCCCCTTTCTGGCCTGCCCCCTCACCTCCGCCACAGCAGGAAGCAGCAAAGTGCGCCGGCAGAGCAAGTGAGCGAGCTGCCAGCCACTGAGCGAGGCTTTTCCCTGGGTGGCGGTTGGCTGCTTGCTCGTGGGAGGCCGCCGAGTGTCACACACACACCCCAGAGTGGAACCCGGGGCGGACTGCCCCCATCGCACCTCCCTTGCTAAGCCCCTGGGAGGAAGGGGACAGATTGTTAGGAAATTAATTCCTTCAGATCAGAAAACAACATGGCAGTATGAGCTTAGACTAAATTTTCCCAGAATTTGGGCCATGGCACCAAAATTCCCTGATGTTGGTCTCACCCACTCCTTGCTCATAATATCATGGTAGGGGGAAGGCATTAAAGATGACAACTATGGGCTTCCTCAAGCAATTCTCATGAAAAGCTTGAGATCAGCTAAGAAAGATGAAGCCTAGCAGACATTACTCCCAGCGCTACCTACTAACCCCACCTTTCCCCAGATGTGGAGGCAAAGGCATAGTGGTTTTGGCAAATTTGGGGCATCTTGAAATACCCAAACGAATTCCCAGGTGGGCAGGGCACCCCTCAACTATTGGGTTGAGTGAATGCATTGTGAAATTCCACCCTTTGTAATTGATGGGAGAGCCCATCACTCAGTGGCAGAGCACACATTTTGCATGCAGAAGGTCCCAAGTATCAGGCAGCGTAGGGGTGGGGAACCTACAGATATTGCTGAACTACAACTCCAGCACGGCCAATGATCAGGGATGGTGGGAGTCCCACAGCACCTGGAGGACCAGAGATTCCCCATTCCTGAGGTTGTAGGTGGTAAGGAAAAGCCCTATCTGCCTGAAAGCCACAGTAAGGAAGAACGGACAGTATTAAGCTATGTGGACAAGCTATTTGACCTTCTATAAGGCAGCTGCTGTTGCTTCATATGGAACCTGTTTGTGTAACACCTCCCTTAAGAAACAGGTCTGGAGAGACAAATGGGATGCCTCAGGAGGTCAAGGCAATGCAATGGTGGGGAAATATTTATCACTTGGATATCTTGGTGTTGTGCCACTGTTTGAAGGCAGAGGGGCCCTGCAGGGAGCTGATCGGGTGGGAGGGGGGAGCCAAGGAGTTCAACACTGCGTTTGGCAAAGCGAAGTATCTAACCTTCCTCAAGATTTTTATTTTTTTAGCTCTCCCACATGAAGAACGGCACCAAAATATCATCTCCCAACAGGCTCAGCCTTAGAAGCGTTTCCAAAGAACAGGTGGTCAAGAGAGCTAAGAAGCCAATATCCCAGTACCCCACACAAACTGGCTGGGTTCCTAAACAAATGTTACGAGTCATTTCGGTGGGGCTCCATGGCTGAAAGTGCAATCATAGGATCACATCCTTTAAAGGAGTTTTGTGGAATTTTATGGCCTGGGCAAAATAGCAGTTTAAAAAAGAAAGAAAAGGAAAACATGTTGATAACACCCAAAGGATTTAGTCTTTCAAGCAACATTTCTCTCCCCGACCCCATGACTTTTTGAAAAGAGATTCAAAATTTATGTTTTATTTCACTTGCATTAATATTAAAGGTAAGGTAAAGGGACCCCTGACCAGTCGTGACCGACTCTGGGGTTGCGGCGCTCATCTCGCATTATTGGCTGAGGGAGCCAGTGTACAGCTTCCAGGTCATGTGGCCAGCATGACAAAGCCGCTTCTGGCGAACCAGAGCAGCACACGGAAATGCCGTTTACCTTCCCGCTTGCAGCGGCACCTATTTATCTACTTGCACTTTGACGTGCTTTCGAACTGCTAGGTTGGCAGGAGCTGGGACCGAGCAACGGGAGCTCACCCCGTAGCAGGGATTCGAACCGCCGACCTTCTGATCAGCAAGCCCTAGGCTCTGTGGTTTAACCCACAGCGCCACCTAGGTCTGACCCCCAATCTCCACCAGCAGTTCACCCTTCCATTGTTTCCCTGATTCCCTTTCATTTCTTACTTCAAATTACATCTTTTGCTCCTCCTAACTTTCTCCCTTGCCCTCGCCTTCAAAATATTCTAGGGCACAAAAGCTGATATGCATTTAGTATTGTCACTTTCTAACTAGCCTGACTCCTGAGTAGGGATAAGGGAGAACTTCATATTTAAAAGCAATCTTACTTAATTCGTGATTTCTGAACAACATGCAAATCAAAACACAGCTATCCCTTGACATTGGCACTTTTCCAAATCCTCCAGTGTCTTTCTCCAGCCATGTAATGTGTACCCCAAAAAAACATTTGAATGCATATATGAGTGAAAACAGCATACAGAAATGCATTATATCAGGGGAGATTGCTTTGCAAAAAAAATGTGTGAATTGGGCAAAACTGCATGCAAAAATGTGCACATTGGGAGCATTTCTCACTAAAATGCTGGTAAGTTTTCACGATGACAATTTTTTTGTAAAAAAATATGCAGACACTGATATGGAAATGTGGAGAACTCAACTTCAGATTGGAAAATGAGAAATTTAGAGAAACTGAAATGGACAGATACGCCCTTCTCTACACTTGGGGCTTTAACAGCAAAATAGCAGGCAAAAAATGAGTGAGTAAATCTTTGCCCATCTCTTGCCCAGAGCTAATAATTTACACAGCACCACTTGAAAATTGTGGGCACTACAATTTAAGAAGGATGTTGACAAGCTGAAACGTGTGTTGAGGAGGGCAACCAAGATGATCAAGGGTATGGAAACCAAGGCTTATGAGGAACAGTTGAAGGAGCTAGATATGTTTAGCCTGGAAAAGGGAAGACTGAGAGGAGATATGATAGCCATCTTCTAATATCTCAAGGGCTGTCTTATGGAAAAGGGAACAAGTTTGCTTCCTCCTGCTCTGGTGGGCAGGTCTCGAACCAATGGCTTCAAGTTACAAAAAAGGAGATTCTGACTAAACACCAGCCAAAACTTTATGACAGTAAGAGCTGTTCCACAGTGGAGCGGTCTCCCTCAAGAGGTTGTGGACTCTCCTTCCCTGGAGGTTTTTAAGCAGAGGTTGGATGGCCATCTGCCATGGATGCTTTAGCTGAGATTCCTGCGTTGCAGATGAGCCTTGGGATCTCTTCTAACTCTGCAATTCTGTGATTCTATTATCCTAAAAGGGGTTTCTTCTCAGCGGCCCAAGTTTACTTCTGTGCTCTCAACAACAGCTTGTCAGCAGACATGATATTACTGAGCTCCATGTTATGAAATTAGCTTCGCTTTCTCATGGCTTCTGAATGACCAGGTTGCTACTAAAGGTTAACCTTTCTCTGACCAGTGGGTAACCAGATTTGCAACACAGAGACTATAAGGCAGTGATGGCGAACCTATGACACGCGTGTCAGACGTGACACGCAGAGCCCTCACTGCTGATACGCGCCCCATCGGCCCATTTGCACTGTTGTTGTTGTTGTTGTTGTTGTTGTTGTTGTTGTTGTTGTTGTTGTTGTTTCCCCCCCCCATTTGTTCTCCTGCTCCTCCTACAGCTTGTCTCTGCTAGAGCTTGTCTCCGCTGTTAAAACCTGGATCCTTTTTTGTTGTTATTGTTGCTGGTAGCCAGAGAATGGTTTTTTAACCCGTTCTGTGCTGTTTTTTTCTGGCACTTTGGCAGACTCTGATTGGGTGTAACAGCGTTTGTTTTTAACCCATTCTGTGCTGGGGGTTTTTTGCGCTTTGGCAGTCTATGTCGGTGCTGCGTGTTAGTTCCAGTAAAGGTATTATTCGTCATTTATTTCTGTTCTCTCCCCCCCCCCCAAAAAAAGCGCAGCAGCTTTGGGGCATCCCCCCCAAAAAGCAAAGCAACTTTTGCACACACACACCCCAAAAAACCTCCAAAACTTTGATCAGCAGCTCCCCCCAAAAATATTAACAACTCTGGGTACTTCGTGATAAATAAGGGTTTTTTGGTTAGGTTAGGTTAAGTAATTAGTTTTTGGTTTATTAACTACAGTAATATATTACAATTATACATTTTTGTTATTTAAACTATAAATATTACGAAATTATGGTTTTTTCCTCGAAGTGACACACCACCCAAGTTATGCTCGGTTTTTAGGCGAATTTTGACACACCAAGCTCAAAAGGTTGCCCATCACTGCTATAAGGGGACTCCCTACAGCACTAAAACCCAAACTCCTTGATGCTTCAGTTATTGGCACTGCAGAGGAGTCACCGCCTTCTGAGGAAAATCTTTTATCCCTGTAGTCCCTTTTCTGCTTTCCTTCCAAATTTGTTGTCCTAGAGGGAATGTAAAGCAAGCAGCAGCAAGATGAACTAATATTGTACCCCCTAGGATGGCAGGAAATTAAACATGGGGGATAACTCCACTTGGTGCTGGTGTACAGCTCTTGTCCACAGTTCAAAAGGAAAACAGAACCTCGCAAGGCTTTTACGACTATCTCCTGAGGGAACATTCTTCCTCTGCTTGAATAATCCTTAAAGCAGAATTACTAAAATGTCTGCAAATGTATGCCAGATGCACTGAATGGGCTTTGAAAGGAATGGTGTGATTTTGGGGGGGGGGGGTTGGAAACAAACCTCACCCTCTGCAATAAATTGAGGCAGGGTGTGATGGACATGGTCATCTTATTCCTAATAAGTTTTGTTTTACTGTTGGGCTAAGCTTTCAGTTCCTAGGCAAAAACATTTTGACCTCTATATACTAACCTGATAGAGTTACCATCATTTCCGCCTCTAGCTTTGTCTGTGTCAGTGTTTCCTAGGCATAATGGTTTAGCAGCTTTCTCCCTTGCTGACATTGTAAACTAGAAAATGTTGCTCAGATGTTATTCTTGCCTGCCACGCCACTTGGCATGTTGGAAAAAAGGATGCAGACTAAATAGGACATTTTTGCAAGCTGAATAGTTTGCAAATATGGCATCTTTAGCAGCAACACAACAGACAGAAATTCAGTAGGTGACCCTTCTAGCAGCATGGAAGTTCAACAATTGTGAAAGCTGCACTTGTTGAATTTCTACCTTTCAGACAACTAGTTTGTTAGGAGTAACTGCAGCGCTCTGAGCAAATAAAATGCAGTTCCCATGATTATAATTTTTGCGGGGGGGGGGGGGCGGCAGGGAGCCATGGTAGAGCTTAAAACTTATGATAAACCAAGACAATCATGCAGTATATTAAACAGGTGCACTCCTGCCATGAGAACTGAATAGGTAGATGAAATTCTGAAATTCAAGCATTCAAATGAATAAGTAAATGTGAGGGCTTAAACAGGATTCCCACTCTAACCACCACCTCTGCACTCACCTTTCCACAGTCAGCAGAAAGGTCTAAAGCAGGCATCCCCAAACTTCGGCCCTCCAGATGTTTTGGATTACAATTCCCATCTTCCCCGACCACTGGTCCTGTTAGCTAGGGATCATGGGGGTTGTAGGCCAAAACATCTGCAGGGCTGCAGTTTGGGGATGCCTGGTCTAAAGAGAGCTTGCAAGAGCATTCAGCTGAACACACAAGCTTCCTCACATCCAGGAATTCTCCTTATCCTGGTTTTGGGATCACAAGACTTCATAGCTGCCAAGTTATCCCTTTTTAAAGGGATTTTCCCTTATGCTGAATAGGCTTCCTCGCGAGAAAAGGGAAAACTTGGCAGCTATGCAAGACTTGTAGACTTGTTCAGCTGAATGCAAGCACACTAGCTGAATGCAAGCACACAGGGATGGAGCCTGCATGTGTAGGGAACCGGGGAGTGAGGGCTGGTATGCAAGTGTCCACACTCCCTCCCTAGTGAAGTCCTCGCAGATTATTTGCCTGCTTGGATAGGGCTGAGAACTACTCAGGGTTTCTTTTATAGAGCCAGAGAAAGGTAGCCCGAAACATTTGGCTGCCTAGAAAAAAAATGGTGTCTCTCCCCAAATCAAGACACACAAGGCAGAAAAAACCCACAAGCACCTTCGTGTGGCTGTTAAAATACAATAAAAATTAACAGACAGATTGCCGTTCTTTCAAGGCTCCCACAATCGACTGCCTGAGGCAGCCATCTCCCTTTGCCCAATGGTAGGGTCGATGCTGCAAATTGACAGCATTCGTTCTGACTGCTGATGACCAGGGAAAGAGCCAATTGCTAACTTGCTACATGCCAAGCTTACATACAGTACAGTATTCAGACTTAAATGGGAACTTGAGGGAGCCTATGAAAAGAGGTGGTTTCTCATCCTCTAGCTTAGATGGGATGCCGATCAAACAATGGGTGAAAGGCTGAGTTGTGGCTATTTGAGCACATAGCAAGTTAGCAAAGTTCTGGAATGTTTTCTTCTTCAATGCCCTCTCAGCATTTTCTGTCTTCTCCAGGCGTATCACCACACACTTTGATGACAGCTTTGGATGTTGCATGCCATAAATATATAGGATTTAGTGCTGTCAACCATTTTCTTTGGCAGGGTTGTGTGGTATGAAAGGGAGAAATCTAAAGCACAATATTATGTCATTAGGAGCACCAAAACATTGATTTCAGTGGAATCAAGTTAGATAGGCCAAACTCTACATAGAATGGAAGCCTTAGGAAATGATGCTTTTCCTGTCATTTCACTACTTTTCCAGGAAAAGCAACTGTAGCTTGCTTTCAGCACTCACCGTTTCAATACCTTCAACCTCTCTTATTTTCAGTCACTTTTTGCCCATCAGTGTACCAAGGCCTTCACTCCATTCTTTCCTGATGGAAGGAATCTTCCCATTAAATTGAAACTGTCAAATTCTATCTGAAATGTTCTCAACTTATATAATACAAAATCTGTCTCTCTTTCTGAAAAGCAATACTTTAAGATGCCCCCCCCCCAGCTACAGCAAGTTTATGTTCTGCAGAGATATAGTGGGCACAGCACAATTTTGTTGTTGCTGGGTTTTTATTTTTAATTTTTTTAATAAAAAAACAACCACCCCTTAGTCTAGACAGCCAGCTCACATGGCATCAATACAATTCAAATTAAAGAAATATTGTTGAGAATTCTCAAAGCAGCCCTAGTTAATGTTTGGCTCCACCTAAACATAAATTACAAGTGCATTTTACATTTGGTGAGTGATGGTGACTTCAGTGCAACTAATTCCAGTAAAAATTCTGTGTGATGTTTTACAGAGCTGGGTCTTAGGGAAATAATTCTTTCTGTTCTAATTTTTTCATCTTTTGGCTTGGTAAATGTTATAGGAAATCATTTTCTCATGAATATTCAGATTTTGTTTTTTTAAAAAACAACCAACAAACAAACCTCCCCGTTTTCATAAAATGATTGAAACTGTTTTCAGTTTTTTTCTCGCAAACAAGCTCCCAACAGATGTCTGGTGAAGATCTTTGTGTTCACCCAGGCCTCCTAAATAACTTAGGTAATTTGAGCTTCTGGGAGACTTGGGTTCAAATCCCCACTCAGCCATGAAGTTCGCTGGGTGCCCTTGGGCCAATCACAGTTCCTCCGCTGTGAGGATAACATGAAGAAGGGACTGGGACATGAATTTCTCAGAGGAGAGGTAGGATATAGAAGTAAAAAGTAAACAATACAAAACTTTAATTATGCAAACTCCACCTATCAGTTGCTCAAATGTTTGGTATCTGTACAGTCAAAAACTGACATGACAGTGCTAGGGTCTATTTATATTAAAATGCGTTTGCTACTTTTGGAGCCTGAATGTTGTAGAATCATCATAAAATATAATACACATACATAATCCTTATGTGTTATTGCCTTTTCTCTGAAACCGACTAATAATAATAATAGTTTGTATTATTTAGATCAAGTTGGCAAGTTTGACTTCCCATCATAAAACCAGAACCCCTCTGCTCTTTGAGTGGTCCCAGATAACACACTACAAATGGAACCAATCAATTTCATGGCTTTTAAGCCCCTTGAAGACCCTCAGAACGCCAGTATATTTTTTTTCCTCCTACGCACCACCGATTATTCTGCCAGTCCAGCACAGACAGAATAACTTGAAGATGTGATGGCAGAGGTTATTCTATAACCATCATTATTTCTTTTGAAAGGTGTGAGGGTGATCAATCCTAGGCTCCTCGGTTCAGCGGGTGGGGATACTGTTGCTGACAATCTATGTCAGCAACTAGTGACTATTTTTATTTTATCTGCTTTCAGCACAATTGCAGGGCATGACAAGCTGTGCTTAGCCCCACTTTTGGAACAGTAATTCAGACAAGCTAAAGATACTTTGAAACTATATTGGTGCCAAATGCAATTTCAACCCAGCTTACAATTACATCTGGAATCTGAGAATGCTTGATTACTTCTGCCATTGCCAACATCCGTTCACCAGTAGTTATTAGGAGTTTCCTTATGCAGGCAAGCATAATTAGATTTCTAAATTAATAACCGTTCTACATTAGGCTTATAAGACTTCATGAGATCCGCCAAGCGGAATAAATTCCTAAAGCCATCTGCCACACCTCACCGAGTCTTTCACAGCTGCCAAACAAAGGTCCAACCTTTCTACTGACTCTCTTGGACCAGGTGAGGATATGAGACAGAGTTTGGAGTCATTACCACACTGGTGCTTCCACAATGCAAATCATGAAATGACCTCCTCCAGCAGTTTCATGTAGATCAGGTGTGAGGATCTACATGAAACAGCTGGAAGAGGTCATTTTGACCTCCTTTGGCTCTCCAGACTCTCATCACCCCTGGCCATTGGCCAGACTTGCATCTGATCACAGCTGGGAGTTCCACAGAGCTGGACCCACAATGCTGTATGCACAGCTCCTAGCTGAAAACAGTCCTGTGTCCAAGACACGGGGGACCACTATCAGTGGTTTCCCTGAAAACATCCATGATCAGGCAAGGATATTAGGAACCAGTGTTATGCAGAACTCATCAGGAGTAAATTTAACACACACCTTTTATTTCTACATAGATCCTCTTTCTACAAAAGTTCCAGATGATGTAAATAAGAACCCTTTTCTTTAAATAATAATAATAATTAAAAATACAATACATTTAAAACTTTCAGCTAGAGCTGGCTCAAGAAATGTTGCTGCTTGAAGTGAAGGGACAAGATCAGGCATCCCCAAACTGCGGTCCTCCAGATGTTTTGGCCTACAAACTCCCATGATCCCTAGCTAACAAGACCAGTGGTCGGGGAAGATGGGAATTGTAGTCCAAAACATCTGGAGGGCCGAAGTTTGGGGATGCCTGGACAAGATGGTGCTTTGACTGTCCACCAACTTGGTTGGCTTTAAAAGTGGATTGGACAAATTCATGGAGGATAAGACTACCAGTGGCTACTAACCCTGATGGCTATGTTCCCTCTTCATCATGGGAGGCAGCATTCTTATGAATACCAGTTGCTGGAAACCACTGGAGGGGAGAGCGCTGTTGTGCTCACGTCATGTTTGTGGGCTTTCCATAGACATCTGGTTGGCTGCTGTGAGAACTGGATACTGGACTGTAGATCAGCCGCTGGCTCTTTTTGTATATTATTACATTGTACCATTTTTTACATTTAGGAAATGGCAGTGCCAGGAAGCTATCTCTGCATCTCTGCCCCATGAGGTCTATCCATTCTTGACCATGCTGCAGAGAGATCCCTGCCAGAGAGCTGTATAGAATCCGGTTTGATAAGCCTGCTACGTGCCGACAACTGCAGGGAGCCTGCATTCGGCAATGGAGGTTCCAATTGACAACACTGTGACCAAATAAAATAAAATAAAATTCCAAGCAAGCTGAAGCTGAGCTGAGCAGTTTGGGCAGGTGTTTCGCAACTGTGTTTCCACTTATAGAAGTCCTCTGTCTAGAGCAGATTATCCTGGCCTATCTGGTACAAATCATACCCATCTGCGATTTGAGCTCTGTAATTTGGCACCGTCTGGATAACTTGTCACATGAACTATCAAACCGGGGAGGGGGGGTAGTATCTGAAACACTGAGAGAGGCATGTTTTTCACAGTCAGCCTAAAGCTGACAGCTGTAGGAGTTTGCACACAGAAGATGCACAGAGCATGCTGGCAAAAGAAAAAAAGAAAGAAAAGAAAGAAAAACAAAGCCTGAGTGAATCCATAATTGCAGAGCTTTGCTGTGGAAAAGAAAAAGAGAAAGTCTACAGTAGCTCTTATTTTAAGGAGGATTAGGAAGCTATCAAAACCAGGTGGTTTTGTTTGGCTTTAATAAGCATGAATCTTCCAACATTATTAATGGTGTTAAGGCATCGACTTTGCGGAATTTCTAGAGGAAATGGAAACCATTATTACAATTTTCATTGTGCCATGGAAAATAACACGGTAATCAAAATTGTGCAAGTGCATTACTGATACTGTTAGGGAGAGAAAAGTATTTCAAATTGGTGGCTGGGGCAGGGGGAAAGAACTTCACCTTCTTAAACTAATCACAGTACTGCCAGCTGAAATGACACATTTAATGAAGCAATGCCATTCCGGTTGCTCCATATAATACATTAGAGTTTAAAGATGGCTGTCTCTTTGTGGATACAGTCAGAGCCAGCCCACCCATAAGGCAATGTGAGGTGGCCGTTTCAGGTGGCAGGATCCATGGGGGCAGCAGATCCTGATGCAGATTTTTATCCCACCATCCCTTGTTCCAGGTGTAGACCTGTACTCCCCATTTCTTTCCTGGTGGGGAGGGGAGGTACCATTTTATGGTTCACCTCAGATACCAAAATGTCTTGGGCCAACCCTGGATATAATGATACACCTTGAGGGAGACCTGTAAGAGTAAACACTGTGTTCTTCCCTTTTATCCCCCTCTTAATATTTATTTGCTTTTACTTTAAAATTTCATACCCTACTTTTCAGCTGCCCCATTGGAAGGGAGGCCCCCATGTGATGCAGCTGCAAAAGAGGTGGGGGGGTATTCTGGCTACAGTGATTCCTGTAAGGCAGAGTTAGGGAACCTATAACCTTCCCATCATCGTTGAACTCCCATCAGCTCCAGACAGCCTAGCCAATGGGTCAGGGATGGTGGGAGCTGCGGTCCAACATCTCAATAAGGAAACATGGTACAAGGCCTTCTTGAGGCCTCATTTGGAATACAGTGAAACCTCGGGTTACAAACTTAATTCATTCTGAAGGTCCGTTCTTAACCCAAAACCTTTCTTAACCTGAGGCGCGCTTTCACTAATGGAACCTCCCGTTGCGACCGCGCCACCGGCGCATGATTTCTGTTCTCATCCTGGGGCAAAGTTCTCAACCCAAGGTACTACTTCCGGGTTAGCGGAGTTTGTAACCCGATGCGTTTATATCCCAAGGTACCACTGTATATTGGCTGGGAACCAAAGTTCAATCTGCAGAGCCATACATGGACCCACCAGCACTTCTGAGGCTGTCCTCTCCCCGAGGCCTCCACTACTGAAGCTTCCAATATCCAAAGTCAGGGCAACAAATCCAATGATGCCCACATATTATTCTTGCATAATGAAGCTGAACGTTCAAATATTCAAGGCAGACAAAAGGAAGTACTTCTTCACACAGCATATGGTTAGACTAACTTTAGTAGGTTTATAAGAGGATTAGACCAATTCATGGAGAAAAAGGCTTTCTGTGTCTCCATGACAGGAGGGAGTTTGCTTCTGAACATCAGTTTCTGGAAAGCACAAGGCAAGAAGGCTCTTGTGCTGGGGGTCAGTTTGAGGGTTTCCCACAGGCATCTGATACTAGCTCAGTTGGTAGAGCATGAGACTTGATCTCAGGGTCATGGTTTTGAGCCCCACGTTGGACAAAAGGTTGAGCATTGCAGGGGGTTGGACTAGATGACCCTTGTGGTCCCTTCCAACTTTAAAATTCTATCATTTGCTATCTGGGTGGCCACTGTGCAAACAAGATGCTGGACTAGATGAACAATGGACCTGATCCAAAGGCTCTTCTTCTGTTCTTAGTCTCTCTGGAGTACGAGCAAGAGTGCATTTTTACTTTGATGCCTTACTTGTGATCTGCATAAATTTGGAGGGCCTCCCTGAATTATGATGTTTCTCTCCTTTTCCTCTGGAGCTGCCATGCAGACGTGTAGAATGTGGTCTTCGAAAATCTGTTTGAGAGATGCTCCACAGATTGCATTGGTGGCATTCTCGGGATTCAACCATAGTTGGAATGTGGAAGGGACATTTTCTACATCGCATTAGTGAGTTATCCTGGTGGTTGTGTTGCTACCTGCTGTTGATCAGAGCTTGGCTAATGTGCTTAAGGCCAAGCTGGCATGCTCAGTGGCTGGGGTGGTGGTGTATATGTAGCAAGGGAGCAGGAATGTAAGGGATGCAGGTGGCGCTGTGGTCTAAACCAGAGCCTCTTGGGCTTGCCAATGAGGAGGTCGGTGGTTCGAATCCGCATGATGGGGTGAGCTCCCATCGCTCTGTCCAAGATCCTGCCAACCTAGCAGTTCAAAAGCACACCAGCATGAGTAGATAAATGGGTAACACTATGGCGGGAAGGTAAACAGCATTTCTGTGCACTCTGGTTTCTGTCACAGTGTCCTGTTGCACCAAACGCAGTTTAGTCATGCTGGCCACATGATCCTTAAAGCTGTCTGTGGACAAAGGTCAGGTCCCTTGGCCTGAAGCGAGATGAGCGCTATACCCCAGGGTTGCCTTTTACTGGACTTAACTGTCCAGGGGGTCCTTTACCTTTTTACCTTACCTAGTAAGGGAGCAGATATGTATAGTTATCTGAATCACACAATCTTTCCCCCCTCAGAAAATATAAGGTGTATATAGATTGACATGAAGAATCTTTGACTTGAATGCACTGCCTGTCCAACAAATTATGCACAGACACATAAACAAACCAGTCCGCACCTCCATCCATTTTGTGTGCAGGACACCCAGTTGGTGAGTTTTGTAGACTTATCTGGAATGATCTACTTCACCCATGCTTTCGTATGATATACTTTGCTTACTCCCCTTCCCTGCTTTGAAGCACATTGTAATTTAATTAACTTATTGGATGCCAATGCTTTGAATATTCTGTGGTGTTCTGTGTTGATTTTGAATGGGGAGGGGAAGGGCAGTCCTATGAATCTTCACCCAAGGCAAGCCCTCCTTTGCCATTTCACCGAAACCAAGATTTGAAAAATAAAAGGCAACTCATTTAACAGGCCTTCCTCAGCCTCGCACCCTCCAGATGTTTGGACTAGATGGGTGAACACCAGGTTGACAAAGAAAAAGCCACCAGGTTGGCCTTAAGAAATTAATCCCTCTCACGGATTTCATTACCGAATCATCCCAAAACAGAAGCGCCGGGACATGAAAAGAAGGAAATTCCACACACGAATGAAGTTCCGTAAAATTTGTATTCAGTTTCAATCGGCTTTGAAAATGCTGCATGCTCGAATTTGGTTGTGTGTGCTGAAATAAGCGGACCAAATTAAGGGGCCTAAATCTGTCATAACAGCTCTGGAAAGCCATTTCCTGTTTCTCGTTGGCCATTCAAGGAGGGGATTCTGGAACTGAATGGGATAATCCCTCACAATGAATGTCAAACAGGCAGGGCCGATTCAGCCATTTTCTTTCAGTTGCTAATATGATTGGCGCTGAGAGCTTATCTGCATCACTTCTAACTATTTAAATTTGAGATAGGCTGCTGCAAATTCAGGGGAGAACGGGGTTTAAATTGCATTATTAACAATAGGCTAAGTCCTGGAAAAGCTGATTAAATCAGTTACTCCCGATAAAATCATAATAGGGCCCATCTGTATCTATCTGACATGAAACATGTCATTGGTAATGTTTTGTGTTGTCTTTAATGAGTCTGATTGTCATCTTCCAGAGGGGCGGGGGGGGGGGCACAAAAGGAACCTGCAGGTCTGCATGAAAAGAATCACTTATCGATCGAGTTGTCAGAGCTGTCAGGCACTTAGTAGCAGCAACACTGCTACATAAAATCAATGTGACAGCATGTTTATACGGCAGCTCCTTAAGACTCGTCAGAAAATGGTCTCTTTTATACATCCAATATTAGGAGGAGAAAAATAAGGTCTAGCAAGTGAGGCAAGACAACTCCTAAATAGAACCTAACATGAACACATCTGATTTGTAAATAAAATATCCACCATGAATAACCTGGATATGGAAGAAACATTGGCCTTCTCTTTCTCCGAGACTGGAACATAGGAAGTGAACCAGTCTGTTGGTCCGCCCAGGTCCGTATTGTCGGCACTGCCACGGACGGGCAGCAGTTCTACAGTCAAAATTTTCCACCCCTAGCGGAGAGGGCAAGAGATTGAACTTAGGGGTTCTTCTGCATGCAAATATAGCATAATTGATAGGCATAATTGTTTAATTGTACATTGAAAGGGGAAATAACTCTATTTGTGTCTGTATGTATGCTGCTGGAATGGGAACTTCCACTAAAGCAAAACAAAAGAGTTGTACAGTCCAGAGCTGCAGAGTGCATTATGTATAAAGGAAAGTACTAAGGTAATTGTTTATAAGAAAAAGCTGACATTTCTGGGTTTGCCCTCATTATTCTCTCTCTCACTCTCTCTCCATCTCCCCCATCCTTCTGAAACCCATCTAGTCTTCCAATTACTCGTCTCTCACCACATCACACTTTCTCTCAGTTCTGTGTTATATTTTCATGGCTACTTTTTTTGTTCCTTATTTGTTCAGGATCAAGTGCATTTCTATTTTTAAAACAGTAGAACTGATCGTTTTTAAGGGGAAGGATTGCATTCAAAGAAGACAGCAATTTTGGCATTTTGTAAGTGTTCCCAAGCATTTGAAAGAGCCCAAGAAGTAGCTTAAAGAGTTCAAAAACCCAGAGAGGCCAAGGCTTACGGTAATTTTGCAAAAAGTCCTAGAGACTGTGATGCTGTGTCAATTTGCTTCTTACATGTCACAACTGGATCTTCAGGTGCAGAGATGTGGAACTAGATTCATCCCTTACTTTGTGTGTGTGTCCACTACAAATCACTCATATGCACTTTTTAAAAAAGGAAAAAGATGTGGATATATACCAAAAAAAAATTTGAGCTATTCACCCTAAAGCAATATACCTTACACTGGGCTTACCCAGCAGCAGTGTGATGTTCTGGGTTCCAAATGGCTGAGTGGACCAGTGCCCAGTAACAGCCATGTTTTATCTCCCACAGGGTTGTGTGAGATAGCACAGGACAGCATTTGAGATATCTTTTTCTTTTCTTTTCTTTTCCGTTCAAAAGTTACATTACAGCTTTGTCCACGGCCATAATGTCACAGAATGATCATTCCATTCTTCAATCCCACATCACTGTCATGTTGGCTCGCCGAATATCCTCAGTAGGGACCCAGCTACCAATCTGATTGGCTAGACATTTTCAATCAATATATCCCCTCCACAGACACTTATGTGATGAGCATGGCAAAAAATAAAAAATATTACAGCACTAGATTATAGCACTGATGCTTCTGAAGGGAGAGGTTGGTCGTGGCTGCACCACCATTTTGGTGCACCAATGGTGGGGAACCCTGCATCTTTGGCAGGGCAGTCCACCCAGGGCCCCCCAAAATCTGGATCTGAACTTGGCTCACAATAAGTATTCTGAGCTGAAGTTTTTTCATATGCTCAGAACTTGTAGTTCTTATACCTGGGTCACAATTAGGTAACATGTCCATCATGTTCCAACAATGGCAGTTGCCTGAAGAGCTGAAATCAAAGCAAAAATTAGGTTAGAATTGGGTCAACTGTATGCCTAAAGAGACCCTCATCTGATTGCTTTGAAGACAAGACATTCATCCTCAACAACGACTTACCCAGTGCTCTCTGCAAAGCAGCTATTGTCCCCTGTGGCAACCCATACATAAACAAATGCTCATTTTCTGAAGTTTGTATGTCGGGGGGGAAGGTATGTGTGCTCCTCCGAATTTTTAAGCTTTCCATTTTAAAAGAGAAATAAAATGTAAATGTGGCTGACAGGCATGCAAAAGAAGGAGTGAACAGATTAAACTGTAGCAGAACCTTTTGAAGGAAGTTGCTCTAGTATGTTTTCACTGTTTTTGTACTATGTAAACCAGGGGTGGGGAACCTGTGGCTTTCCAGGTGTTGCTGACCATTGGCCATGACCATTGGCCATGCTGGATGAGGCTGTTGAGAATTGTGATCCAGCAACATCTGGAGCGCCACATGCTCTTCATCCATGATGTAAATGTATGATATCTTGCATCCTAACATATACTGATACCTTCTGCCCAGGTGAGGAGAAACTCCTACCTCCTTTGAATGCTAAGTGACCCAGACCTGGTACTCTGTAATACACCTTGATGTGGTGGACTCAGATGCTGTAGCCTGTGCAGGTCTCATTAGACAAAAACAGCAATAAGAAGGCTTGGGAAAGGAACATTTCCCCATCATTATTCCTCCACCACCTCCAAAAGCCTCTTCCATTGAGAGTTCTCGAATGAATGGTCCAATCAGGCATGCAAGTTCCAATGAGAAGTGCACTGATGAATCTGTAGTGTCCTTAAGAATTAAAGTTGTTAAGAATGTTTTTTAACCATTGCCTTCTTTTACTGCAGCATATAAGTATTCAAAATAACTCAACGTACACCATATTAACAGGGCCTTGGTGAGGCTCCCTGTTGAGTATACGCCCTTTGTCAAACATGTGCTTGTGGTTTTGTAAGGAAGAAAATACCCCTTCTAATTCTATAAAGGCAACCTTTGGTATTAAACCAATATGAAGGCTAACTTTGGAATGGCTGGAACGGCAATGCCAGAACAGCACAAAATATAACCTGTCATTGATGGAGTTGATTTGCTGAAGCCAAGTGTGAGTGCACGTCTCCCCTTATCGATTTTTCTTTTATCCTAATCAGTGTCATATATCCCATTATCTCCTGATCTATGAACTTGCCTCCAACTTTAGCATGAAAGCATCTATGATTAAGCACCACATTAGTTTTTGGCACAACTTCATGTTCTTGTCCACTTAAGTGCAAGTGGACATAGTACCCGACTTCCTGAGTCTGCCTACTGCCATTGAGATGGTGGGTGGGTGGGTGTTTTGATATCTCCAACACCAAATGTCTCATGCAGGAAGCCTTCATTTGTCTCTCTAAAGCATTTGAAGTTATGCAATATGGATGAAAAGTGCTGTAGAACTATTATTACAATCCATTTGGGCATATCTTGACAGATTTCATAGCTCTGAATTCTCCATCAGTGGTGAAACTCACTGGGACTCCATTAGGGCATCTTGAACATTGCCTAATTTTAGTCCTGAAAATGACACATAATTCCATCAGATGGCTCTAAGATGTCATAGTAATATCAGAGGGCTAGGTGGGTTGGGTGCCAAGCATGACTCATATCCTACAGAATTTTCAGACATGTTTCTCATTTCCTAACTAAAAAGATATTGGTTTATTATCACAGCAATACCACCATTTGTCCCTGCCTTGATATTATTGAATATATCTGAATATATCTTCAATGGCCTATTGCTAAATTTCCACATGTTAAACTTCCACTGGTGGATGATGATACAGTAGTATCACCAATACCACCACCATTATTTCTTTATTTAATCATTTTCATATAAGTCTCCTTAAGGGGCAATACAAGGAAGTAAAATATAACAATTCCATGCACTAGACCATAGTAAAAATTAAGTAAATATGCACCCCTTCCCAACAATTACCGTGTTTCCCCCTTTTTAAGACACCGTCTTATATTTATTTTTCCTTAAAAAAACACACTATGGCTTATTTTCAGGGGATGTCTTATTTTTTTATTAAGTATGGTACAGCAATCTACATTTATTCGATTTATTTTTTTAAAAAACGCCCGGATCAGATGGCCCCAAAAAATAAAGACGTGCCGCTACTGCTGCGTCGTTTCCTTCTAAGTCCCAGCCACTTGCAGCGCGATCCTATGGCTCCTAACTCAGAAGAAAGCCCCGTTGAGTTCAGCAGGGCTCTGACAGCCAGGGACCAGCTTTGGCTGCGATCCTGCTGCTGCTGCCGCCGCCGCACACATTTCCCCTGGGGGTAAAGCGCGCCACTGAATGCGCAGGATGGCACTGTGCGCGAGCGAGGGGACGAAAGTTAACTGACCCAAACGGCAGATCCCCAAACCAAAGCGCACAGTCGGATCAAATGCCTGCGCCTCCTTTTGTGCATTGCTTCCTCCCTCCAGCCCCGCAAGAGGGTTAAAGGCAATAGGGCAGCCCAATCCTGTGCAGAGTGAACCTCCATCCGCCCGCGCTTCAGTGTGCGGGACCCGGGAGCGGGAGACACTGCAGCGAGGAGAAGAGGCAGCGATGGCAAAGGGGGAGGAGGAGGAGGCGGGGGAGGAGGAGGAGGCGGTGGAAGTGGCTTCGGCTTCACCTCCTTTCCTCCCTCGCAAGGCTTCTCAGGAGCCCCAGCGCTAGGCAGAACCTTGGGCCCGGGAGCCACCGGCCGGCACTCACCAAAGAGAAAGGACCCAGCGTGCCGGCGACGTGCACTCTGCACCAGGGCCACGATCCTCGCCCCCATCTCCTCCAGCCTCCCTACTCGCCCTTCCATGTTGGATGCCTTGCAGAAACTTCGCTTCTGTAGGTGCAGAGTTGCAGCCGGACGCTGAGTGCCGCTTCCCGGCTCCCCCCCCTGCGGTTTCCCTGCGGTCTGCCTCGATCCGAGGCCAATCAGGCTCCCACATTGCTTCGTTCAATCGCCTTGAAAAAAATCAAAGCGGGGAAATGGCGTGGGCGGCCGCCGCTTTTGTTCTCTTTTCATCCAGTTCTTCCTCGTTTTCACTCAGGTTCTTCAGCTTTCCTTTAATTGCTGCTGCTGCCGCCGCCATTGCTATTGTGCTTTTTACAGCAGAGTGGATCCGGCGGCCTGCCGGGTCGGCGCCGATCAGCGCTGCGCTGAGCACCGGATCGAGGAAGTGGCCTGCAGGGTCGGCGCCCAGCAGCGCCACACGGAACACCACCTCCTCAATCCAGCACGGCGCTGCTGGACGCTGACCCTGCAGACTGGCTCCTCGATCCAGCACTCTGCGCGGCGCTGCTGGGTGCCGACCCTGCAGGTAGACCTATGGCTTATTTTCGGGGTATGTCTTAAATTTTACAAAGTTTAAAAATCCTGCCCTGGCTTATATTATGACTACGGCTTAAAAAGGGGGAAACACGGTAGTTCTCTCATTCCCTAGGTATACATTAGCATGATCACCCTTAAAAAGAGCAAAATAACAAGAACCATCAAATAGCAGGATATAAAATGAACGATCAAATGCCTGAGAGTAGAGGAAAGTAAGTTAAGAATATTTGTCAAAACATCCATAACTTTAAAAAAGAAATACCATCTCCCAAGAAGGTTGTGACTTTGATGGTCATGTTGACTCACAGTACTGTATTCAGCTGAACTGTATTCAGGTTTGGAACAGAAATGGATCCTGCACTTGGACAGTTGATCACATTGAGAGGTTGACTGACTTGACTTGTATCCATACATCCATTGAATGCATGATAGGAAGAGTACTATAATGCCCATAGTCCCTGCCCTCAATTTCCATGTGTCCCGAATCCCATCTCCCAGCATCCAAATGTTCAGCTGGAGGTGAGAATGGAGTCTATGTATGAACAACAGTTGGTGTTCCTGGTTGTGAATAAGGGCCCTAGAGAATACACATATACAACTAATTCTCCGCTATGGCTGAGTGTGTGCAAGCCAAGGGGTGGGCACTATCTCAATCCCTATCCTTGCCTGCATGAGAATATCGTTTTACCTTCTGTACGTTGAGAGCCACCTTGTCTTCACTGAATGTGTAAGCTTACATTCAATCTTTTAAGACTAGATCAGGGACAGCTGAAAGGCCCAGAGGTTTTCTGCAACAATGTGCCTGTTCCCTACTACCTGGCCCTTCTTGGAGGCAGAGGAATTAGCAGGAAGAAGGACCTTCCCTGTTAATAAACAACAAGGGGTTTTTCTTCTGGGTGTGAAGGACACAGCCCATGAGACAAATAGCCCACTTTCCACCCAAGAGGGATGCCTTCCTAAGGTGCCTTTTCCTATATATATATATATATATATATATATATATATATATATATATTAAATTTTATATTTAAAAAATTGACAAAACATCCATCTTACATATAATATATAAAAACCACTTGGCCATCTTGGCCTGAGACTTCCCTCCTCCTCAACTAATGGTTTTCCTAATTATACTCTGATATTGCATTTTGTTGTTGTTATTATTATCCATAAATACAAATCTTAAATGCACCATTTAAACATCATATTGATAATAATTGATATCTCTAACCGTACAAAACTTCTTGTAGCCCTACTAATGATGTCAATTGTTTACAATTGTTTCTCAAATACAATGTAAATTTATTCCAGTCTTTCAAAAAGGTCTGGTCCTGCTGGTTTCGAATTTTCCCAGTTAGTTTCACCAACTCAGCATAGTCCATTATTTTAATCTGCCACTCTTCTTTTGTTGGGATCTCTTCCTGTTTCCATTTTTGGGCAGATAATATCCTTGTTGCAGTTGTTGCATACAAAAACAATGTTTTATCTTGCTTATGTATTTCTCTGCCTACAATACCCAATAGGAAGGCTTCTTGTTTCTTTACAAATGTATATTTCAACATTTCTTTAAGTTCATTATGTATCATTTCCCAGAAAGCCTTCAGTTTCTTACAAACCCACCACATATGATAGAAGGTACTCTCTTTTTCTTTATATTTCCAACATTGATTATCAGTCTGTACATTTTTGCTAACTTCACTGGTGTTATATACCATCTATACATCATTTTCATTACATTTTCTTTAAGCGAACTGTAAGCTGAAAAATTTATTCCCTCTTCCCAAAGTTTTCCCCAATCCTCTAATTGTATATTATAACCAATATACTTTGCCCAATGTATCATAACTGATTTAACTTCCTCATTTTTCACATGCCATTCTAAAAGTAATTTATACATTTTTGACAATATTTTAATTTTAGAACTCAACCATTCTACTTCAAACCTGGATTTTGTACGGTATATTCAAATCCATTGCTTTTCTTATCTCCTAAGATACATTTTCCATGCATCTTAGACACAGGTTGGGAGGTTGGGATTGCACCCACATTTTCTAAAAGGTCAAACGGGAACTGTAGTTCCTGCTCCTTCTTTCTGTATCCATTTTCCAGCTGTGTCTGTATCCACTCCTATTTATTTTACTCCTGCCTTGGTATCTGATCAGCTTTTGAAACAGTTGAGTCTCACAAAAGAACACAATATGGGTGGACTGAATTGTCCCTACATTGTATGGGACAGAGATACGTCTCCTTTGGCCCCCTCTGGATGTGTGTTTTCTCTTTGGGCTATTGTTGGGTATCTCCTTGCTGGAAGCTTACATTGAGTTTTCTCATTCTGCCATCACTCATAGCTGTTTCACATGCACTGCTTTTGCAGAAGGCTATAAATTGGCTGAAGGGAGGGATGGCTGTATTCTTTATTTCCTCTCAGTAGGAGTCTGTAAATCATACACAGCAGGTACTTTCCCCGTATTCAGAACACTCTGACATTCTGCTCTGTCAATACTGCCATCAATTGAAGATACCTTTTCAGCATGTGTGTGCGTGTTTGAGGTAATACTGCAAGATGTGGCTTCTTCTATTTAAAGAAAAACAAAAATCTACAGCCAGAGAAATTGATCGCCCCCATTGTCCCAACACCTTATGAAGAGACTACTGAAACCAAATAAGGATGTTGTTTTTCCTCCAGTTCAGTATGTGATTCAATCAGCATCACATTTATCATGGCTTCAGAATGCTGCGCCATACATTATCTTAGTACAGTTTTCCAAAAGTGCACTAATCTTGGGGGGGGGGCGGGGATCGAATCATGTTTTTCGCCTGTTGCCATTACTTCTGTGAGAGGAGGTGTGAACAAAATTGTCTTAGTCGTGTTTGTGTCCTTTGCACTTGAGTAGACAGGCAAATCCATGCCATCAAACGCCTGTTCTTGTATTTAGGCAAAATACAAAAGGACAAGCCTACTTTTCCAATGGAAAAGGAAATTTTAAAGCACTTATCCAATAATTTCTATGGCTCTTTTTTTGTAAACAACAACCATTTCTAGTTGTTTGGAGCACACAGAAAGCCCAGTTCTTGCCATGCTGCTCAGTGAACAACTTTGAGGAGAAAGCCTCGGAAAGTAGCATTACATTATGACATGGCACACCTTCCTCAGTAATTGTGCAGAGAAACAGATGGCTTCCCCCTTAGTGGCATGTCCTACAGAAATCTTCTGTACAGTCTCCCTGCAAGGCAGGTATGAGGAAACCGTGGCTAGACTAAAGCTCCCATCATCACTGGCCATTGGCCATGCCAGCTGATCATTAGGGGCGTCCAACAACATCTGGAGGAACGTACGTTCTCCAATCCTGCTATAAGGCATCCATAGACATTTGGGGGAGAGAGAGAGAGAGCTGCCCTCATAGTTTCATGGAGGCTTCCATCTTTTTCTCCATACAATTGCCTAAGATAATAATTTATAATAATAATTTATTATTTATACCCCGCCCATCTGGCTGAGTTTCCCCAGCCACTCTGGGCGGCTCCCAATCGAGTGTTAAAAACAATACAGCATTAAATATTAAAAACTTTCCTAAACAGGGCTGCCTTCAGATGTCTTTTAAAAATAGGATAGTTGCTTTTTTCCTTGACATCTGATAGGAGGGCGGGTGCCACTGCCGAGAAGGCCCTCTGTCTCGTTCCATGTAACCTCACTTCTCGCAATGAGGGAACCGCCAGAAAGCCCTTGGCGCTGGATCTCAGTGAACGATGGGGGTGGAGATGCTCCTTCAGATATAGGACTTTAAAGGTCTTCACCAACACTTTGAATTGTGCTCAGAAACGTACTGGGAGCCAATGTAGATCGCTCAGGACCGGTGTTATGTGCTCCTGGCGGCCACTGCCCGTCGCCAGTTCCTTTGAAATACAGCCTGAAAGTCCTCATACCACCTAATGAAAAAAGAGTAAGAGTGAGCCATGCCTGGTACGGTTTGGAGGCAGTAATTCTTCCAAATATCAGTCGCTGCAAACCACAGGAGGGAAGAGTGCTGTTCTGCTCAGGTCCTGCTTGTGAGCTCCCCATAGCCATCTGTTCGGCCACTTTAAGAAAAGGATGCTGGACCATTGGCCTGATTCAGTCTACTCTTCCTTATTTTCTTACGATCAAATTGTCAGAAGCTACTATTTCTCGAGCTGGAATAATAGATGGGAGAATGAAGGTAGGTTGGCTGCTCAGGGCTGTCTTATGCACATGCGGCGCCGAAGTGCAAAGATCTAACCCAGTCCCGCCCCCCCCCCAGGTTGCCCAATCCCAGGCATGCAGGAGGCCACATCCACGTCTTGCTGGCTCAGTCACCCCCAAACTCATTGTGCAGAGCAGCCCGCAGCAGAAGAGCCCACCGTGGCGCTCCAACCAGTGGGCGGGCTCTTCCCCAGACTCAACTCTTGGGCCCCAGACTCTTGGCCTGGCGTCCCTGAGAACCCGGCACCCGGGTGCCCCACACCCCTAGCGCCTATGGGTAAGATGGCCCTGTAGCTGCTAATAAGAAAATAAATAAAAAATGGTAACCTTGTGGTGTTACATGTAGTTCTGAAAATGCATAATGTAGCATCACCCTTGGGTAAGGAAGGGGGAAAGTAACATGGGGCTGATGGTTCTGGTAGCAGCCATACACTCATTGACACAGCTAGTTCCTTCCTCAGAGGACCTGTATCAATTAAATGTGAAAGTTACATTTTCAGCCTGAGCCACATTTACTCACAAGTAAAGTCTCCCTGGGCTCATTTCCATGTCAATGTGCTCAGGAATGCAGCATTGCCAAACTGAAACCAACCCTAATGAAGTTAAAAGAAAGAAAAAAGGCTTCTCGGGAAGATTTTTACACCTAAATTGTTAAATTGGGGCATGTTCTAGAGAACGTTGAAGCAACTTCCATTATTCTGCATCTGCTGTTGTACACCATCTGCATGATGAGCGAGTAAAGAGGATTTATGATTACTGAAATCCATTTACACAGAGTAGCCGTGAGTGCATTTCCCTCCTTGTTCTCTATCCAGATGGGTGGAAAGATAGTAAAACTCTGAGTTCGAACAAAAATAGCTTTGGAATTCTGGATTTTTGTGTGTGTGTGTGTGTGTGTGTGTGTGTAAAAGTAGATAGCTGAACAGATTCTGCTTAATTTCTGTTATGCAATTAAAAAGGATCTACATTTTGCATCTTTTTCAAGAGGGGTGTGTGTGTGTGTGTGTTTAACCAATTCTCTTGAAAAAGATAGAAAATGTAAATCCTGTTTAACTGCATAACAGAAATGCACCAGAAATTATCAAGTTTACTTAAGGAAGAACCATGGGCAGCATGATGCCCACATAACTACAGATGCTCACTATCACAGTTAATCCGATGTTCTCTTTTTTTTTGTCGAAAACGTATTTATTAATAATGCATACAGAAATCAGAGGCAATCTTTTCTGAATCATGACTCTTTAGGAGCCAATGAAACTTAGCAGGTCTACTCCAGCTTCTTTTGGTAGACTTCTGGGGGAAAGGGGAGTCTGTTCTATTAAAAATCCAGAGTGGATCTGGATTCTGAGGGCCTCTGGATAGTGGCAGAGCACTAGCCCAGTGTGAGGTTGCCATGGACCTCCCTTTGCATGCTGTTTCTGGACCACACCCAGAACCTCATTTGGTAAGCTACAAGTGCCATAAAGAGTCCCGAATGGATTGCTTCAGGTCGGCCTGACTCAGTTTGGGATCTTGGATTTGTCCAAACCATGTGTTGTCAACACTTCTCTTGTGTGGAGATCTATGTATATACATCACTACATGAGTAAGCTCCCTTTTCTCCATCACTGAAAAGGTAATTGGTAGGGCGGGGACCAGCAAGGCTAGCTCCTGCAGTGCAGTGGCCCCCTTTCCCATCATTCAAAGCATATAGTGGGCTTATCTGAACCTCCTTCAATTTTTTTAAAAAACAATATTTGTTGTATTTATTTATTTATTTATTTATTGCATTCATTGTGTTTATATCCCACCTTTTTCTCCAGGTTGTTGAAGGTTGAATAGATGGTTCTCCTCCTCCTCTTTTAATCCCCACAAGGTAAGTTAGGCTGAGAGGCAGTGACTGGCCCAACGTCACCCAGTGAGCTTCACGGCCAAGTGGGAATTTGAATGCAGTTCCTAGTCCAACACGCCGGCTCTCTTAAAGGGAAGGTAACTTTTAAATGGTAAATTAACTTTAAAACTCACTAAACTCGTTTTGCATTGACTCTAGACTCTCTCTACTGGTGATAGTCTTGGGAAAGTGACAAATTCTTGTTACCTGTGTTATTTGTGCCACTCCTGAGATGGTAAGTGGTCCCTCCAGAATTAGGTGGGATGTGTATGGTTGCTTGCATTAACGGAGCTCTGCTCACATAAGGTTCTGCCAGCTGATTTTGGCCACTTGACCATCCCACTTTGTTCTGCAGGATCTTCTGACCCTCAGGAGTGGGGTTTAGAGGGGCCATAATGGGAAAAGAAGGCGGGGGGAACCCTCAACAACCTTTCTTCAGCTCACAAGTCTCAGGTTCCAAACCAATGGCCCTCCCATATCTCCATTTGCTCTCACCTCTCCCTTCTCCTGGTTATTTTATCCATGGCAGCTGTCTCTCCATGTTTTCCTTTGCCAGCGTATTTTGTTGAAGCACAGAAGACCTAATTTAGACAACTAGGCTAATGGATGGTCAGATAATTGGGGCTTCGCATTTATAGCCTTGGGTTTGAAAAACCCCACTCATCTTAAATGAGCACTTTTCATAGGCATGATTAGTGAACCCATCCACAGTGTCCTCTGAGCAAATGTGTCTGGTTTCGCCATCCTCTCAGAGTTGGACTTCACATCCAGTTAATAAACTTTCCCCAAAAGAAAGCTCATAGCTCAGTGGTGCGCTCTCTCTCTCTCTCTCTCTATATATATATATATAACCAAGACAGAGGAAAGAGCCCTTGGAAATTACCGAGTGAGACTTTCACTTTTGATGTTAGCCTAATTAGACATGAAATGAATGTTTTCCAGCTAATTGACATGCTTTTTAATGCTTGTCTTAATTATCACCTAAGATAACAGTTTAGTTAACATCAAACATCAACCAATGATTTTGTTGTCACTATCTGAAAAAGCCCTAAGCACCAAACTCTGGTTAGCACCAAGTTCCTAATGACTTTTTCCTAATAAGTTTGAGTGTTTTGCTGATTTTCTTCCTCCATGCTCTGTGCAACCCAACCTGGAATAAGAGATTTCTTCCTTGTCTTTGACCCCTCCTTGAAGGCCAACTCTAGTCTGCATCTACGGTTGATACCAAGGGAAATGTGGACACCGATCCTTTGATCTCTCCATTTGCTTTGTCCCTCTGTTCCCTCTCCTCCAGTTTGTGGCCCAATCTTCTAGGCAAGTCCCCAAGCCGGACACACCTGCCAGCATTGCATGACTGGCCCAAGACATTTTGATGCCCGTAGTACTAAACAAGATGGTAACACCCTCTCCCACCCACCGCCAGTATTACTACAAGTCAAAAATGGGGAAATGGTCCTGGGGGAGGAACTTCCTTTCTTCCCCTCCCCCGTAATAGTGAACCAGAACAAAATGAAGCTTCAGTATTCCAAATTGAAATTTGGCCTTGGACCATGATCTGAATCAGACAGCCTTCAAATCAGTTCAGTTCAGACCAAATTGGGCTGATTTTCAAAGTGTTGAATTAGGGTCTTAAACTGCTATGAATGCACACCCTGCCAGATATGAGTAGAATGTGCTGTAGTTTATTTATCTGTTTACTAAAGACTGTCCGTTCCATCTTTCCATTTCCAAAGAAACGTCCCAGGCAGTTCGCATCAAATAAACAATAAAAAAAGCAATCTAAACAAGCAGTCACAAAGCAATCTAAATAAAAAGCATGAAAAGCCACAGGTAAAACCTTCAACAACATAGAGCCCTGATACAATAGATTCAAGTGGCAGACAGACCTAAAGTTTGCAATGTCAGAACAAAAGAGAGGCAAACAAACTTCCACATTGCCATTGTGAAGCACTGGTTTTGGAATCCAAGGACTTGCATGGTACTTTGAATGGAAAATGTTTCCTTTCCTTTGTTGAAAAAAATGGCTCCACAACCCTTTTGTTTTCCTTTTTACACAACCTCCCTGTCTCTCACATATAATTTATGTATTCATTTGTTGATTACATTTATATCCCAAGGAACTCAAGGTGGCGTACATAGTTGTCCCCCTTCCCATATTATTTTCACAACAATCCAGTGTGGTAGGTTAGGCGGGTGGCGCTGTGGTCTAAACCACAGAGCCTAGGGCTTGCCGATCAGAAGGTCGGTGGTTCGAATCCCTGTGACGGGGTGAGCTCCCGTTGCTCAGTCCCACCTCCTGCCCACCTAGCAGTTCAAAAGCACATCAAAGTGCAAATAGATAAATAGGTACCACTCCGGTGGGGAGGTAAATGGCATTTCCGTGCGCTGCTCTGGTTCATCTGAAGCAGCTTAGTCATGCTGGCCACATGACCCAGAAGCTGTCTGTGGACAAACGCCGGCTCCCTTGGCCTATAGAGTGAGATGAGCGTCGCAACCCCAGAGTCGGACACGACTGGACTTAACTGTCAGCGGTACCTTTACCTTTACCTAGGTTAGACTGAGAGCGAGTGACTGCCCCAAGGTCTCCCAGTGAGCTTCATAGCTGAGGTTAATTATTGCTGAATTGTCGTTGATTGCTATGTTGCTTTTTCCAGCCCTGGATGCCACTCTGAATATTTTAAACTTTAAGGGTGTTCAGATAATAAAGGGTAAAAATGCTCTGCTCCTGAACCTTCTCCTGACCAGCTTCCTCTGATGTTAGGACCAAGAATGAAACATCTTGTGGATTACTTATTTTAATTCCCCTGTTTCCATTTATTGAAACTGAAATGGTTCTGTACTCAGGGTTGGGTTTAGTGGGTCTAGTCAAAGCATTGCTAAGTCTGGATCTAATTCTCAAATGTTTCTAAAGATGTACAGTACCCCTGAAATTTGTGAATCCATATATTCATCGAAATGGAATCCAGAAGTGGACAAGGATATACGTCAACATACAGCAACAAAATGAGCTTAAACCCATTTGAGTTGCCAGGGTGTTATTCCCTACCAGGAACAGAATGAGTTTATTTTAAGAGTGTTAGGCTGCTGTTATATATTCCTTTCCGTGATGTAAACACGAAACAGGATTTCTCAACTGAATGCAATTAAAGGTTTAGATTTCTGGCTTGGACGCAATTATCTGACTGTACATTTTGCAAGTCTCATTTTTTTCCTCTGGAAGCAAATGAAATGGGGGGGGGAACTTCCTCCTCTTGAGCAACTCATCTTTTTTCTTTCTTTTTTTTCTTTTGGTAGCTCAGTGCAGTTTGCACACAACTACGTATGATGCATGTATCCAAAACAGCGATATGCTACGTTAAATATATCTCAACTCAAATTGGGGCCGGAAATGATTTCTGCGAGAAACTCCAATGCTAATGATACAAACCTCATGCATCTTAAGCAGCCTGCAGATTATTCAAACAGCCATCCCTCCCAGATACCCAGTCTTGACAAAATAAAATTAGACCAGATGCCCCGACAACTGCATACATTTTAATAGTAAATAAATGAGTCCCCAGTAGTTCTGCTGCTGTTAGCATGGGAGCTGGTTTCCAGCTGCTTGTTTTTGTGCTAACAGCTGAATAAATACGTTTCTGGTGCAATATGATTAGTTGGTAGCATAGCTGCCAAGTTATCCCTTTTTTAAAGGGATTTTACCTTATGCTGAATAGGCTTCCTCGCGAGAAAAGGGAAAACTTGGCAGCTATGATTCAGGTGCATTGAGGCAGCACCGGATGTCGGCAGCTATGGTTGGTAGCTCAAACTTCAGATATATGCCACCTACAGTTGTTTACCTGGGAGCAGATGGGATATAGCTTACCTACTTTCTAGTAACTTTTAAAACTAATCCGTGTGGCGAGTCAATGTCAGAACCACACACATACACAGCCGCACTCTCACACATGCACACTCATGCACACATGCTCTCGGAAGAGTAACACGTAGTGCTTCCAATCCAGCTGCCACGGCACTGACATGGGAGGAAAAAGCCTTCTAACTGAGTAATCCCTATTGAGCAGGCAGAGGAATTTGATTTCCCCACCTCAGCGCTGAGCACCACAGCACTGAGATCATGAGATAAAGCTGTGGGGGCTGACAGGACACTTCCCCTCTCTTAGCAGACTGGATCTGGCCCCGTGGACCACGGGTTTACCACCACTATCTTAGCTACTAAGCTGTGCCAACCCAGATGGTATAACTCGCTTCTCAAGGAGAGGCAGCTTCACGCACAAGCTGCTTAAATGAAAAGGTTTTGTTTAGATCTGTAGTAATTCTAAACAGTTAATTTTTAATGTTTTCTACCTTTTCTACCTTGCCTACAAAGGTCCGTATAGTTAAAGCTATGGTTTTCCCAGTAGTGATGTATGGAAGTGAGAGCTGGACCATAAAGAAGGCAGATTGCCGAAGAATTGATGCTTTTGAATTATGGTGCTGGAGGAGACTCTTGAGAGTCCCATGGACTGCAAGAAGATCAAACCTATCCATTCTGAAGGAAATCAGCCCTGAGTGCTCACTGGAAGCACAGATCCTGAAGCTGAGGCTCCAATACTTTGGCCACCTCATGACAAGCGAAGACTCCCTGGAAAAGACCCTGATGTTGGGAAAGATTGAGGGCACTAGGAGAAGGGGACAACAGAGGACGAGATGGTTGGACAGTGTTCTTGAAGCTACCAACATGAGTTTGACCAAACTGCAGGAGGCAGTGCAAGACAGGAGTGCCTGGCGTGCTATGGTCCATGGGGTCACGAAGAGTCGGACACGACTAAACGACTAAACAACAACAACAACCTTTCAGTTTCTGCATTGTTGGTACACTGTTGTTTTAAAAAACGTCGGTACCTTATTGCATGCTCTTTTGTTTTAATTGTGTTTATAATACTTTCTGCGCTGCTGTGAGAGCCGCTCTGTGCTTTGCTTAAAATGTCAAAGCAAACGGAAAAATAAAATCCTGAAAAAATCAAAGCAACACTACCAAAAACCCACCTTGCCAAAATTGCTTCTTGGCTAGGCCCTGCTCATAAGACGGGTGGTATAATAATAATAATAATAATAATAATAATAATAATAATAATAATAAATTTTATTTATACCCCGCCCTCCCCAGTCAAAACTGGGCTCAGGGCGGCTCACACCAATAAAATTACAATAAAACATAAAAAGCAATTAATTAAAATACAGATTAAAATACAGTATTAAAATTTAAAAAGCAGCCTCATTTTAAGTAGTCCATAAATCCAAGCCACGAGGGAGGAAAACACAGGGGTCAGACTAAGTCCAACCCAAAGGCCAGGCAGAACAGCTCTGTCTTGCAGGCCCTGAGAAAAGATGACAAATCCCGCAGGGCCCTGGTCTCCTGTGAAAGAGCATTCCACCAAGTTTTGGATCAAACCAAAGCTTATCTTGTCTACTCCCTGTGTTCCTCAGTGATCAACCCCTTTCTTCTGGGAATCTACCATCAGGGCACAAAAGGGACATCCTTCTCTTGTTTTTGCTCCCCAACAAATGGTATTCAGGGGATACTGCTGCCCCCTATTGGAAGTGTAGCATGAGGAAGCCACAGCTGCCACCAAGGACTGCCCAGTTAGATTCGAGTTGAAGAACACTCCCAAGTTGTGAACATAATCCTTGAGCAATCCACTCCAAGACTGGTTGCAACCCTCCATCTTGCTTTTGTTTACTGCATGTCAAGGGGGAAGGGAAAATTATTTCCTTTTCTGAGATATGCTTCCCTTTCCTGAGCTTGTTTACATGCATGCATTTTTTTTTTCCTTTCCAAATAGCTGACTTAATGGATAGCATCAGTTTTATAGCTTGATGATCTTGAACATGACAGCTCACCTGCCTGGGTGTAAATTGAAATGCAAACAATCGGGATGGAAATTATGAATCACTGGATCCATCGTTTACGTACAAGCTGCCTGAAGTCTTAAAAGCAAACACATTTGGCATTGATTTAGACTGTAGCTTCCTGACTCAATGTGCATGAGCGAAGGAAATCATGTTTGAAACTAAGCCCTTCCAAAACGATGGATTGCACTTGGCAAGGGTTTCCTGGGATATTTCAAAAGGAGTGTTTTTATTTTATTTCAACTTTATTTTCAGAAGGTTAGGGGTGACTTTCTCAGAAGACTACCTGCGGCCTAAGGTTTGACAATTCTATTGTTTAACCTGGTTCATGCTTTTCTGCCCATTCAGGTTAGTGAATGGAAATTTGCCTCTGCACAACAAAGAAGTGTCATTTCTCTTCACATACAAGGAACAAAACGTTAAGTACCTTTTCTTCTCAGCCTACTAAAAATAGATACAGCGGGAAGAAAATGAAAGCACTTTCCAGCCAAACAAATGCACTACCAGTGATGCTCTGCAGACAACTGCCTGTTACAGAAGATAGTGGGGAAGAACTTGGACATCAAGACAAGCTATAGATGGTTCATCAGAAGGAAAATCGAACTGTAGCAGATGCCTTTTTAATTCTTATTTTTCCATACCTGTGACGTTGCATGGATTATAGTCAGTAGAATAATACCCTTGGCATAAATTAAACGACAAATTTCCCAGCTTCACTGTATGTGGTTCTGAGTCAGTGTTATCCTGTCTGAGCAGGGCACTTATATCTATTCATTTATTTAAAAATATTCTTATACTGATTTTCAATTAAAACGTGCAGAAGTGGTTTGCAAAAATTAAAACGTCCCCTAAGTATGTTAGGGCTGGGGGCAGGGAGGGAGACAAACGCGCACACAGTAAATAGTTATTTAATAAATTAGTTAATGGAGGGAAAATAGAAAAGCTTTAACCAGCATTTGCAAAGGAATTAGAAATAGAGGCACATGTCCCAAGGACGCCCCAAAGTGCTGGGGTGGCAACAATGATATTAAAGGCTATGATTCTTGTGATAGCCTTTGCGTGGAGATGGAGCTCAATCGTAGAAGGATCAAGGTGATTCAAGCACTTGAAAAAGGCTTGACAGGGTTAAAGAAATTGAAAAGTTGTCCGAAAGGTGTAAAGATAGAGGTAATTTACATTACACAACAATTCAGAAAGATTAGAAATTTTGAGGACTCAAAATAGAGGAAGGAGGTGAGGTCAATATGTGTATAGGTATAATTTTTTTTGTTTTTTTGTTTTTTTCCTTTTTATTGCTGTTTTTTTGTGTGTGTGTGTGTGTGTGTGTGTGTGTGTGCGCGCGCGTGCGTCCTATTTGTATTTTTTGTTTAGGAAGTTATGTTTTTATTCTTTGTTTTTATTTTGTATTGCATATTCAATAAAAAGAAGAAAAGAAAAGAAAAAGGCTTGACAGGGCTCCAGTCAAGTACCCAAATCTGCCACTTCCCCCTTCCCCACCCCTCAGTCCAAACACCAAACTTTGGATAATGAAGCAAAACAGAGCAGCCGTGGAGTTTAAAGCTCCTAGAACCCTAGCAGAGCATTTTTTTCCTAGCAGGGACAATACTGGGACCTTGGGTGTTCTGAGAAATACTGCACTGTTGTAAGCAGCACCGTGGCAACCCCAGAACTATGGAAGGTCCTGTGGAACAAAAGGCTCTTTGCCTTCTCTCCATTCCCAACCCTTAAACAGGAAGTGTTAATCAAAGTGTCTGCCAGCACAAGTCATGCCTGAAGCTGCTTTATGTGAATGATCCAGTTCTCATGGTAGGAAACCACAGACACAAACAGCTGGATCCAGTGGCATCGCAACATACAAATCCCTAGTAATTTTATTTCCGCAATCCTTTCCCCAATGCTTTTTAATATCTTTATGCGCCCCCTTGCCCAGATTGTCCGGAGTTTTGGGCTGGGTTGTCATCAATATGCTGATGACACCCAGATCTATCTGTTGATGGACGGCTGCCCTGCCTCAGCCCCGGACACACTCACCAGGTGCTTGGAAGCTGTGGCTGGATGGCTACGTGGGAGCCGACTGAAGTTAAATCCTTCGAAGACAGAGGTCCTCTGGCTAGGTCGGGGCGACATGGGGTTGGGGGGCCAACTCCCATCTTTTGCAGGGGCTCAATTGGTACCAGCGCCTTCTGTCAAGAGTTTGGGTGTAACCTTTGACGCCTCCCTTTCCATGGAGGCGCAGGTTGCATCCACAGCAAAGGTGGCATTTTTCCATCTCCGCCGCATCAAGCAGTTGGTCCCTTACCTCTCTCGCCCCGATCTGGCCACAGTGATCCATGCGACGATCACCTCCAGGCTTGACTATTGTAACTCGCTCTACGCAGGGTTGCCCTTAAAGCTGACCCAGAAACTCCAGCGGGTGCAGAATGCCGCGGCGAGGCTCCTTACAGGGTCCCGGCCGTGGGATCACATTCATCCAGTGCTTTACCAGCTGCACTGGCTCCCGGTGGAGTACAGGATCAGGTTTAAGGTGCTGGTTTTGACCTTTAAAGCCCTATGCGACTTGGGACCCTCGTACCTACGGGACCGCCTCTCCTGGTATGCCCCGCGGAGGACCTTAAGGTCCACAAACAATAATATTCTGGAGATCCCGAGTCATAAGATGGCTAGATTGGCCTCTACTAGAGCCAGGGCCTTTTCAGTACTGGCCCCAACCTGGTGGAACGCTCTTTCCCAGGAGACCAGGGCCCTGCGGGATTTGTCATCTTTCCGCAGGGCCTGCAAGACAGAGCTGTTCCGCCGGGCCTTTGGGTTAGACTCAGCCTGACCCCTGTGTTTTTCTCCCTCATGGCTTGGATTTATGGCCTACTTGAAATGAGGCTGCACTTTAAATTTTAATACTGTATTTTAATCTGTATTTTAACTAATTGTTTTTATGTTTTATTGTGGTTCTGTTGGTGTCAGCCACTTATGGCCTACTTGAAATGAGGCTGCACTTTAAATTTTAATACTGTATTTTAATCTGTATTTTAATTAATTGTTTTTATGTTTTATTGTGGTTCTGTTGGTGTCAGCCGCCCTGAGCCCGGTTTTTGACTGGGGAGGGCGGGGTATAAATAAAAATTTATTATTATTATTATTATTATTATTATTATTATTTTATTCTGGATATGTTACTCTGAAATGCTCAACACAATACGTACTCATATTCCTGTCTACTCAGAATTAAGTCCCAATGAGTTCAGAGTTGGATTTACTCCCATGTAAGCATGCTTAAGAATGCCCTATGTGTATTGTAACTCACAAGGGATAACTCTTCTGTGGTAAGTGATCTTTAATA
The DNA here is from genome assembly GCF_965207765.1 of Zootoca vivipara. Classification (NCBI taxonomy): domain Eukaryota; kingdom Metazoa; phylum Chordata; class Lepidosauria; order Squamata; family Lacertidae; genus Zootoca; species Zootoca vivipara. Next base: position 27,887,461 of record NC_142586.1, on the reverse strand, counting down.
TGCTCTTAGCCATTCTTGAGTAGTGAGTCCTTTGATTGTTCTATACTACTTTTAATGGGTTAAAAATGTTTTTATATTGCTGTGCATAGTCCTGATATTTTATAAGAAAGTGGTATATAAATATTTTTATTAAAAAATTATAGTTTTCCTTGGTTTTCCCTATATGTAAAAAAGGAATAACAATCACCATACTTATCACTGGACATTACCCATATATTATTAACCAAGGAGAGACAGAAGGGATGGAGGTTTGAGTCAGAATTGTGGCACAAAGAATCAGATCAAATGCCCATCTTGTCTCATATATTGTTTCCCACAGTGTCCTAACAAATGCTTCCAGAAAAAAACTAGCGCTAATACGCCCAGGAACCTCACCAAAATGCTGGAGAGGGTGCACCACAACAGCCACATATTTCCACATGTGGTGGGAGTGCACCAAAATCCAATTATTCTGGATGACAACCATACGAGAAATATGTAAAATAACTAAGCAAACACTAGAAATAACCCCAGAACTGGCCTTACTAAACATCTTCCAAGACAATAATGCTCACCTACACCACAAAGAACTCATAACACACTTACTCACAGCAACCAGAAACATCATAACCAGACACTGGAGAGATCTGTCAGGAGTAAGCATGGACCAATGGTGCCAAATAGTATGGGAAACAGCCCTACTAGAAAAATGAACCAATAAGCTGAAACTGACACGGGGACAAATAGAAGAAGACGGCTTCACCCCGGTATGGCTCCCCTTTATCACATACACAGCCCAACAAGACAATGACAAAAATCCACCAACAGCATACAAATCAATATGGCTAACCTGATCCAAAACACCCACCCACCCCCACTCACACACGAAACAAAGACCACCACAGCCAATCACAAATGAGCAATCATATCCTAGGCCAACTCCAACATCCCTCACCACCAAAGGAACATAAGGGAACAGCAGAGAACCAGTACAAGCGACGCTGACAAAAAAAAACCCCACATACATTAAATAAAATAGAAACATCGTCACCTGACCCCACCCCCACCCATCTTTCCCCCATCTACCTCTTTCCCCCTTTTCCCCCAATGTCTCAACAAATGAAACTGATCTGTAACGAGAGACATTGCACATACTTTTGTAAATCAAGAAAATCTTTAATTAAAAAAAAATTGCTTCCAGAAAGTCCATGGGCATTTCTCATATTCCAATTTTGGGAAAACATTTCTTTAAAAATTATTCATGCGTTCATCCATCACACACATATTTGCTCCAATGAGATCAGAGTGACTTGGGAAAATGCAGTTTGGACAATCCAAAAATGCAAGACCAGATCTGAACTTCAGGCAGGCTTCAGAAAACTTCAGCAATTAGAAATTTACTTGCCTCTGGTTTCATCATTTCACAAAGGCAGGTCTGCAAAGCCAGAAACAATGGCCAACAGCCATCTTTTTCTGATCCAGAATGTTCAGTTCCTTTCTCTTAAGAACATGGCTCACTGCGCATTCTCTGTGTTACTACAGTAAAGATTGTCAGGCAAGAAGGGTGAATTCCTTGAGGACAAACAATGGGGTAGGTTAATAATATTTCACTAGTGTAAACATAGAGCAACCAGCTACAATTTCTCATCCTGTTGCCAGTTTCTAAAACAACACAGCTAGTGACTTAAAGTTTATCTTTTGCTTATGCCCTCGGTCAAATGAGTCCAAAGAAATTACAGATTATTAAAGGTTTTGCTGTTAGATTTCTACAAATACCTGTAGGACGATCACTGTGTGGTTTTACTTCAGGCAATACCTGGACAAAACCTTAGATCCCAAGATCAGGTGATATGTCTCAAGGCAACCTTATTGGTGATGGTTGCTGTTTGACATGCAGAGCTACTCTGGGATGCTTTGAATTGTAGAAAACCAAACAAGGAAGGAGCACACTGTCTCTCTCTCTTTCACAAACACACAACCTAAGGATGGCATGCTCCAGGTGTATATTTGTGTGTCTCTGGATGAACAGGAACAAAGGGAGCAGACAGCAGCCAAAGTTTCTGGAGGATGGAGCAGGGAAGGAGTGTAAGTAATAGAGGGCTGCCTCTCTAAGGGTTTGAAGTCAACCAGTGACTATGATATGGCTTTCTCTTGCAGTGTTTGTTCTGACAGTGAGTCTCCACCTCTACTCTACTTGTATATGTGAAAATCAACTAAGGGACACAGGTGGTGCTGTGGTCTAAACCACTGAGTCTCTTGGGCTTGCCAATTGCCAATCAGAAGGTCAGCAGTTTGCTTCCCCATGACAGGGTGAGCTCCCGTTGCTCTGTCCCAACTCCTGCCAACCTAGCAATTCGAAAGCATGCCAGAGCAAGTAGATAAATAGGTACCACTGCATAAACTGTTTCTGTGCACTCTGGTTTCCATCACAGCGTTCCATTGCGCCAGAAGCGGTTTAGTCATGCTGGTCACATGGCCCAGAAATGCCAGCTCCCTCGGCCTGAAAGCGAGATGAGCACTGAAACCCTATCGGCACCTTTGACTGGACTTAAGCATCCAGGGGTCCTTTACCTTTACCTTTACCTTTACCAAATCAACTCATACTCCAAAATTACACAACCCTCAAGTGATGGATAAATCAGTTTAGGATCATGGCACAAATGTTGGCATCTTCATGACTGAGCCAATTAGATAGATAGATAGATAGATAGATAGATAGATAGATAGATAGATAATTTATTACGGTCGGAGACCAGCATATAAAACACACTTGGAGGTACAACCCCAAAAGGAACACAAACATTTAAAACAAAATAATAATAAAATCCTTCCAGCAGCACCTTAGGACTGCTATCTGCCAGCCTGACTGGAACTGGTCGCAGAGGATCAGTGGGGCTATTCCTCGGGGGAGCAGATTCAATGACAGCCATTTGTAGATTGATGTTAGGCAGATATAAGCCTCCACTCTCATCATCCCTGTTTCTAGTCTGACCCATGCATTTGAAATGCATCTGGGGACTTGTAGGAGAGCTCCAAGAAGTTTGGATTGAACTCTCTCAAAGGGGGAGAAAGCAGAGGAAGGTGGGCCCAGAAATGATCCATAGAGGAGCTGTGCCAACATTTTGGCTTTGTATAATTTTAGGGCCGCGGGAACTTGGGCTCTGAAGAATTTAAGAATACAGTTTGCAGTTTTTTTCGCAGAGCTCCCGATGGAGTGTTTATGTGAAGTTCGTTGGCTCCTGAAGCCTGTACCACCATTCCTAGGTACTTATAATTTGTGACTTGTTCTAATTTATGGCCTTGAAGTTCCCAGCTTCTAAGCTTTGGTTTTTTCCTGAAAGCGAGTATCTTAGTTTTTTTGATAATTAATTTTGAGATATTCAATTTCACAATATGCTACGAGCTTTCTTAATGCTCTTTTGAGTCCAATAGGGGTTCGAGATAGGATTACCGCATCATCAGCATATAACAGAACCGAAATATGCCAATTTGCAAACTTCGGGGGCGGAATTCTAAGTCACTGAGTGCAGATACTGTACTAAGTTAATTTAAATAAAAATGGAATATTAGAGGGGCCAAAAGGCACCCTTGCCCAACTCCCTTGAAGGTTTTAATGGGGTCTGTTAGGTGGCTACACCTGACTCTGAGAGCCGTGTTTGCGTGCAGACCTGAATTAAGAACAGAAGCCTTCTATCTATATAGTAGTACCCTGTAGTCTGTCCCTGCACAAATGTTGACATCTCCATGACTGAGCCAATAATGATTTCATTTACTGCTTTATGCATGTCAATATTTTGCTTGACACTTTGCTTCCAGATCAAGAAAGCATGGCAGTCTTTGCTCCTTCCCTTATTAGTATACAAGCAACAAGGTCTAAGATGAGAGAGGAGATTGGTGGCAATTGCTGTTGATGTCATAAAACTAATGGCTCAGCCAAGCAGGTGGATTTAGGAGCAGTATCCCCAAGCGGTAGATTGCCCACACACAGTCTGTGACTTTCCTTTGCCCCTCAGATTTCCAACATATGCAAATAATCTCATCTATACCAGCAAAGGGGTTCAGGAGGAGAAGCAGCCGTAGATGTATGGAACATTATTTGATAAAATAATTGTATCTCTATACAAATAAAGAACTACAGTGTGTTTTTCTGCCTCGAAAAGGATTAAGCAGTGGGAGCAATCATATCAACAAGCTCTTTCTTGTAGACATATGGGCTTCCTAAAAAGCTGTCCAATTATGAGAGCTCTGTCAAGTACATTCTACAAATCCAGGTACAATTGGCACCTAGTATGTTCTGGTTGAATGCAGCACTCTTCATAATATTGGCTTCATGTGAAACCTCATAGTAAAGCACAGTTGCTTAAACCCATGCATTTCCTTATCTTTCTCTTTCAAAAACATGTTTGTTTCCATATTTAGCTACCTCCACAATTAATTCAACAATGAAACTTATCAGATCACATCAGTATCCATGGCATGCTGTGTCTTTGTGTACCTATAGAGAGGATGAGTCATTTGGCTATTCACCAGCCATTTTTCATAAGTATTGCTCTATGCTACCTTACAGATGTCTTTGCAACATCGTGCAGAGGCGGACTTAGTGCAGCGCAAGCAGTTCCCCCATGAAGACTGGGCACTAAGCCGGGGGGGGGGCACCACAGGGTGTCACAACTATGATCTAGTGCACATGCAGAATGGAAGGCAAGAGGCAGGGGGCACTGAAATTTGAAAGACCTAAGTCCATTCTGGTCTGTCTCTCATCAAAGAGTACTTGCCCCAAACTTGGACATTGCATCCAGGAATTCTTCTTGTATATACCTATTCTATTTTTCCTTGCCAACCCACACTAACAGCATTTGAGTTAAATATTCCCTGTCTTTTTTGACACTTCATAAGAACTATAGCAAATTTCTAAGGAAATGACAAAAGCTTACCCGCTCTTTTTATGTAGTCATCGTGCAGAGACCAATTTAATTGTTTATAACAAAAGTCACTCAAGTGTTAAGAAGCAGAGGTGCTCCTGAGGAATAATCACATCTGGTCTGAAGCTTGATTGGGGAGAGGGACCTTATTCTGTCCTTCCATAAATGACAACTCTGTCTAAACATTTCTGAGATTTATACATGTAAGATTGTTTTAAATTTTTCATAACAAAGGCAGATTGTTTCCAAAGCTCTTACAGTCTTTGGGTGGGGAGGGAGATATATTTCACCACACTGTTATATAGGGCAGGAACAAAGGAGGCTGCCATACACCAGGGCTTTGGGCCATCCAGCCTAGCACTGCCAACACTGATGGACAAAGTTTCTCCAAGGTTTCAGATGGGAACCAGAAAAAGGTATTTGTAATGTGTTCATAGTTATTCCTGACTAAGGGGTCCTGGGCAAGTTTCTTTATGAGTGGTAGAATCATTGCCCCTGATGTAATGAAGCATTAACAATGCCCTGGATCCAAACCATCAGCCCCTCTCTGCTAGATTTAATAAGCCAAGAGGGGCAAGGGTCGAGAGGGCACGTGGCTGAGCATATAGCCGCAAGCACCTTGCCCGCATCAGATGACGACATAAGATAAAGCTGATTGCACAGAACATCACCAACTCTGCAACTGAAACAACTACAGAGTTAAAGTCACTCCAATGATGAGCAACTTTATCCTCAAATTGTGTAGCCAATTTGATCACTGTGGGTCATCAATTTTTTTAAGAGGACAACTCCCCCACAGTGGAAGTTAGCAGCCCCCAGACTGTTCAAAATAACCCTGCTGGTTGACTACTAGAAGATGCAATGCAAGCTGCAAAATGAGCCTTCTTCACAGGTAACACTGCCACATGGTAGGTATGATTATGTGTGCTAACCGGGGTTCAGTCGATTTCAGCATGAGACCACATACGCTCTAGTTTTTGTCTGGCTTGCTTCATAGTCCAATGCCCCCCCCCCAAAAAAAAATACCAAGCAGCTACTCAGGCTCCACAATGCTGCAGAGGATGCTCAGGAGTGTTCATGTTATCATCCCACTTCATCTATCCATTCCATTGCGAAACCAGGGCTTCAACAGAATCACCAGGTTTCTCCGATGAAAAACCACCCAGAGGCTTCAGGAACACATCATATTCCTAGTTACAGGTAGGTAGCTGTGTTGGTCTGACATAGTCAAAACAAAATAAAATAAAATCCTTCCAGTAGCACCTTAGAGACCAACTAAGTTAGTCATAGGTATGAGCTTTCGTGTCTGAAGAAGTGTGCCTGCACACGAAAGCTCATACCTATGACTAACCTAGTTGGTCTCTAAGGTGCTACTGGAAGGATTTTTTTTATTTTGTTTTGACATCATATTCCATCGGTCTCCGAGGTCAGGCTGTCTGAACGGGTCTGAACCCTGACAAGGGAGTGCATTGCACACACACACCCTACCCTCAGTTCATCCCAAATCACTCAAGGTAAAGACTACATTGAGGATGTCCAATGATCAATTATATGGGGCAATCCCATAGTTCTCATGAAAGCCATGGAATTCCGTGCTGGCTAGCCTCCACATGGATGCTGAAGTCACCTAGAACTATTGTCCTGAGGTTTTCCAACACCACACTAGAGATCATCCTAGCCAGCTTGGACTGGTTGCTGCTGGGCAACAGAGGAGTCAACAGAGCAGCAGCACCTGCAGCCTGTCTCTTTGACCCAAAACCAGGTGCCCCTGAACCCATCCCATGCTTAAGAGGTTTTCTGGTAAAAGAGATGATGCATCTATGAACAATAACAATGCACACACCCTCAACCCCTGCATTTATCAAATGGAAACCCAGCACAGCTGTCTGCCTGCATGCTTTCAATCAGGGTTGGGCCCTCCGAATGTTCCTGGACTATAACTCCCATCATCCCTGGCTATTTGCTATGCTGGCCAAGGCCGTTGGGACCAAGATGCCTTAGCAACATCTGGAGTGCCCAAGCTCACCATCCCTGCCTTAGATCCATCACCTCGTTTGTTTCCTGACTGGTGGGAAATGTGTCATCGTAGGCATTTGTGTATTCGAATAGTACCATTTGGAGAATTTTCTTCCTTCTCCGCAGGCATGGTGCTTGAGCCACAGCCCCTTCTGTTCCTTCCTCGCCCCCTCAGCACTGAGTCACAGTAAGATCCTGTACCCTTTCCTACAAATTGGTTTGTTTTGGCTAGAACTGGGTGGACACATATGTTGCCACCTGCTGCAAGTTCTTAACTCCGCAACAGCTTGGTTTTTGATCTCTGAACAATTTGTTCGGTGGGGAAGGTAGAAGCTGCAGGCAGTGGGGTGCTCTGTGCTGCTCTCGATACTGAGCAACAGTAGGGCTCTTCTTCCCAGATAAATAACTACCAACTGTGGTCTAATACTAGACATCGATCTTGTACACATAGTAGGTTTTGTATTGGAGATGCTGAAGGATGTTGCCAGTAATTCTTACTTTCTTACCTGCTGCTTTCCATGGATGACTGACCCTGCTGCCCAGACACCATTTCCCCCCCTGGCTGTCTAAAGGATATCTGCATATATAGTAGGGGCCCATTGCTCAAAGGATGCTGTGCTATAGGAACAGAGGAAGCTTATACCAGTGGTCCTCAACCTTGGGCCTCCAGATGTTTTGAGACTACAATTCCCATCATCCCTGACCACTGGTCCTGCTAACTAGGGATCATGGGAGTTGTAGGCCAAAAACATCTGGAGGTCCAAGGTTGAGGACCACTGGCTTATACCATAACAGATCATTGGTCCATCCTGTTGAGTACAGTGGTACCTTGGTCCTCAAACTTAATTCATTCCAGGAGTCCGTTCCACTCCCAAAATGGTTTGAAAACCAAGGTGCAGCTTCCAATTGGCTGCCAGAGCTTCCTGCACTCAATCGGAAGCCGCGGAAGCCACGTTGGACGTTCGGCTTCCGAAAAATGTTTGCAAACCAGAACAGTCACTTCTGGGTTTGCAACGTTCGGGAGCTGATTTGTTCGGGAGCTAAGCTGTTCAGGAGCCAAGGTACCACTGTACTTTCCTCACTGATGGGCAGCAATTCTCCATGGTTTCAGACAAAGGACATTCCCAACCCTACCCCGAGATGCTGAGAATTGAACCTAGAGCCTTCTGCGTGCAAAGCCACTGAGTTACAGTTCCTTTATAGTTCAGAGGTCATGTGCCCATATGCAATTTCCAGGCAAATTATGATGTGCAGCGTAAATTAATAACGCAGAGTCTTCTTCAGTAAAAGAATAAAAGCTTTACTGAGTTAAAGTAAACTTGTTTGCAAATAACAGCATAGTGAACAGAAGATTAAATTAGCTTCAGAGCATACACAGAGTTATGAAGTATCTTCAGCCACTGAACTGATTCTGCCCACCCAATGCTTAGCCCTTGGATCTTTTGGAATGAGAAGAACTATAAAAGGGTTTCTGTTCCAGCTGTTTCTTGCTTGAGCAACATTATTTTCCAGAGCTCTGGTGTGCTCCTGTATTCTCAGTTATTCTGCAATCCTGAGTTCCTGCCTCCCAATTCGCCCTGGCATACTCATTGGCCGAGCTTTTTATTTACTTATTTGCTTATATCCTGCTTTTCTCATCTTGGGACTCAGCTACACAGCTGCAAATAAGTGTGTTGTAAAATGCAATATACAATGTGACACTAGATGGCGACAGTGAGCTATGGCAAATTAAATGTATTTTTCAAAAAAAAAAGCATTTTCACAGCATATATATATATATATATATATATATATATATATATATATATGCATGTGTAGATTCCACCTTGGTCTCAAAGTGGCTTACAATGATTAAAATATGTAATTTTATAACATAGATTAAAGGTAGCTTAAGCTCAGAGACCGTGCCTGGCCCAAGATGGTACCATGAGCTTCATGGCCAAGTGGAGACTGGCCCACCACTTTATTCCATATTCCAGAAAGCAGGCCTATAAGTAAATAAACTGGAGGAAGTTAGCTTTTGTGTCAATGGCTAAAGGTAAAGGGACCCCTGACCATTAGGTCCAGTTGTGACCGACTCTGGGGTTGCGCGCTCATCTCGCATTATTGGCCGAGGGAGCCGGCGTATAGCTTCCAGGTCATGTGGCCAGCATGACAAAGCCACTTCTGGCAAACCAGAGCAGCACATGGAAACACCGTTTACCTTCCCACTGTAGTGGTTCCTATTTATTTACTTGCATTTTGACGTGCTTTCGAACTGCTAGGTTGGCAGGAGCTGGGACCAAGCAACAGGAGCTCACCCCGTCACAGGGATTCGAACTGCCGACCTTCTGATCAGCAAGCCCTAGGCTCAGTGGTTTAACCACAGCGCCACCTGGGTCCCTGTTGTGTGAATGGCTACTAGCCACAATCTCTATGTTCTACCTCCACTGCCAGAGGAAGTGTGCCTCTGAATGCCAGTTGCTGAGAGTCACAAATAGTGAGAGTGCTGTTGTGCTCAGGTCCTGTTTGGAGGCTTCCCACAAGCATCTCGTTGGCCACTGTGAGCACAGGATTCTGGACTAGATGGGCCACTGGACAGATCCAGCAAGACTCTTCTTCTGCTTTTAGTTTTATTCATTAAGAGTTTAATGTTTGCTTCCTCCCATCTGGCTTCATGGTAGAATTGGGAGTTTGAACCAAACTCTCTCTGGCAGAAGTTGAGCACTCTGCTCACTTCACTACAGTCGCTCCTTTCATATTCAACTATTTTAACAACCTTCAATATTTTACTTTAGGATCAGACAAGCTTCACTGAATTGCCTTGCCAGATATATGCAATATCTGTTTTAAAAAAAGGAAGAAAAGGGAGACCTGTCTGGGAAATGTAAATTGCAAATCCCAAAGGTAGGCTCTGATATGAAGAATGAGGAAATTGCTTTCTCTATTTTGGCATGACCTTTTCTTCCCCTTGCATGAATTCTATGGGGGTTTTTTTTAAGGGGGGGAAATGAATCTCGTTTTATTCAAACAGGAAGCAACTGAAGCCTGTATGGAGCTCCTGGAAGTATTTAAATATGTATAGAGAAAGCAGTGAAAAGCACAAGGATTTTAAGAATAGGGTTCTGTTCCTTCACTATGAAATCTAGTCTTCTCCGACCCTGAGTTGTTGTTTTATTTAAAAAACCAGTTTATTCATTTATCAGCACACTGTGTCAGTTATGAAGGAGTCTGTAGGACTGTAGGATTTAAAACGGGGGCCATGTTGTTTCCCTGCTCCCACCTCAGCCATATTAAAAGGGTTAACAATAAATGGTCATAAATAAATGGCAGATTCTCTTAAAAGTTGCACCGGAGTTATTTAATTCCTTGCCACCAAGTTCTATTCACAACTTTCCCTATTCATGCAGTTATTTGAATCACAGCAGAAGTTCAGGGTCAGTGGCGAAAAAGTCACTGCTGTTGCTTAACTGTCTCCTGACTCAACCCATTTGCTGCAGGATTATCTAAGGGGATTATGGGAGGAAAGAAGGTGTGCGAAGCATGAACAAAAAGTAAACCTTAAATAGTTGTCTGGAAGCTGTTAATGCAGAGGACAACCCCAATGGGAATGTATCTCCAATGGGAGGGAGTTGTATATTAGGGTGCCAAGATGAAAGAAGAAAAAGGCCTTATCTATGCTGTCATAAACTGAATTTCAGCCATTGATGGAACTGCAAACAGGGAGGTCAGGCACGGGTCCCTAGAGGTCAGGCACGGGTCAGCAGGTATGGGAGAGGCTGCCCTTCAAATACTTGGTGTCAGGAGTATGGGCAGGAGTCAGGCTCTGGGGCCTGTAGTAATTTGCAGGACTGGGGCCTGCCTCAGCTTGTGCTGGAGAAGCAAGGAGTGGCCACTCAGGTGAGGCCTCATCTTGTGCTGGAGAAACAAGGAGTGACCACTCAGGTGAGGCCACTTGATACCTCACTGCACCTGGTGGCAGGAGATGGGAGGGATAAAAGCTCAGCATTTCCCTTCAGCTCTTTGCTACAGCAAGTCTATCCCTGCCTGGTTGCATCTGGCCTCTTGCTCCTTGGACCCTTGCCTTGCCGGTGCCTTGCTCCTTGGACCCTTGCCTTGCCGACGCCTTGCTCCTTGACCCTGTGACTGCCTGCTGCTGGACCCTCAGCCCTGCACCTGTTCCTGCTTCTACACCACCATCTTGCCTCTGGTCCTGACGTCCTCAGCCAGGGCTTCAACCGCCCACTGACTGGACCATGACACTTGGGCCCCAAGCTATATAGGACTTGCATATCAAGATCAACCACTTAAATTGGACCAGGTACCAAACAGGCAGGCAGTATAGTTCCCTAAGGATCAGTGGCACATTATTGCATTTAGTGGCACCAATTAATAGCCTGGTAGTTGCATTCTTGACCAGCTGCAGCATCCAGACCTGTGTTTAACAAGAGTCCCATGTGGAGTGTGAGGTTACAAGAGCATGTGTCACTGCTTTAGGAGTGCCCCAAGCTATTATTTCAGGAGAGAGACTGCAACTAGATCCAGAGCAAGCCATTAGCTCATTTCCTGGACCCAGAGACACCTGCCATGAGTTCCCCCATTTTATCAAGATTCTATCTCAGTTTATTGGACCATCACTGCCTCCAGATTCTGACCCAACATCTCCACAGCCTCTTCTAATTCAAATGGAGAAAAAGAGCTGGGTGTCATACACATACTGGTGACATCATACTTCCAACTCCCTGGATGACAGTTCCTAATGGCTTCCTATAGATCTTACACTGGTAACCTCTGGCCCATGGGCCGGATACGGCCCACGGAGGCCGTTTATCTGGCTCACGAGCTGCCCAGTCACTCAGCCGCCTGCTCAGCAAGTCCCCCATGTGCTGTGCTAAACTGGCGCAGCGCAGTGCGGGGACTTGCCAAGTGGGGCTGGAAATGACGCCTGCGCAGACACTGGAAATCACTTCTGCGCAGCCACAGAAGCCATTTCCAGCGCCCCGGACATGGGCAGCACAGTGCCGGAAATCACTTCTGCGCATGTCCGGCCCGTGTCCAGCCCACAGCCAGAAAACGTTGCCAATGCCTGATATAGATGTATAAAAAGCATGGAGAACCAGATATAAGTCTGCAGAACACCCTCCTTTGTAGGGTAACACTTCAGCTGTCAAGGGGCTGAAGAAGAGCCTCCCGGTGCTTCTCTCTGGTTTCAGTCCTTGAAATAGGAGTGAGACCACCATAATATGGTGCCCCCAACTCTCAACCCTCTAAGGCAATCAGGTAGCATGCCATAATCAATATCGAAAATTGCAGAGATCAAGCATTCCTTCTCCACCCAGGTGCCATAGGTGGGGGCAATTTTCTGGGGAAACTCAGATCATTTCCCCTGAGAAGAGCTTTGGAAAGCTTACCCATATCTAGTTTCTGGATATATTACAGATTAAATCCCCTCCTTGCCACCAAAAAAGAGCAGAATATTTTAGGAGTTTTTGATGTGGTTTCTTTTGTGTATCTCATAATAAGCAGAGATGCAGGTTCTTCCCCTCGTGAATAGTGGTGGTGCACTGTTCCCTCCTTGAATGGCGTCCCCAATTTCCAGTTTCCAAATACCAAATTCCTTTTGTAAAATTATTTTTATTATGTCAGATGAAAGTGTATAGCATCCTAAGTGACGTGAAGTCCACCCAGCTGCAAAAAGGACTTTCAGTTTTCCTGCTTCCTCCTTCAACCCCTGGTACAGCTCTAAAACCTACACCAGAGGGTCCGCAACAAAATCAAGTAGGTGTCTGTTCTGCAATTTTGTGCAACAACACCACTTTCTGCTCCAGCATGTTGGGTTATCCACTGGATGTGGTAGTGAATGTTCCGTTATTATTGGTGGTGGTGGTATCAATACCCTTGTAAACTATCCTACCCAAAAAATAATTCAGGAGGCATCGATGGAGTTATAACGTTTTATCCTCACAACAATCCCCAGGATGTAGGATTAGGCTGAGAAAACTACAACTGATGCAAGGTGAACCACCTAAGTGGAGAAGGTGTTTGTGCCCAGGTACCTAGCATCAAAGTCCAACATGCTATCCATACTATACAACCATCACAACAATCCCACAATGCAGAATTGGGCTTGGAGAGATACCATAGGTTCAAGGTGGACCTTCCAAGCTGAGAAAAATTTTTTACAGGTGATACTCGGAAAATTAGAATATCATCGAAAAGTGCATTTATTTCAGTAACACAACTTAAAAGGCGAAACCAATATATGAGATAGATGCATGACATGCAAAGCAAGATATGTCAAGTCTTTATTTGTTGAAATTGTAATTATTTGTCATTAGGTGGGTCAATTATAAATGGAATGTAATTAATGAAATGTAATAGTGATGTTCATTTTTGTTTATTTTTGTATTATTGTAACTATTTGTTTTATTACTGTGGAATTTCCAAAAGAAGGCATTTTTTAAAAATTAAAAGAAAAAGAAAAAATAATAAGTTGCATTACTGAAATAAATGCACTTTTTGATGATATTCTAATTTTCCAAGTTTCACCTGTATGAGAATTGTAGTCCAACAACCTCTGCAGGGTCACAGGTTCCACATTCTTTCCCTTCAAGAAAGATGAAACTTTTTATACAGGATTTATTTGACAGTGGTAATCAAACAACACAAATTCTCCAAAAGCTTTCCTTATCTGTGTGCAAATGTTTTCACTAGTAAGCTGTGCTGCATTTGGTGATGCCCAGGGTAACTTCATTTCTTACTAAAAGCTCTTTAGTGAGCAACAAGCTATTTTAGAGGGATGTGACTCAGTGTGGACCATAAAGAAGGTCCACACTCAGAGCTGGACCATAAAGAAGGCTGATCGCCGAAGAATTGATGCTTTTGAATTATGGTGCTGGAGGAGACTCTTGAGAGTCCCATGGACTGCAAGAAGATCAAACCTATCCATTCTTAAGGAAATCAGCCCTGAGTGCTCACTGCAAGGACAGATCCTGAAGCTGAGGCTCCAATACTTTGGCCACCTCATGAGAAGAGAAGAATCCTTGGAAAAGACCTTGATGTTGGGAAAGATGGAGGGCACTAGGAGAAGGGGACGACAGAGGCGGAGATGGTTGGACAGTGTTCTCGAAGCTACGAACATGAGTTTGACCAAACTGCGGGAGGCAGTGGAAGACAGGAGTGCCTGGCGTGCTATGGTCCATGGGGTCACGAAGAGTCGGACACGACTAAACGACTAAACAACAACAACAACGACTCAGTGTAAAACGAGCAGCATGTCTTGAGAGCCCTCCCTGAATATTGCTCCAGGCTAACAAGGATAGTGGATGATATGGAAGTCGAAATTGACGGAGAGACTGTTTGTTTTACATATGGATATTAATTACAGCGCAAAATCAGGCAAGTGACCTGAAAAACATTCAAATTGGGAAATAGCCACTTGGCATGCATTCATGAACTGTGACAAGAATTGCAGGGAGATTGTGTCGTCGTTGTGCCCCCCCCCCAGTTTTGTGAAGGCTTATATATTTTGAACGTGAAGGAGAGCATGCTCTCTCGTGTGCTTGGCTTTTAAAAGGCAGAGTAAGCTTCACAGAACTACATAATTAAGGTTTAAACATCCCTGCAGAACCTAGGCTAGAAGCGGAACAAGGCAGATTGTCTTGAATTAATGGATTCCAACAGCCCCTGCCAGCCGTTTACTTTTTTCCCTTTGAATTTTCTCAGGACATCAATTATTACATCCTGTGAAACCATATTTTCTGTTTGATTGGGAAATGATGGCATTTGATAATTTCCTGCACTTTGAAGGGAATGGATAAAGCGGAGAAAGAACCTATTACTGTGCAGAATCAGATATTTATCTTCCAATAACATCTCCCAGATCATGTTCCCATGCTGGGGACTGAGAAGCATTGCAGACTCAGCCTGACAGATTTCCCCAAATGCATTAAATATAAAATCCTATTCCCACTTGCCTGGGAGTAGTACTCCCCACTGAACTCAGCAGCTTTTTACTTCTGCATAGACACGTGTCATCGTTATTCTTATTTATTAAATTTCATTACCACCCTTCATCTGAGGATCACATGGAAAGAACCACAGCAACGCGTGGCTGGGTCAGCTAGTACACACACACACACACACACACACACACACACACACACACATATATATATATATATATATATATATATATATATATATATGATGATTGCTTCCAGATTATTGAGTATTGAACCTGATTTGTCTGTAGGGATGTTGAACAATGTTCCATGATGCTGTGAGCCACTCTTTGCTCCCAAAGGTAACATAAGGCAGTAAGAGCATGGAAGATGGAGATTTTCCAAAAAATTACCAGCTGATTGCAGTTCTCACTGAAGGGCAATGCTGTATTTCAAGACAGTGGAAACATATAAAGGATGTGCAAGCAGAGAGATACCACTGTTATCAGTACTGTAACTGCATCCAGTATGGTTGCAGCAACACTGTGCTGAACAAGGTTCTACTCTGAAGCACATTTTTGCAAAAAATTTCCTCTAATGTGATGCAGTCTTATATGTACTTTCCCTGAATATATATGTATTTTTGTCCACTTTATTTATTTATTTATTTTATAGAGAACAACATTTGGAGATGTGTGAATTCCCAAGAATAGCTGTGTTTCGGTTTATATGTAGTTTCATGCAGTATGCATAAACTAGCTTCATAGTAAAATGCAAATATCAATCCCAATCCCTAACTACTGCCTTCCAAATTCTGCTTCCATTGGTGCAATATGGCCATAGTGCAATATGCCAATATGCCCTTATGGAGTTGAAACTCAGGATCCAAGCCAATGTGCTTCCATTAAATCCAACAGCCTGTTTATGCTGGTTGAAAATCTTGACTGTTGCAGTTCATCTTCTTCTTCACTGTGTGTGTGTGTTTTCCCCATTCCTTCAGACATAGCACCAGTTTACAGCTTACAAGCAAAACAATTTTTTTAGGAGAAAAAGAGAGAGAGAAAAGCAGCAGGGGGGAAAAGAACCTCTTAGCTTTTCTCCCACTCCTGCAGAAGCTACTGTTACTATTCCACTCATCCCGTCCTTTCAGCAAACGACAAACCGCTTGAAGTACAATCAAAAGGCTGCCCACACATGTACCGGCTGACTTGCTTTACATAGACCCAACATACCTCCCCCACATTAGCAGCACCAGAAGCGGCAGCCTCTTCTGAAATGACTAAAAGCAAGACTGAGCCGCTGCATGTAGGATGTGAGATCCAAAGCAGCAATATTTAAAGGAATAGGCAGGGGGAATCTATCTAGATTAAAGGAGATCCCCACCTCTTTCCCACCAGAATGCCCTATAGAGTACTGCTGTGATGCATTGCCCTGGGGAAGGCCTGAGTGCACTTTTAGTATCTGTTCAGTGGCAGTCTCGAAACATGGCTTTTCAGCAATATTTAGCAGAGGCAAGGGGGGGATTAAGTGCACCTATTGAAATGTAGGTGGTGCAATGCTGGAGTTTTCTTGGCAGGGATACTGGAGTGGCTTGCCAGTTCCTTCTCCAGGTGGATCACGTTTAGTCAAAACTCTCCCCTATGACCTGTCCATCTTGGGTGGCCCTGCATGGCATAGCTCATAGCTTCTCTGAGTTATTCAAGCCCCTTCGCCACAACAAGGCATTGATCCATGAAGGGGTCAAAAAAACCAAGATCATGGCCACTGGTCCCATCACCTCCTGGCAAATAGAAGGGGAAGAAATGGAGGCAGTGAGAGATTTTACTTTCTTGGGCTCCTTGATCACTGCAGATGGTGACAGCAGTCCCGAAATTAAAAGACGCCTGCTTCTTGAGAGAAAAGCAATGACAAACCTAGGCAGCATCTTAAAAAGCAGAGACATCACCTTGCCGACAAAGGTCCGTATAGTTAAAGCTATGGTTTTCCCAGTAGTGATGTATGGAAGTGAGAGCTGGACCATAAAGAAGGCTGATCGCCGGAGAATTGATGCTTTTGAATTCTGGTGCTGGAGGAGACTCTTGAGAGTCCCATGGACTGCAAGAAGATCAAACCTATCCATTCTGAAGGAAATCAGCCCCGAGTGCTCACTGGAAGGACAGATCGTGAAGCTGAGGCTCCAATACTCTGGCCACCTCATAAGAAGAGAAGACTCCCTGGAAAAGACCCTGATTCTGGGAAAGATTGAGGGCACAGGGAGAAGGGGACGACAGAGGATGAGATGGTTGGATAGTGTTCTCAAAGCTATGAACATGAGTTTGTCCAAACTGCGGGAGGCAGTGGAAGACAGGAGTGCCTGGCGTGCTATGGTCCATGGGGTCATGAAGAGTCGGACACGACTAAACGACTAAACAACAGCAACAAGTTATTCTGTATTATTTAAAGGAGGAAATCATGTACAGTGGTACCTCGGTTTTCAGACGTCTCAGAAGTCAAACATTTTGGTTTTTCGAACGCCGTAAACCCGGAAGTAAATGCTTCGGTTTTCGAACACGCCTCAGAAGTCGAACATGCCATGCAGCTTCCACTGGTAGTTCTAGTTACAGGTAGGTAGCCGTGTTGGTCTGCCGTAGTCAAAACAAAATTAAAAATAATTCCTTTCAGTAGCACCTTAGAGACCAACTATGTTTGTCATTGGTATGAGCTTTTGTGTGCATGCACACTTAGTTGGTCTCTAAGGTGCTACTGGAAGGAATTTTTTAATTTTGTTTCAGCTTCCACTGAGTGCAAGATCCAGAGTACAACTGTCGGCTCTGGAGTCCTCAGTTTTTGAACGTTTCAGAACTCAAATGGTCTTCCAGAATGGATTACATTTGAAAACCGAGGTACCACTGTATTGTGTGAAGTCTATAGGCCATGTGGCTAGCATTTTTCGGGAAGAGGGCCACAATGACCCATGGATAGCCCGCTGAGGACCTCACATTAGAGGTGTAGCTGAGGTAGAAAAGTGGCTGTTGCAAGAACTGCAGTCAATAATATTAATGGACACATATGTGGGGTATCATGGTAGTCTGTGGGTTCTCCTCCAACCAGTGTGGGTTCATAGTTAGTTCCACTGCCACCTTCATTCCTGAGGCCCAAGGGGTAATAGAGGAGAACAGGGGATCAAGGAGGAGCTCAGGTTGGGGTTGAATGGCTTCATGGGTGGACCAGACAAAGCACACATGAGGTGGGGTTCTTTAGGTTTCTCTTGCAGATGGAGTACTGCAAGTTCCGTTGGAACAGAGTCTTCTGCAGGGTGCCACCCCAAGCTTCTTCCTCCAAAGAGGTCTCCTCAGGGTCTGGGTCAAACCTGACCCTGACATGTTAGCTAGAAAGTCCCTCATTGGCCACAGCCATGAAATCACTAGACTGCCTCAACTGGCTCTGATATGTTGATTTTCTTATTCTGGTTTATAGGTCTGCTGGAAGGCTTACCAAGATACGTGAAGTATTTTTTAAATACTTAATGAACTATATGAATGAAGAGTGTTTATTTTTGTGCTTTGTTTTGTTTTTAGATTGTAAGCCTGAGGGCAGAGTTCCTTCTGTTTAATAAATATACTCAGGAAGTTTAAGGGCATAATAAACCATCACAACAATGATTATAATAATAATGTGTCACTATCAGAGTCTGGTGAGGCAGCTGCCTCAAGTAAAAAATGGAGATTGCAGAATGCACACAAAAAAGTATACATTTCCTACAAAAGAGCCACAAAACTTTTTGATTCCTGAGTATGCTAAAGCTATCCAGTATTAGAAGCACTGGGGAAATGCAGCAGTATTTTATTTTATGTTTATTCACAGGTTTTTATGGGCATGTCCTTTCTACACATTGTTTTTCTCCTTTGTATTCTTGCTTGGAGATCCACATCTGCTGGAATTCTGGGTAGCTAGTAAGGGTAGCAAGTTGGTTATTATGCACCTTGATTCTGAGGGAGAATGTGACCATTTGCTATTCTGTCTCAGGCAAGAAATTATTTAGGGAAAACCCCAGCTGCCATTATGCTTTTTTTTTAGCTGTGTCATGCCAGCACCAAATCAGAATATTGTACGAAAATCTGCAAATCTGCCACCTGCCCCCACCCCTGCACCCACGTATCTCCTGCTTCCTTGTCAAAAATCTTTCTTAGAAAAAAATTAAAATGAATAGGAAAAAGTGTCGAAGATTTGAAAATCAGCCTATCGCACCGGCACTGAAATCAATGGAAAGCCTTAAGCCAGGGGTCCCCAAACTAAGGCCCGGGGGCCGGATGCGACCCAGTCACCTTCTAAATCCGGCCCGCGGACAGTCTGGGAATCAGCATGTTTTTACATAAGTAGAATGTGTCCTTTTATTTACAATACATCTCTGGGTTTTTTGTGGGGCCTGCCTGGTGTTTTTACATGAGTAGAATGTGTCGTTTTATTTAAAATGCATCTCTGGGTTATTTGTGGGGCATAGGAATTTGTTCATTTTTTTTTTTCAAAATATAGTCCGCCCCCCCCCCCACAAGGTCTGAGGGACAGTGGACTGGCCCCCAGCTGCAAAAGTTTGCTGACCCCTGCCTTAAGCTATCCAAAACATGTGTTTTTTAATCACCGTTTTAAACCAAATAGATTTGTCAATCATAGAATCATAGAGTTGGAAGAGACCACAAGGGCCATCCAGTCCAACCCCCTGCCAAGCAGGAAACACCATCAAAACATTCTTGACATATGCCTGTCAAGCCTCTGTTTAAAGACCTCCAAAGAAGGAGACTCCACCACACTCCTTGGTAGCAAATTCCACTGCCAAACAGCTCCTACTGTCAGGAAGTTCTTCCTAATGTTTAGGTGGAATCTTCTTTCTTGAAGTTTGAATCCATTGCTCTGTGTCCGCTTCTCTGGAGCAGCAGAAAACAACCTTTCTCCCTCCTCTATATGACATCCTTTTATATATTTGAACATGGCTATCATATCACCCCTTAACCTTCTCTTCTCCAGGAAAAACATACCCAGCTCCCTAAGCCGTTCCTCATACGGCATCGTTTCCAGGCCTTTAACCATTTTGGTTGCCCTCCTCTGGACACGTCCCAGCTTGTCAGTATCCTCCTTGAACTGTGGTGCCCAGAACTGGACACAGTACTCCAGGTGAGGTCTGACTGGCTACCTCACTCCAGAGTTTTGATGGATTTTATTTGTTGCAGCGAAACTTTCAAGGCGAGAATTATCTTTGACCTCCACTCTGAAGGGTGAGGTGGGCAGAGAAAGGGAGGCTCAAACCTTGATTCACAGAATGAAATACAGTTTTAATATCCTTCCAGGAGACAAACCTCTCAGATTATTCTGTATGTATCTGCACTCAGGCGGTGAGTCATCCTGAAGGCCAGAAGCAGCACAATCATCAGTAAAGGGCATATTTTAACTAAAGGAAGGAAATGGCTCTAATTATCATTAGAACCGCAGAGTACCTAATCGTAATAGCAGCACTGGACAAAGGTCTTCCTGTCGTCTTAAATGTCACGCAAAACAGAGCTCGCATTTGCCGCACGTTGTCAGAGGAGAACAAAATAGTTCTCTGGTTTAGCTTTTCGCTCACGTCGTGTCAAACGAAGCAAAGCAGCATGACAGACAACAGACAAAAACAGGTGTGTTGAAAAGTGGGGGTACACACGGAGAAGAATCCGACATGCTCTCATTCTACAATACAGGCACATTTTAAGAGGTTGCTTATCATGCCTGCCAAAAGAGGGGAGGAGGAGGCAGAGTGCAGAATGGTGGTTAAGATATTCTAATCAGAAATACTGACTTGAGGGGATTGGTAAGTAACTTCACATGCATCCCATACCATCCAAAGCTTTGAGGTGAAAAACTGGGGTGTGAATCTTCCAAGGCCACATTCCCACCCACATTGTGTGGACCACGTGAGATTGTGGCCCCACAAAAAACAATTTCTTCGGGGCGAGACTGCAGCGAGAAATCATGCGAGATTGCAGTGTCCAAAATGGCCACCGTGTTCTCATGTGAAAAAAACGAGATGTCCCGGTTACTGGAACAGTTGAGAGGTATGGCACCCTAGTCAATTGATACAGGCCGCACCAATGCATTTAAAGCACTATTGTGCCACTTTAAATAGTCAGGGCTCCCCCCCCCAAGGAATTCTGGGAGCTGTAGTTTCTTAAGGGTTTTGACTTGTTAGAAGACCTCTCCTCCCACAGAGCTACAATTCCCAGAGTTTCCTCTGAAGAAAGTTTGACTGTTAAACCACTTTGAGAATTGTAACTCTGTGCATATGTATATGTGCGTGCATAAGTATGCAATAAACAAACACAATTTCAACATTATAAGGGTGGAGGTGACAACCCAAGTCCATAGCTATTCAACAGCACAATATCCATATATGTAACAATATAAAAGACACATGCATATTGTGTGCAACCCCATAGCTGCCAAGTTATCCCTTTTTTACAGGGATTTTCCCTTATGCTGAATAGGCTTCCTCGCGATAAAAGTGAAAACTTGGCAGCTATGGTGCAACCCCTTCTCCCACAGCTGACCAAACCACCCCTCCCTTTATTTCCCACCCACCTCCTTGCCTATCCTATGCTCATTTTTCTTCAAGAGGAAGGACATCTCTGAGAGCTTCCTATTTTGCTGAATGTGGTTTGTAGGCCACATTCAACTGAATTTAATTTCCACGGTCACTTAGTTTAATGATTCAGCAACAACAAGCAGAGCCTATTTGCATTCTATGCAAACCAGTACAACGTACTTGTCAAACAAGTCATAACCTTTCATTGTCTCTGCAGTCACTGGTGAAATGAATCAATGGCTACTGATAACATTTACAGTGACACAAAGACAAGTAAGTCAAGTGGCTTTCACTTTAAGCAGATTTAATTGTTTTGTGTGCTGCTCATTATAACTCAGTCTGCCTCGGTTCTAAGGCTTAGTGACTTTGAAATCATTCTGTTTTATTAAGCACTACTAAGTGGAAGTGGGGACCATTGTATTTAAGAGCCAGTTCTTGGAATTTTGACTTGGTAGCATCCAATGCCCTTTGTGATCACATATTGAGGACCAAACTATATGTTCAGTAGCAGATATGAGAACTGGGGGTGATATCCACTTAAGCACTTCTGCTAGTTCAAAGACTTTTAGCTGTGCTGTGGAACTTCTCTAGAACTCTATATTGCTATTGCTGATGCATGTATTTTTATGCAAAAAAAAATATGTATCCATAACGTGGCAGAAGTACACATTACTCGACACAATACTCGGCAAAGGAATTGCATTGCAAAATTTAAAGAAATGCAAATTTTAAAGGATGGATGTGTTGTGGTTGGCATATTGTTTCAGAAAATGAGAATTGTGTAGGTTCACCTTTAAATATGAACTGAGTTGAATTTTTTTTCCCCATCCCTAGTCAGGAGGCATTGGGAACTTTGCCCTTAATGTATAGAACAGGCTCCCTCCAGTTTGCTATCTTTCCTCCTTCTTCCTCATCTTTGTAAGCACCAGGGCTTTTGACAGTTGGAACTCACCAGAACTCATCTTTGGTACCTCTCAGGTGGGCGCCGTTGCCATTATAAGAGAACAAGGGAGGCGTTCATGGTGAGTTCCGGCACCTCTTTTTCTAGACTAATCACTGGTAAACACATTAAGGGGAAGGGCAATGGCTCAATAGCGGAGCACATGTTTTGTCCATAAAGGGTTTTCTGACATCTCCTGTGCAAAAGTTTCCTGGGAGGTGGTCTGGGAAAGACTTCTGCCCGAGACATTGGCGAACCACTGCCAAGTAACCCTGAGCCAAATAATGTTCCAGCTCAGAAGAAGGCTATATTTCTATATCACCCAAATGCTTTCATAATCCCTAGATTGTGTGGCAATGCCCCTCCCTCCACGTGAAATAAGACACGAGACACAGTGAATAAATTTAAGTGGGCGAAAAGGCCACAACTTTATTGGTTACGAATGATGAGCGGTATTGGCTTAGGCATTGGAACCTAACCGGCTATATCCGACTTTAACCCGTGTGTTACAGTCTGGGAGAAATTAACCACCAGAAAGGAGCCCAGTGATGTACATCTACTGGAACACCTCCTGTGGCCACCGTTGGGGGGTGCCATAAGGCCCTGTCCTCCGTAGGCCCAGGACAAAGAACCCCTTTAACGGAGTTACTTCTCCAATTTCTGGGCAGAGGATGGCTTTCATTATCCCTAGATTCTGTAAGATCTGCCATTAGCTATCCTTACTTTACCTTTCCCCCTATCATTTCCCTTGTGGGGGGTGGGAAATGGTAAGGGATTTAAACTGGGTGCTCATATAGTCAGCATCACATCTTAGAGGATGATCCACATACA
This sequence comes from Zootoca vivipara, assembly GCF_965207765.1. NCBI lineage: Eukaryota > Metazoa > Chordata > Lepidosauria > Squamata > Lacertidae > Zootoca > Zootoca vivipara. The sequence goes on along the minus strand of NC_142586.1, from coordinate 27,864,262 downwards.
GTAGATTAATAGACAACAACAGAAACCCCCTTCCATCTTGTGGAAATGTGAAGTCCCTCATTTTGATAAGGCTATACTGTACAGAGCAGAACACTGTCTAGCAGCAGGCTATACAGAGAAACAGTAACAGAAGAAGCAAGACACCTTGGATGCTGAAGGATCAATGAAAGGCATGCACCCAAGTGTTTCAATTTGCACTTCATGGGGCCATTCTGAGAACATGAATTAAGCAAGAGTGCCCCCGAGGCTATTAGTCTACTATATCCATACCTGAACTTTCATTTTTTTTTTCAATTATATTTCCTTGTTTCTTTCTCACTTAAGTTATGGAAGCAAGAATCTGCTTTAATACACAGCTGCTACGAGACATGAGGAGAATTTGGGTCAGTTCCCCAAGACACCGAACATAGATTAGGAAGCATAGGAGCCAACTCCTAGGGACTGTGGGGGCTCCGCCCCTGCAATAAAATATTTAAGGCCTCCCACCAAAGTTGATGGACATTGCCATTCAAATGGTGTGTGTGCACCGTGTCATGTGATCGATTATCTGAGGCGGGGCTTAGCAATGTTAGTCAAGTTAGCATCTCTGTTATGGAGAGTATGATCTTATGATCTTATGATCTTAGATCAGGAATGCTTAGACATTTTATTTCTGACTTCACCGTGGTATTTGTTCACTTCTGTTGGTCTTTATCCTAGAGGTTTTCCATAAAAGTGTCATATTTGGATGCACATGCTCTAGAAATGTTCTCAAATGAAAGTTGGTGATTTGGGTTGCTTTTAAAGGCTGGAGTTATACTTTGGGAGAAGGGAGAGATAAAAAGGGGAGTATACTGCTGATCTAGTTACTTAGCAACTATGCTAGCCAAGAAGCTTGAAGCACCCTCTTTTTAAGGTGGGCAGGCAAATCACTGAGGTGATGGTGGATGTGTTATTAACTGTTTACAGCTCTGTTGGTCTCATGTCCGACCCATTCCCCATTTGTGGAAACATTGAGATTATAAAAATAAAAACAGGCAAAGATCTGGAAAAAACATACCAAAGTTTTGTTGTTTACCGGATTATCTTTCAGAACAAATAGAGATGTCGGTGACACTCACTATGCTTGGGCCTAGAAACAAGCATGGATTTATACTGCTTTCCTCAAAAAGAAGAAGAAAGGACTAGGAGCCCCCAAATTATTTTCCAGTTGAGATTAAACCTAGAGCTGGAGAAGATTTATTGATGTCAAAGTGACTCCTTTGCAGATGGAGGGGGGGCGGGAACTGCTAAATGCCCCCAATCTCTAGCGGCAAATCATAGACAGCTCATTTATCTTATAGGGTGACAAAGAGAGGGCGAGCCCCCAGATCCCCCAGTGCATGCAAGAGTAAACCCAACCCCATATGTTTTATTTGAAATCTGCCATATATTTTGGAAAGTTGTCTGTCTATTATTTCTGCACTTCTTAAGATATTGTAGCCAGACTTTGCACAATGGTTTACTTGTTTATTTATTATTGCATTTACACCCCACCTCATTCTCCAGGGAGCTCAAGGTGGCATACATATTTCTCCCCCTTGACATTTAATCCCCACAACAACCCTGTGAGGTAAGTTAGGCTGAGAGGCAGTGACTGGCTCAATGTGACGCCAAGTAAAGATTCAAACCCTGGTCTCTCAGGTGCTAGTCTGAAACTCTAACATATCTCTCTCTCTCTCTCTCTCTCTCTCTCTCTCTCTCTCTCTCTCTCTCTCTCTCTCTCCACACACACACACACACAATTTTTGGTGTGCTTTTTAAAAAAACAACAACAACAACAACAGCAACAACAAATGATTAATGTTGAACAGGATAGAATGGGCATATGAAAGCAACAGATATATCCCTCTCCATTATTTTGGGATGCAGATGACAGTTTCAGGATAGATGGGTGATGGGTTAGGTCTCTTAGTTCAGGCTGCCTCAGAAATCAGACAAGCTCCACACCCCAACCTTAACCCTATGATGATCAGGAAGCCAATTGTCTTATGTCTGAGCCAATCTGACATGAGCCAAGGAAAGCTCGCCTATTACTAAAAATAAGCAACACCTGTGTATTATGTCTCGGGCTTTGGCCCAACACGATTCAAGTTTCCCTCATGCAATGACAGAAGTTTGATGCAATGACAGAAGTCTAGGAAGAACTTCCTGACAGTAAGAGCTGTTCGGCAGTGGAATTTGCTACCAAGGAGTGTGGTGGAGTCTCCTTCTTTGGAGGTCTTTAAGCAGAGGCTTGACAGCCATATGTCAAGAATGCTTTGATGGTGTTTCCTGCTTGGCAGGGGGTTGGACTGGATGGCCCTTGTGGTCTCTTCCAACTCTATGATTCTATGATTCCTGTACACAGAGATGGCATAACAGATACAGATTCTAGCTCTATATTTGAATTGCCGTGGCCTTCTCCAGCTGTGCTGGCTGAGGCTGGTGGGGGTGCTAGTTTGCAGCAACTGGGAGTCACTGGAAAATAAAAAATTCCTTTAGTAGCACCTTAAAAACCAACTACCGTAAGTTTTTATTTTGGTATGAGCTTTCGTGTGCATGCACACTTCGTCAGATACTTAGTTGTTCTTTAAGGTGCTACTGAAGGAATTTTTTTTATTTTGCTTCGACTCAGACCAACACGGCTACCTACCTGTAACTAGAACTATGGGAGTCACTGGGTTAGGGAAGGCTAACTGTCATCTGAAAGTCTGTCCTCAGCAAACTGCAGAGCCAACCAGGGTGATTATGGTGATGCAACTATACATTTCCGTTCCTAACATCCCACAGCCAGGAAGTGTCCTAAAATAAATCTGGGTAGGTGTTTTGCAAGTCATTCCTAGACATCACTGGCACACAAAAAAATTAAAAAGTGGGTGTTTGCAAGTCATTTCTAGAAACTCTTGGCAAACAAATGGCATTATACAACCATTTGCATCATCTCCATCAGACCTTGAGGGTTTACTTCTATTTCTTATACAGCATTATTCATACACCGCGCTTGGGAAATAGCCAGATTTATTGCAGCAAAATTGTCGTTTCAATTATTTCCACCATTTTGTATAATGAAATGTATGCTAGCTGCGAGTCTGAAAAAGATGCTCTTTGGGTTGTGGGTGATTCCCCCCCCTCTTCTTCTTTTATAAGAGATTGTACTTGGGGAAAAGGGCAAGCTTTGCGTTACGGCAAACCATTTAAAAGAATGTGAAGATTGCAATCTTAACTCTGTGCCCACTTACCTAGAAGTAAGTTCCACTGAACTCTGTGGGACGAGATGTGTCTGGGATTGCATTGTGAGAAAAGCTATCTTGTTTCCCTTTAGGAAACTCCCCACCCCCACCCCCTAGCATACATGTTAGCTAAATCATGGTTTTGAATAGTATTCTGAACGCAATCACTTCAAGACATGGTGCCCCCTCTGCATGTTGCAGACTCCAGACTACCATCCCAGACTACTATCCATGCTATCTGGAGCTGATGGAAGATGTAGTCGTAAACATCTGGAGGTCACCATGTTAACAAAGACTATGTGGTCGCATTCCTGCCCCTTGTTATGTTTTGATCAAATACATGTGACCTTCTTCAAAGTGGTGCCACTCAACCCATACAAGTCTATAGTTTCTTATGGTTTCTTATGTGTGTTCCCAGTTGTTTGGAGTCTGGGATGCTGCAACTCAGTGATGTCTGCTGATGCGATCTAGCACTGAATCTTACATTCATAGCGTAGACAAAACATGTGCTTGTGAATGTCCAAGAACAGGGTTAGTTCTCTAAATAAGCATATCAGCTAACAAAATTGTTTGGGATACACACACGCACACACACACACAAACCAAGAGTCACAAGACTCCAAAGGTCTATAGCGGGTTCATGTTTGCACAAAATTGTTTCCAATCAGATTCAATTACTTTTATTTTCAGATATATGAGCTACAGGTGCTGATGGATGAAATGTTTGGTATAATGCCATTAAAGCCAGCCACTTTTGATCTCACTCTAAACACAATCCATTGGGTGCGATGTCTGGGTTTAGGTGTGTTTTTAAGGCTGAAACCCTGTAAACACCTAGGAGTAAGTGCCATTGAATTCAACGGGACCTACTTCTGAGCAGACATTCATCAGATTGCACTGTAAAAAAATTATTCAATTTCCACTGAAATCTATCAACAGGCAATCAGCAAGAAATCAAGACAATTGTACAAAAACAAACCACGCAAACTGCTTGACACTTCCAAAAACATCTCACGAATTAAATCTTATAAATGGTTTTCATTTTAGAGACTCTTTCCTCTAGGAGGGGCAAGGCTGTTCGGATTTTTGATGTATAGCCAGCTCAAAGGTCATAGTATCAGTTAGTTCTATATCTGAATCTAGATGTTGTGAGTGTCAACAGGTTGGTTCCCTTTCTATTTATTTGTTTATTACATTTCCTTGGTAGTGTGAGGTAGTATTTTCCTGATGTTTAGTCGGAATCTCCTCCTGAGTCCTACCTTCCAGAGCAGGAGATAATGATGATGATGATGATGATGATTTATTTGTACCCTGCCCATTTGGCTGGGTTTCCTCAGCCACTCTGGGCGGCTTCCAACAAAAATTTTAAATACATTAAAATGTCACACATTAAAAACTTCCCTGAACAGGGCTGCCTTCAGATGTCTTCTAAATGCCAGGTAGTTATTTATCTCTTTGACATCTGATGGGAGGGCTATTCCACAGGGCGGGTGCCATTACCGAGAAGGCCCTCTGCATGGTTCCCTGTAGCTTTGCTTCTCGCAGTGAGGGAACCGCCAGAAGGCCCTCAGCGCTGGACCTCAGCCTGCTCCCTCTTCCATGCAACAGCCCTTGAGGTATTTGAAGACGACTATCTCCTCTCAGTCTCCTCTTTTCCAGGCTAAACATACCCAGCTCCACATGTTTATATGTGATATATTCTAATATTTCCATTACATAATTCAAGAGGCAGTGCTCAAAGAATTTCCAATCTATGAGACTGAAGTCAGTATGACAAAAGTGGCTTCTTCCCTCTGCATGGCAGCAGGGAGGCAGGACAATGACAATGAAGTACGTCGCTCCACAAAGGTCATGCAGACACATAAACACCCCAAATCAGAATATGTGGGTAGGATAATCTGCCAAGACATAATAACTTCCTGCTGCTTATTGCACTGTTAGGAAGTCAGGGTCATCCCTTCTGATTTCAAGTGCAACAAAGGACAGAATTTAACCAGGCATTACTAAGAGTCTGAATTATGGATATTATATAGATATTTGACAATCCCAAAATGTAGAAAGTTCCATCCTGACTATGAGAGTTCAAAGGGACTTCTGGAGTGTGTTTGGCAATTGCTTTTACTGTTGATATCCCGCCACGACCTTCGGGGCTAGCCCTTTCCAATTTATCTCAATAGATTCAACTTCTGACAGTAAAATTCAAAGACGGCTCTATCCTCTTCTGTGTGATTCTAGCATTATTCCGAGCCATTGTTGTGTATGCTATTATTTCCTTTTGTGCCACACATCATGGTTCCCAGCAAATTTGCCACGCAGCTCCATAGAAATCGCAGGCGAGTTATTCAAGGCATGAATTTGCCTTGACGGTCCTTTAATGGAAAAGCCACATGACTGCTCTACTCTTGTGCCTTCCTGAACGGTGACTCATCTCTCTTTGTTTTAGAAATGGGGGTTGGAACAAAGCGCAGGGAAGGTGTGGACTGAGCAGGAGTGGGGGGTGGGGGAGAGATAGACCAAGCAAATGCAGAGCGTGTCAAATAGTTGAAAAGCTCTGTTTCATCAGAACAAGCATTTCAACAAACTGCAAATGAATGAGGATGGGGAAGCCATGCTTTCAGCATTAAATCAGCCTATTCACTTAGCAGCGTTGATAACTGAATTGCCCATCTGCCCGGGATAACCAGATGTTTTCCATCCGTGTCTTGATGACTCTTATTTTCATAATCAACTTTAGTTCCTAGTAAAAACAGCTTTTAGGAAACCCTCCTCTCTTTTTTTGCCTCATGTTGCATCCCTCTTGACCCGTCAAAATTATAGATTGGTTTATCAAACCATCTTATTTATATAGATATACTTCCTTTGATGGTACAAACTGCATTCCAGAGTAAAATAATAATAATCCCCACATCCCTGGGGGATGACACCACAAGCCTTCCTGGAGCAAGGCAGTGGAACACTGTCTATAATTTGAGCCTCCATGTGCTGAACATTGAAATAATTAGCTCCTGCTTTCCCCCATGGATTTGATGGTAATGAATGGCTTTGAGCTCTCTATTTGATTCACTAATTAATTTCAGAAACGCCATTCTGATGTCCACTCCCTGAACAAAAATTTCCATTCACGTAAACAAAGCCTTAGTCACATGGGCTGGAATCCTAGAAAATGATGTGCACACCTGAATTACAAGCACATGCAAAGCCTAGTCTTTGAAGATTTCATCCACTTGTATGGATGAAGCAGTGAAAGGATCGCTAACCTGAAAAGTGACCTGCCCATTTGGCAGGGCAAGCAGAAGCTGTACTAAAAATTTCAAGAACCATTTTGAGCGTGAGTGTGGTATCCTCCTGCATGAGTTCATAGCTTTCCAAGTTGGCAGATATGCCTTTTAGACTTCACCATATGACTCACTGACTACAACCAAAGGAAATGAAACAAATCAAGTGGTGAAATGCAAAATTCATATCCCAAGCAAATTCCATATCCCTATCCTATCCCTGCAACTGTAATTTGTTTGGGAAACACAGATCATTGTCGTCATCATCATCATCATCCTGAATTCTCAAGGGAAAGATGGTGGATGCAGCCTAATGCCCGCAAACATTCCTACATAAGTCACTTTCTCTCTCTCTCTCTCTCTCTCTCTCTCCATACATACATACATACATACATACATACATACATACATAGAGTGCTTCTGCGCATGCGCGCAGCGAAACCCGGAAGTATACACTTCCAGGTTTGCCGCATTTGCAACCCAAAAGTTATATTACCTGAAGGTAATGTAACCCAAGGGTCCACTGTGTGTGTGTATGTGTGTGCGTGTGTGTGTGTGTACACACATACAGTGGAACCTTGGAAGCCAAACGCCTGTAAACTTGAACGTTTCGGCTCCCAAACTATTAAAAACCAGAAGTGATTGTTCTGGTCTTCAAATGATTTTCAGAAGCCGAATGTCCGGACTTCCAAAACGGATTCCCGTTTGACTTCTAAGGTACATCTGCATGTCAATGAGGGATTGATTATGCAGAATAGGACTTGCCTCCCCCACCCCATTTTTTATTCAACTTGGCACCCCTGAACTGGGGAAAGCTGTACCTGTATCCACCGTGGTGGAAACCTCCTTCCCTCAAAGGTTTGAAAGCCACCTCCACCATCACCCCAATTTTGTCCCCATTTCTCAGACAACAAAAATGCCCCTCTTCTGATTTATCCGAAACTATAGCCACCCCCCTCCCGCAGGCCTGAGGTGCCACATCTTTAATTTAAAGTGTTGGTCCTCTTGGAGAAAGGAGGATTGGGGCAGAACAATGTATTGAGCCAGCCTTACTGACTACACCGTGACCATGTTCTGTTTCTGAAACAGTGAGTATCATTAACCTAGCCATTTAACTGGCTTTAGACAAACTGTAATCAGTTTCAGCTGCTCGCAGGAAAGTGGAATTTCTAGAGCAGCAATGTACTTCCTCCCTCCTCAGGCAAGACCTTAGGGGATGATGTCAGAATACTGTAATGTCCTTGTTCCTAAGTGATAGTAAGGATGTCAAAATATACATGCAGTCACTGGGTAAAAGTATACCGAGATAGCTCTATACCCACAGGGAACTCAAGGGCATACCGACTATAATCTTGTTACAATTACACTGTGGAGCGGAATGTATTCCAAAAAAAAAAGAGGCTTTACAGTCATAAATCAAAATAGCTTTGCATAAACACATCTAAATTCATTACATATTGCTGAGAGAATGCCCTATATATTTCCGCCTTGAATGGACTGCGACTGTATTTTGACAGCAATGCAATTTGTATGGCACCTTTTATTAAAGTATTTTATTCACTCGAGACCATACTTCTCTCCTGTTCATTCTTCTAACTAATGCAAGCCTGAGACATTTTTGCACCTGCAGCAAATAAATAAATAAACAAACAAACAAACGATGGCACATTCTTCTGGGAGCTGATTTTGATCCTCTTAATATATATTTTTACCAAAAAAAAAGGACAAATGTTGGAAGTGGAGAAATTGTACCCCATTAGAAGCTGAATGGGGACAGGAGGCACAAATGACTGCTGGTTCCACCCTCATCATTTATCTGGGAATTCCAAAGTGGTTCTAAACCAGAAGTTAAAACCAAAACATTAAAAAGAATTATCAGTACGAATCTTGTTCCAGGAATCTTTCAAGCATTCTCAGAAATTAAGACAAGCCCTGCTGAATAAAAAAAAAACAACCCCCAAACCCGTTAAATCCAGCATTCTGTTCCTGCCGAGGTCAATGCAGGGTTTTCAGATATAGCTTGCATTTATACTGAATATAAATGCCTTCATAAGATTCAGAATAACTGAGGTTTCAAAGATTTTATTTAAAGTGTCAATCCTCCATTCTTCTTGTCTGCCGTTGAATATTCTACGTATCTTTAGACATTCGATGCAATCTGTGTATCAATCTAAGCCTTTGATGTGCATGTATTAAATGTGGGGACCTTGGAACATATTTTCATCCTTTTTTTATAAATACTTTTTATTTATTTCAATTATTAAAAGCCATACAAATTTACAAAAACATAAAGGAAATTGAAACATTTCCCTTTTACATATAAAGAATTCCACATTTGAGGAAAGGGAAAAGTCAAGAGTAGAAAAATGAAAGGTAAAAAGAGTAAAACAAAAGCAAAGATAAGGTAGGGAAGGAAATCTAAGAAGAAGAAAAAAGAAAACTATATATATATATAAAAGAAGAAGAAGAAAAAAGAGCAGCGTTCTTCCAATCATATCCTGTGTAAGTTATATACACCTGTTTAACTTCACACTTAAGTTTCATATCGATATTTCCTTGTCCTTTTAAATTTCAACATGGAACATATTTTCATCCTTGGTGGGAATGCAAAATCATTTCTTTCTTTTTGGACCAGGTTCTTTGAGATCATCTCCAAAATCATTAAACAACCTCTCTCACCAAACCCAGCCTTAGTCCTGCTTTCACTAAACCCAGATTCCAATCATACTATCCAGCATAAAGATTTGACTCTTTTTTTTCTGCTGGCAGCCGCATGTCACTGGAAATTCCTGGTGGAGCTGCCTCTTGAAACATGGTTCAATAATATTTGGGATATAGCTAGTCCTGAACAACAAACTGGTCTTAAAGGAGTTGCAAATGGGGTTATAAAGGAAAATACCTTGGATGAAACCCAATCTCCCTTTTCTTCATACGTAAGGGAAAGTGAAAGTAAATCTCTTCTACCAGCCTCACAAACCTGCCTGTGGAGAACTTATATGGACTGCCAATGTTTTAAGACCATGTAAAACGGGCTTGGTGCTATGTTCCTTCCTTTGCTATGACTATTGTAAAATAAATATTTTTTAAAAAAAATGTTTAGATTCATGCATGCTAAAAAAGTTTTATGGTATGACTGAATATTGTCTTTAAGAATCAATTTATTAGCGTCCATTATGTCTGTTTAAAGCTCCCGACGAAGGAATATTGTACTCTGAAACACGTAGAGCTCAAATAAAAGTCTTCAGCGGTAAGCCTAGCCAGAGTCCACTCTCCTCTTTGTTTTGAGCCTACAGTGCCAAACCAAATGACTTTTGGGAGCAAAACATGAGTGCAATAGCCATCTCCCACTATCGGTCTAAGTAACTGGTACCCAGAGACATGCTGTCTCTGACACTGGAAGAGGAACACAGCCAGCATGGCTTGAAGTCATTGATAGGCTTATTCCCCAGGAAAGTATCTAATCCTCATTTTAAAGCTATTCAAATTGGTGACCATCACTGCAGCGGCGGAGCAAGCCGATCAGGCGCCTGGGGTGGCACACATGCCCTGCTCCCAGGGGTGGAGCCAGCTGCCCGTGGGGCAGGGCGAGCCAGGGCAGGACCTCCGAGGAGTCTGCCTGCCTCCTCCCACTCAGCTGCCCTACAGCTGAGGGGGAGGCAGCAGGCGGACCGTTTGGGGCAATGTGGAGCCTGCAATGTGGAGCCCGCATCACTCCCAGGAGAGACATGTGGCTCGGGCGTGCTGCCGGCCCCTCAGTGAGTGCCACCTGGCATTTAGTCACCCCCCCTCAGTGGTGAGACCGGAGGCAGACTGCCCCCACCACACCCCCTTCCTCCGCCTGTCATGGTCCGGTCGGCGGGCGGTTGAAGCCCTGGCTGAGGACGTCAGGACCAGAGGCAAGATGGTGGTGTAGAAGCAGGAACAGGTGCAGGGCTAAGGGTCCAGCAGCAGGCAGTCACAGGGTCAAGGAGCAAGGCAGAGGCGAAGGTCTGGGAGTCAAGGAGCAAGGCGTCGGCAAGGCAGAGGTCCAAGGGTCGAGGATCAAGGTGTTGGAAAGGCGAGGGTCCAAGGAGCAAGGCGTCGGCAAGGGTCCAAGGAACAAGGCGTCGGCAAGGCAAGGGTCCAAGGAGCAAGAGGCCAGATGCAACCAGGCAGGGATAGCATTGCTGTGGCAAAGAGCTGAAGGGAAATGCTGAGCTTTTATCCTTCCCAGCTCCTGCCACCAGGTGCAGTGAGGTATCAAGTGGCCTCACCTGGGTGGTCACTCCTTGCCTCTCCAGCACAAGCTGAGGCCTCACCTGAGTGGCCACTCCTTGCTTCTCCAGCACAAGCTGAGGCAGGCCCCAGTCCTGCAAAGCACTACAGGCCCCAGAGCCTGACTCCTGCCCATACTCCTGACACCGCCCCTGCATCACTGCATCCTGTAGTAGCAAATTCTGAACTGCTATTATCGAAAATGGTTGCATGATCTTCTATGTTTTTCCACGGGAGAAAAGTCACAAAAGCAATGGGAGAGGGGTTTTTTTAATGCCCAGGTTTTTTTTTCTACTAATACCTTCCTTGAAATTCAGTATATCTACTGATACAATGTCTTGTGTAAAGCTAGAGTAAATACAAATCTATCCAGAGTGTTGAGAGGATAAGGTTCTTAAGTCTGGCATTAGGGGAGGATATCCAGCTCCCAGATTTCCTGTATAATGGGATAGCCATGAATAGATACTAATGGAAACATTCTAACGTGGTCAGAGTTATTACCCTGATTCACAATAAATGGCTACAGATGTAAAACCTATCACTGATTCTGGAAATTGAATGATTTTAAATTTTACATCAGTGCTGTTTAATGGCACTTGGCACTGGTTAGCAGAATAAATATGATTTTATTTTTCTTACAGTATATATTCCCACAGGCTCTGTATGACCTAGGTCATGTATTACCTGTTCCGTGCTTTTCCTCTATGCCGTGAAATACGGGAATATAATGACAAAAACATTTGCTACTGTAGAATGAAGTGCTTTGGTAGAAGGAGATCTTCAAATTCCATGGTAAAAACTTGGAAACTCTTCTCGCTGAAACTCCAGATGGAGCGTGCCTGCAGCTAGGTATACGCATGGCATTAAATCCACATCAACTTGCTCTGTCTTGTTCCAGTGTGAGGTATTAACATGTAGAGGCAGCTATTTACATGATTCCCCTCGATGCGGAAACTTTCTGTGCCAGGGGGACTTATGCTTAATAGCAGCTGATGCTGTCATGGAAACTCCACACTAGGAGCGAGAATTGTGTGGTGAGAGATGCTACCACCATTCTCAGAGTCACTACCCATTAACCATAAAAGCCAGGGCTGGCCCCAAGACATTTTGATATCTGAGGCGGACCACAAAATGGTGCCCACTCCCCGCCAGAGAGGAAGGGTTGAGTGAATATCTAAATCAGCCTGAATCAAAATCTACATTAAGATCCACTACCCCTGTGGATCCTGCCATCTGAGGTGGTTGCCTCACCTTGCCTCATACGTAGGTAGGCCAGCCCTGATAATAGCCATTATCCAACAGTGACCACTCAAGCTCATTGAACTCAAAACAGCTTAATCATGTCTACCTCTGTGCCATCGTAGCTGCAAGTCCCGAAAGACCTGCTCCCTGGCCAGAGCCGTTCGGGCAGATCTTCTACTGAGCCAGGATGCTCCTTCCTCCCCAAGATATCTCAAGGGCTGTCACGTGGAAGAGGGAACAAACTTGTTTTTTCCTGCTCTGGGGAACCAATGGCTTCAAGTTACAAGAAAGGAGATTCCGACTAAAGATCAGGAAGAACTTTCTGGACAGTAAGAGCTGTTCGACAGTGGAATGGTCTCCTTTGGGAGGTTGTAGACTCTCCTTCCTTGGAGGTTCTAAAGCAGAGATTGGATGGCCATCTGTCGTGGATGCTTTAGTTGAGATTTCTGCATTGCAGGGGGTTGGACTAGATGACCCTTGGGATCCCTCCCAACGCTGCAATTCTATGAGCCTATGATTCTAAGAGAAGTCAATGGCAAGCTTGGAAAGGGAGAGCTTGTCTAGATCTGGAAGACTCTCCTCTGAGTTGCTGTAGTTATACAGTTCATGACATGGGGCAGTGGTCAGCGTTTCAGTTGTGCAGCTTACCATATGTGGTCAACAATTCCTGATTAAACCAGGGGAAAATTGGTACAGAGATCTAAGAAAGATGCTGCCTGTCACAGGGTGATGGGGGTGTCATTTATCTAATAATTCAGTGGCTCATTATGCAACACCCAACCCCAGACCTATTACATAATCATACTCATTTCTGGTTCATAGATAACTCTCATATTTGACTTGGTCAAGCTGGTGAAAAGTTCTTCCTCTCTCATGAACAGATGGTCTACAAAAGAATATGACTGAAGGTCTTTGCTTTGCTTAGTAGATTAGGTGAATACCCAGAGATCTAAATATTGGGGGACACATGATACAAATCTGCACATAAGCCCATGAGATTTCCTTGCATCTCTTCCCTCCCTGGCCCCCAAAACATCATAGAACATATTCATACCTTTAAGACAGCCAAGGAGAAGTGCATTGTTTTATTGACTTGCTTTTGCTCTAGTGGTTTTAATTGGAAAACAAATTTGGCTGTTAGGCAGTGCTGACTTCAACAAGACAAATGTGTTACATTTCTCGTGAAAGAGGAAGGAAACATTTATCTTTATATAAAACAATAAGCCGTACAATAGGAGTGAAGCAGCGTGCTGACAAAAATAATCAATTGATGCATGGTTTCCTTGAAGTTATTCTTTGTCTTGCTAACATTAATTCAGCATCACAGAAAGAACTGTATGATGTGTTTATTTATTGTTTAGCTGTAAGGGGCCATAGTAATCAGTCAATTCTTATTGAGTTGCGCTAGCTGTGCATTTGCTCCTGCCGATTTTTAATGGATACCTAAGTTTCCAGGTTTTGGGGAGGGGGGGTCCTTGGCAAAGTACCGTCTGCTGGGCACTCTCCTGGGTCAGTGATCCTGCTGAGCTTATTTGTTGGGCAGTGGTGGTAGCAGCGCTCTGATCAGCTGCTATTCCCACAGCATCCCGGAGCAACACTATATCAGGGACATTGTGGAGAATTGCAATGGCAGCCTAGTGCTGAGTGGAGCATCCGAGTGACCAATACAGGAAGCAGCAGTGGACCCTGGGATCTTGCAGGGATCTTGCAGGTGCCCAGTGATGTCAAGTGCTGATGCTAGGCCTGGCAGTTTAGCCACGTTCACTAGCGCAGGGACAGGGAAGCAGTGGCCTTTCATATGTTGTCAAACTCCAACCCCCATTAGACCCAGGCAACACAGTCAATAATCAGGGGTAATGGGAGTTGTAGTCCAGCAACATCTGGAGGGCCAGAAATTCCCCCTCCCTATATTTGGGTAACTAAGTTTGCATAATAGGAGCACAAGCCTAGGTCCAGCTTGTGAAGTGGAACAAACTGAGTGCCAAACTAATATTCAAGGAAGCATGTTCTGTAGATCAGACTTTAAAAGTTGAGATATCTTGTTCAGAGACTTGACCATGGCAGAGGGGCATGCATCAAAGCTTCTTGTTGGCCCCTGTCACTGAGGATTTGGGGTGGGGGATCAGATTCAATTCAGATTTAAAGGTGAAATTATGAAGTTCACACGTTCCAAAGCAATTTGTATACCAAAACACGACAATCTTTGAAATTTGCACTTTGGATTTTGCAATGCAATTCTCCAGGCAAGTAATTTGTACAAAAATGCTGATGCTTTTTTCTTTTCTTTTTTAATGCATACCCTAATTGAGGTGTGTCTTGGGACCTCTGGAGTCCCGGGCATCCTCTTTTCAATTCTGCTAGGGTCTGCTTCCCCAGCATGTTCCCTGGTGAAGCAGACCCCTTCAACTCACCATTGGTGTACAAATATAGGCCAAAACCTACTCCTCACCACTGGTAACCATCACACCAAATTGGACCACAATACCTTCAGAAGTATATGAATCAGTGCACTTTAGAACAGTTTGATGTCTCCTCTTGATTCACAATGATGTCCAACAGAATCCAAATGTGGCTGAAAACTGGCAATGATATTTCTAGAGGCGTTTGAACGCATAGAGAACAGATGGACAAACCACTTCCCCAAATATACAGTAGATCCATCCACCCATGAACTGGGTCAAAGAAAGGCATGAGATTTCATTAACAGAGGAAGAGAACTATATGGCCGTAGTTCTGGGATAAGACTGGGTACAAATTAACACAGACAAATTATACCCCTCAATTTTCAAAACAGTGCAGAATTGATTGTGACATACAACCCACCCATTCACTATGACTCAGGGCAGGCTCATTCCAGACATCAGTCCAGACATCAGTCCACTGAAACGAATGAGGCTGCCTAGGTTTCAATTTGGAACAGTGAAGCAGAGAAGCAGATTGACAGCCTACATTTCCCTGGGAAAGAAATACAAGTCTATGTCTGCAGTGGAATTTGGCAGAGTCGTTTCTTTGTTCCCTTGGGCTTTCCTGCCACGTTAAGCAAAGTTATCTCGGTTAGATCCACTGGCATTTATCCACAGGCAGGAGAGGGCAAATCATTAATGGCAACAATCTTAACATTTTACGTTGGGACTCTCAGGGACTAAGTTTGTCATCTGCCAGGTGCCAGGACACTCAGCACAGTCACTAATCTTGTAAAATCAACCCTTCAACTTTTAGCCTTGAAAACTGGTTTAACAAAATGCACGGTTGACAATGATATATTGGCATAAAACGCTAGGAAGGTTAACTGTAATCCTCATCATTACAGTTTGTTCTCATGCATTAAAATTGCCCTCCACTTGGATCAATTAACTGAAGCTTTAGATGATTTATCAACCAATTAAATCAATAAACAGTGCCTTCCTATGCATATTCACTAGAAAGAAATCCCATTATGCTGAACAGGACTGCCTCCCTAGTCGGGATTGCAAACTAAAGGTTGTTGTTACAGTCCTAAACAGCACATCATGTCTTATAACTAACATTTCACAGGGCTAACCTTAAAGCAAGGCTGAATGATCTTATGCACTTATACATAATAATCTTATGATCTATCTATCTATCTATCTATCTTATGCACACTTACTTAGAAGTCAGTCCTACTGAACAAAGTGGGACTTACTTCTGAGTAAAAAGGTAAAGGGACCCCTGACCATTAGGTCCAGTCGTGACCGACTCTGGGGTTGCGCGATCATTTCGCATTATTGGCCGAGGGAGCCGGCGTACAGCTTCCAGGTCATGTGGCCAGCATGACAAAGCCGCTTCTGGCAAACCAGAGCAGCACATGGAAACGCTGTTTACCTTCCCGCTGTAGCGGTTCCTATTTATCTACTTGCATTTTGACGTGCTTTCGAACTGCTAGGTTGGCAGGAGCTCACCCCGTCACAGGGATTCGAACCGCCGACCTTCTGATCAGCAAGCCCTAGGCTCAGTGGTTTAACCACAGCGCCACCTGGGTCCCTTTTTACTTCTGAGTATAGAAGGGCAAATATGTCAATTTTGGCTTTTCTCGGTTTCTCATTTTTCTACTCTCCAGTTCCGTCCATTTCCACATCAGTTTGCAATTTTTTGGTCAAAATTTCCCATGAAAATCCACCTGCATTTTAGTGTGGATTTTTAATATTCGTGTTTATATGCATTTTTACCTAATGTGCACATTTTTGCAAAGCAACCTTCCCTAATAAACTGCTATTTACATTCAGCACAGCTGAAGTGGCCTTGCAACCTGACACCCCACGAGCAGCGAAGTGTCACCCTCACTTTGAAAGAAAACAAAACGAGGAATCATTTAATGCAGGGAATTGATCATTTTGTGAGGCAAAATGAAAAACTTTCCCTTGCAAAAAAAAGAGAGAGAGGAAGTTAAATCACGTGGAAGAATGGTGGAAGTAGTACATATCAGAGAAAATCTGGAGAGAGCGTTTAATTTGGAGGTTAAAACCAAGAGTTCTGAGTTAGGTGAAGAAAACACATACGTAGAATAACCTCAGAATGAAATAGCAAAATATGTTTTCCCTATGAAATTGCAAGCTCCATTAGGGATTTACCTGGTTTGCTTTTTGTTTCATTTAAAGCACTTTGCCCCCTTCTTCAACTGAAAAGTTTGAGTTAGTTCTTCTCTTCTTTCTGTCAACACCATTCTTACTCAGGTGCAGAAATATTTCCTTAACAATGTACTGTACCAGAATTTCCAGTTGCCAGGAAGGTGTCCTAGGGAACACAGGAAGTTGCCCTATAAGTTGCCTTATATTGAATCAGGTCATTGGCCCTTCAAGTGAAGTACTGTCTACACCAGGAGTCACCAGTGTTGTGCCTGTCAGTGTGCATCCATCCACAGAGCTCTGGAGAGCTAGGCCCCCATATTGGGTAATTTTGTTTGTTTGTTTGTTTGTTTGTTTGTTTGTTTGTTTATACATACCCCACCCATCTGGCTGGGTTCCCCCAGCCCCTCCAGCTCCTAACAGAATATTAAAAAGCACTAATAGATCAAACTAAAAGATCAAAACTTCTCTAAACAGGGCTGCCTTCAGATGTCTTCTAAAAATCTGGTAGTTGTTTATTTCCTTGGCTTCTGGTGGGAGGGCATTTCACAGGACGGGCACCACTATTGAGAAGGCCCTCTGCCTGGTTCCCTGTAACCTCACTTTCTTGCAGTGAGGGAACTGCCAGAAGGTCCTCAGTGCTCGATCTCAGTGTCCGGGTTGAACAATGGGGGTGGAGACTCTCCTTCAGGTATACTGGGCTGAGGCCGTTTAGGGCTTTAAAGGTCAGCATCAACACTTTGAATTGTGCTCGGACACACACTGTGAGCCAATGTAGGTCTTTCAGGACTTGTGTTATATTGTCTTGGCGGCCACTCCCAGTCAACAGTCAACAGTCTAGCTGCTGCATTCTGGATTAGTTGTAGTTTCTGAGTCACCTTCAAAGGTAGCCCCACATAGAGCACATTGCAGTAGTCCAAGCAGGAGATAACCAAAGCATGCACCACTCTGACGAGACAGTCTGCAGGCAGGTAGGGTCTCAGCCTGCATACCAGATGGAGCTGGTAGACAGCTGGCCTGGACACAGAATTGACCTGTGCCTCCATGGACAGCTGTGAGTCCAAAATTACTTCCAGACTGCGTACCTGGTCCTTCAGGGGCACAGTTACCCCATTCAGGACCAGGGAGTCCTCCACACCTGCCTGCCTCCTGTCCCCCACAAACAGTACTTCTGTCTTGTCAGGATTCAACCTCAATCTGTTAGCTGCCATCCATCCTCCAACCAACCCCCCCTCGACACTCACACAGGACCTTCACTGCCTTCACTGTAGTAACACCACAGTCTCTTCCTGCTGAAATTAGACTTGAAGCATTCTGTTGGAGCCAATAGAACAGGCTGCAATGTGTGGATGCAACAGCTTCTTTGGATTGCAAATGCGCCCATGGATCCAAAAAGGTTGGCAACCCCTCACCTACACTGAATGGCAGAGGCTCTCCAACATTTCGAAAAGGAGCCTTTTCCAGCCTTTTTGTGGAAACTCTGAGGATTATGTATGCAAATCATGAGCGCTGTCACTAAGTTATGGCCCTGACAACCAGCACATTGCAGTCCATGGCTGAGCGGCTTCTGTAATCTGCACTTCGGTTGCTAATTGCCTGCTTTGCCTCTCGTGCTGGAATCATTTTCCGCTGACCCTCTGGGTGAGTTGCACCTAAGCTAGGCACCCCTATTACCCCAGCCTAATTACCCTAATGCATTAATACATGTCAGGGAGGCGTAATATCAGCACGCAACATCATTGGCCGGCTGCCAGCCCACCCTCTTGAGGTTTCTCTTACATTCTTTCCTTTTCTTTCTTCAAAGCACAGAGCAACACACAAATAATCTCAAACAATGTGAAGAGAACACATGCTGCTACCAGGTATCCAAAGACCATTTAGGGAATGGTCGCGACTAATTAATTACTGTACCATCAAAAGCTGCAGCGGAGACTTTTGAGGAGAATCTTCAGGGGCAAATTTGATTCCACTCTTGTTTGTTTTCCATTTCCCAGAAATCCAGAACAAAAGTCCCTGGGACAACTGTTTGTGTTCAGCAGAATCACAGCTTCCCAATAATTAGGCGCAAAGAATAATACCCAAATGAACGTCATGATCCATTTTTGGTTTTCTAAAGCTTGTGACACATTTTTTTTCAGATTCTGTTTATGTGTTTGATCTGCATGTAAATTGTGTTTATGGTTCATTTGCCCTTGGGTATTACGGTAGCAACATTATTCTTAGTGACCATGGTCTCTGGAAGTGTTCTTGAGAGCTAATTTTTTAAAGGGGGGGGGGTATACAAATTCCCCCTGGAAGATTGCTCCTCATTAATTACTCTTTGAAATAAATCTTAAGCATAAAAATGAGTGTGTGTCAGAAGAAACAAGAATGATGTATCCTTCTGCAATAATTAGAAATTCTGCTCAGTAGGCATTACATAGTCAATTATTTTTTGTCTCATATAAGTAACAGCTTATATGAGACACTGGTGTTTCCAGAAGTACTGGGGACACCTCATCTCACCCGGACCAGGGACCAGCTGTGGCTGCTCCCCGAGGCCCCAATGGTGGGCGACGTTTGCAGCCCATCATGCAGCCCCGCCATCCTACCCGAAGCTGCCACGCCACGCTTTCTTTTCTTTTCTTTTCTTTTCAAATCAAATCAAATCAAATCAAAATTTATTAAACGGTCACAGACCAAATCAACTCATACAGCTATTCAACAAAGGATAACACAGAAATAAACAGAGGACAATTTCAATACAAATTAGGCCATAACAACACTTTAAAATTAAAGGACATAGATAAAATTAGATATTTGCATTCGCCTGCGTATTGACATTGGAAAGCTCTTGTTTCCCGCGTCTGATAGCAGAGACACAGAATTTGGCAACACTGATCGTAATTTCAGGGACCTTGTCTTCTACCAAGGCTCTCAGACGTTGGGATTCTGGTTCATTTTTCAGCTTTTGTAAGGCTGGGGTGATAAAGGTCAGGCGTAGATCCTCATAGAAACTGCAGTGCAGCAAAACATGCAAATTTGTTTCTACTTCTGATGAGCCACATGGGCAAACACGTGACTCATACTGTTTACCCTCATATCTACCCAGCAACAGGGCGGAGGGCAACACATTAAATCTGGCCAAAGTAAAGGAATGTCTGTACTTGGGTATTTGCAGTTTTGCCAGGTAATTTGCGGGTGAGAACCCTCTCCCAAGATCTCTTATTGTGACATGTTTGTCCATTTTGCCCATATGACACTGCAGCTCCACGTCCCTAATACATTGGAGAACTTGACTTCTGGCTCTCTCGGATCCTGCCGCAATCAAGATCTGCGGAGAAAATCCCAAGCTTCTTATCTTTTCGAACAAGGAAACTTTCCAGTTAGAATGATAGGTGTCTAACAATGTTGAAGGTGCCAACCCAGTCGGGAAGAAGATAAGTTTTAACCAGTAGTGTATCTTTAAAATCCACAGCCGCGCGTTAATGGGTAGTTGTCCAACTTCTAATCGGACGGCTATGTTAGATATACAGGGGGGGATCCCCAATAGACAGCGGTAGAATTTGGTTTGAAATGCCTCCACCGGCATGAAATTTTTAAAACTGCAGACCTGGAATCCATAGGTGAGTTGCGGGAGTATTTTTGTAACAAAGACCTGGGAGGCTGCCGGAACATATTGACCCCCTTTCCATCTAGTAGTCCTTCCTGCGTTGGCAATGGCGTTTTTCATCTGATGATGCCATGAGCCCCTTTCCTGAAAAGTTATTCCCAGATATTTAAAGTTTGCTACCTGATCAATAGGTTGACTATCGATTCTCCATTTGTGTTTTCTTCTTTTTACCACGCTTTTGGACCATTGCTCTGCCCCCTGGGCTGCCACGGAGGCCTATGGGTTCCCACCAAATCCTCAGATTTGAATCAGCCAATCTTCAGTGGGCCAGGGGGCGGAGCTAGAGGAGCAGACCATGGAAGCACAGGTTTCACTTGGGTGGAGTTCAGTGGTGCTCAGCAGAGAGGTAAGCCTGTGTTCCTTGCAAATATGGGGAAAGCATCCATACTATTTCACTTTCTGGGGTGCAACTGCATTTTTGAAGTTTGGGGTTTTAAATAGCTACCCCGTGGGTAGGCAAACTAAGGCCCACGGGCCAATTCAGACCCAATTGCCTTCTGGATCCTGCCAGCGGACAGTCCGGGAATGCCACGTGGATCGCCAGCGCATGCGTTCTTTCCCTCTCCCTCCCTCTCCCTCACACGGCAGCAACGCCTCCTCCCTCCCTCCTCCTGGCTTCTCCCCGCCCTGCCTAGAGGAGGAAGGGAACTGGGCTTTGTTGGTGCCAGCAGCAGCAGCAGCGCTCAAGCCAGGGGCATACCCAGGATCAAAACTGGGGGAGGCAAGCCATGGTCATTCAGGTTGTGACATTTCAGCACGGTAAAGGCGAATGAAACAAAAAAATTAAGAAAATTATATATAATTATAGGAGAGGCAACTCTGGCTTACTTTCCTTTTTGTTAAAGAGGTTCAGAGATAAAACAAACCAGCAATCGGAAATAAAGCAACTGGGGAGAATTGGACGTGTACAAGTCGGTGTGTGCGCGCACGGGCAGCCCAGAAGGAGTGAGGTCTCACCATTGCAGGGAGAGCAGCCCAGACGCCCCCACCATGGTCCAGCTGCCCCGCTGCTCACGTGGTCGGCTGCATCTGCTCCACGGCGGTTCTTCTGTCCTCCAGATAGAGGCGAAGCGGGCGTCTTGCATGGCAGGAAAGGAGTGTACCACCTCGACTATTCACTCCGTCCCGCTTCTTTCACTCCCTATCCAGCGCTGACATAGATTCCTCTACCAGTCGCTAGGTGACTCTAGATACTTCTCGGTTTTTACACCATTTCAGTGTGGTAAACAACTGATTATTCGCCGTCGCCCTACCTAATTTTGTTTTGTTTCATCACTTTATAACCATTTATTTTTATTTTTTTGCTTCTAGGGGAGGCAGCTGCCCCCCCTGCCCCTCGCTGGGTACACCCATGGCTCAAGCGGCTGCCATTTTAAGCAGCCCCTCTCCAGAGTGTGCTGCCCATCATCCCTCTGCTGTCATCGCCAGCCCCTGCCACTCGCAAGTCACAGGTAAGCAGCCACCGGGGCTCGTGGTATTCTTGCATCATGTTTTTCCTTCAAAATATAGTCTGTCCGTCCGTCCGTCCCCCCACAAGGTCTGAGGGACAGTGGACCGGCCCCCTGCTGAAAAAGTTTGCTGACCCCATAGCTACTCTTTGCCAACATTGTTGGTTTTTTGGTGAGGGGGGGGAGAAGATAAATTTGCTTGGTGGATTCAAGGGTTAGCTGCCCCTGCACTAAAAGGATTCCCTATAGCAGGGCCAGGCAAGATCTGTGCCCGAGAGCTTGGAAAATTGCTTCTCCTCAGAGCTGAGGGACTAGTGACCTGATTCAGTATATCTGGAGACAGGTGAATGTCTGTTTCTGACATCTGTCAGTTTCTCATCTTATTACCCATAATTCCACCCTTGGTTCTGTTTCAAATTAAGCGACTTCCCCCCCCCTAAAAACAGATACTGTATTCAAATGTTATTTTACTACATATGTAAAATTGCATTTTCTCTGAGAACAGGTGTTCAGGTATGTACTTTCAAAATAAGATTTAAATAAATATTTTGATACATTTAAACCACTGCATACTGGGTTGTCGTGTTCAATGAAGTGCAGAGTCTGGTGGAGAGATAAGTTTCTGATCCATGTATTAGTCCAAGAGGGGCATATATTAAATCATTTCATACTGAAATTCACATTTATCAAATTATTCAAGCATCCCAAGAGGCAATTTTGTGTGTTTAGGTGCACAGCATTAAAGCAACTTCCAGTGAAAGAACTCTGACTCAAATGTCTTAAATTGGCTATAAAGGCTGTTCAAAGCTGTAATCAAAAGCTTATTAAAAAGGAAGCACACAAGGACTATTTCCACAAGGAACTTCTAACACCACCCAAATCCCCTCTTGCTTGGGTTTTCTGCTTGTTCCGAATTCAGCTCACTGACAGCAGTATTTTCCCTGTTCAGAAAATATATTTACAGTATGCTAGATGCTAATGATCCACTTATTTAACAAATTTCCTCTCATTTTGTGTCCTGGTGCCTTCCTTCATGCAATGTAGATTTCAGTGCTTTTCAAACAAGCAAACTGCGAGACGCTACATTATTCATCTGTTTTCAAAGTATTCTACATAGAATTTAAAACACAGGCACAGAAAGAATGGGAGAGAATACTCTTATTCAGGCTGTGCATCAAACAGTGGGGGTATCCAACCACAAGCAATATTCCAGCATGAGCTCCATTGAGCAGGAGTGGAGAGATTTTGCCCCAGTCAAGCGCCGCGCCCACCCCCACAGCGCCGGGCTCCAGGTAGTTTACAGATATATCCTGAAAGTGAAGCCTCTGCAGGTGTTTCTTCATGATAACAAACTTGGTGGTTGAACCATAATGAAAACAAGAAGGTACTTTTACTTCATGCACACACACCTTCCTTTTTTGGGATGATTATGGAGATTACAAATGTTCTAGCTCTTTTAAAATTAAGAGTTTATTGGCACAAACAGATACAGAATACAATAAAAAATCATGGATATGGCAAATAAAAATAAATGTGGCAGTAGAAAAATAAAAAACACAGATTCAGAGGAGGGGTAAAACACCAGGAAATTATTGAATGAGGCATTGCGTTTTCAGCAAATGTTCTAACTTGAGATGGCCATTGTATGAAACCACAGGCTTGTAACTATTCTGCAATTCTAAACATGGAATTTCACAGATTATGGGCTGCCACAGAAATTGCCCTATCCCAAGCCACCAACCTGCTGGATTTCTGAGGGCAGCATAACTACCCAGAGAGCTCATATCTGGCAATGTTAACACCTGAGAGGCTCTGTAGGGAAGAAGGTGGCCTTTTAGTATCTGTATTTGGACATATACTGTAGGTGAATGAGGTCCTGTATTTTCTAAGCCCTATATTTTCAAAGATTACAAGGTGAGAATAGTCGGGGGAGGGGTCATCAAATTATTTCAGATATACAGAGTGAGTCCTTTAAAAGAGACCCCGTGGATACAGAGTACACATGTTCCAAGGGGCCTCTTTTAAAAGACTCACCTGTACAAGTGCCTGTGGTCTTGTTCTGTTCCTGCATTAGCTTTTTACTGTGCAATTAACCAGTTGCGAAGCTTCATGGACACCTCTTCACAGGCAATTCAAAGACAAGAATGCAATATTTATGTCACTACTGGAACCAAGGAATAGCAACAAAACCAAAGTATGTTTGAAATTTAAAAAAGGAAAAACACAACCCATTCGATTTATCCCTCTAGAATGGCTGCTCTGCGACACAGACAGCAAGTACTGTGGGGAGGGTATTGTTAGAACCCTATGCTAACTCAGACTTTAGTCTGCAGACAAAAACATTTCAATGGTACCAGGTTGGCAAAGGCTGGGTTAATTAAATTTGCATTTGATGCAATTTTGTTCAGCAGTTACCTTCCTAACCATCTCCCCAAGCTGCCGGGGGGGGGGGGGGTAGCATCATGAATCGACATGTAGGATCGCAATGAGCACTCCTTCTTCAGCTGACTTGAACATCAACTAAAACTTTGGATGTGTCCCCTGCAATGAAATTCCGACCTTTCATGTTTCCCCACCACCACCATTTCAATGCAAAATCAACGGAACTTTCATTTAAAAGAAGAAGAACCCTCTGGAGCAGGTAAGGGAGACTTTTTTTGATTGATCTAGAAATTATCTGGTGGTATCTCAAAAGGGTTTTTACTGGAAGTTTCTTGCAGTTTCTGCTGATGGGCGACGGCAAGACTCTGAGAAGCCAATAAAGGTTCAGCTGAGGTGGAAAAGTATATGCCGAGCCATGCTGCACTAAAGCTGTGCTGAATTTCAACTCGCATCTCTCGCTTCAAGGATAATAACTGTGAACTCTGGGGCAACCTTTCCTTATAGAGAACTAATGAGTTTCTGTAGCTGCTCAGAGCATCCTGTACCTGCTTGCTGGACCCCGAATTAAATTATGCTGGAACGAAGGTAACTATCATTTCTCCTGCAGTCTTCCAGTCAGAGGAGTTAGATGCTATTTCTTAGGAAATTCGTGGGTTCCTCCTTTATCCGTTCAGGTAGTAATCCAGAGTGTACCAGATTCTCACCTTGCAGAGATGGAAAAAAGGAGTTGCAGTGGAGTCCTGAGAGTGTGAAAAGCCAGATACAAAGCAATTTTGACTTCAAAAGCCTGGACCCTTTCCCTCTTTCGTTACTAACAGTGGATTTCAATGGCAGAGGGTTTCTGCCATGCATGTCAAGCCCACACAACTTGTTACTCATCGAGCTAAATATAGGCCACCTCCCAGTGGCCTCCCAGGTCCTCAGTGGCTTTTTCTGTAGTCCTCACAAGGCAACAGATAAAGGAGATCAATCAGGTCCTGTACATTTAATTGATGGGTTTTATTTTAGGCATTTGCTCAACCAGAGGCTGGTTCACGACCAGCTTCAAAAACAAAACATCAACAACATGAAAACAAAAAGCAACACCGGCAGATTTAAAACAATTAAACTTCTTACTTAAAAATCCTGGGAGAATCCAAAGGCACCAAAAGGATAGAAAAACAGGGAGCCAAATGAGCCTCTCTGAGAGGGCATTTCCATAAAAAGGGAAGCAACATCAGAAAAAGGCATTTTCTCTGGTTGTTGCCCCATTTCTCCTCAGAAGGTGGAAAGACTCAGAGAAGAACCTCACTAGATGATCTCAGGACAGGTTTTATGTGAGAACCATCATTCTTTGAGTTCCAAGTCATCTACTTCTGGTGAACCAGAGCAGGCAAAGGTTTTTCAATCCCATTATTTCAATGGAGAGAATGAAGCATGTGCTTACCTTGGATTTTGAGGTGCTTTAACTCTGCAGAATCATGTGTGAAATTTCAAATTTTCAAAACTCAAATGCGGAAGCCCTGTCCTAGCATTTACTGTCTAGCAGCTGCCGCATCTGGAAAAACGTGTGCCATTCCATTCCTCATGAAATTTGTAACCTGAAAAGGAATCTGCAGCCTTCTCTTTTTTCCTATATTACTTCTTATTCAAATATGGATTTAAACTGAAGCCTTGACATTGCCCTTTTCTGTGCAGTCTGTATTAAGTACTTACGCTAATGAGGCACTGGAGTTAAACAAATGGCAAGGCAAGGATTGTGCTGTGAATATGAGAGAGGAAAGATGTTTTGAAGTTCATCCCCTGGCTGATGCCAAGTTACATTCTGGCATCAATGGAGGGAGCTACTGGACCTATTTCTGTTTGCTCCATGCAGGGCAGGGATGGCCAACGTGGTGTTCATGGGTACCAGTGTGACCACCAGGCACCCACAAAAGGTCTCAGTAAATATCTACTCAAAAAATCCACAATGCACAAGAGGCTGTTTGCTCTTTGTGCTGAAGGCAGCCATGGACCACTTAATTCCTTCGTTCGTCCCCCAGCCTTGCTCCTCTCCGTTTCCATCATGCAGCCAGTGGTGTACCAAGCCCAGACGGTACCCAGTGCAGCACCTGTGAGGCACCCCGTATAGACTGCGCATGTGCAGCATCCCACACGTGCACACTCCATACGGGGGTGCCGCACATGTGCAGTCCGTACGGGCTGCCACTCTCGTGTGGCGGCTGTACGGGCTGCTGCTCGCGTGCGGTGGTTGTATAGGCTGCCACGCAGGTGGCATCCCGTATGGATGGCGCACGAGAGTGGTAGCCCGTATGGACGCCACACCCTTGAAGCAAAGCGTGCCTCCCAAGCCAGCTGCCGCCGCACCAAGCTATGCTTTTTACCAGGCGGTGGGGCTTGGCTTGGCAGTTGCGGGGGGGCAAGCCGAGTGTCACCCCCCTCCAAGGTGGCACCCAGGGCGGACCTCCCCCAACGCACGCCCTTGCTACGCCCCTGCATGCAGCACACCTGGAGTCCCACTAACTTCGGCTGGCAAGGGAAGGGAAACTAGGTGCCAACTCCCTGGGGCTCTGGGTGCCCGAGCACTCACAAAATTCCACATGAAGGGGCCAAGCACCCACAAATTTCGGTGCCAGGACCATGAACGCTGCATGGCACCCACAGCTCCGGGCACCCACGGTCACGGGGCCAAGTCGGTACTCCTAGAAGGAGAGGTAAAAAGGGACTGGGAAAAGAATAAGCTTGAAAAAGCTTCAGGCAAATTGAGTCAACAGAGGCTCGGGGAGCAAGGTGCACTGGCAAAGTGTTGGAGGGCAAACCTGTGCATACCACACAGACTGACCCACACCCCCTAAACTAGCCTGTTGCTCTCAGGTTAGGTGCAAGGGAGGGTGTTGTTCCATCACCAGTATTGAAATAAGATCCAACAGCAAGTCCATTTGGTTTCTGGACGTGAGAAAAGGTGTGCTATCTTGTCCTTTGTCTCAAGCAGTATCCTGGCCTGGTCCAAGCAGCTGCCTCCTCTGCCTTTGCACTGGGATCATAAAAGGTGGGTCTCTTAATTACAACCCAGCCACAGTTTCACGCTATCTTAAAGGTACATGTCGGTAAGGGGCAATCTGCATCTTTTGCATAAATCCATAATGAAATAGAGCTTCCAGGTTGTCCTCCTGAGTGGGGTGGCTGCTCCTACAATAAAAGACGGGGCACACTGCCCTAAATTGAACTATGCAATATCACGGAGCGAAATGTGGAAAATCATGCAAGAGCATCTCAGTCAAGCAGCCTGGCACCTTCTCCTTACTCCCTCCAGATGTTTTGGAACTACAATCCCCATCATCCCTGACCACTGGTCCTGTTGGCTAGGGATGATGGGAGTTGTAGTCCCAAAACATCTGGAGGGCCGAGTTTGGGGATGCCTGCCTTACTGTGTCCTATAGATAAGAGCTGCTGCAGGGATGGTAGCTGACCTAGATGAAAGTGTACATATTTCCCTTCATTTGACTGGTCACTATGGGTGGATCTACACACAGGAGGGGGAACGCTATAAGTAAGTCATAAATTAGATTGTTGTAACAAAAGGGAGGGAAATAACCCTATGGAAAATTGTGTAGAAAAATTTTCTGCTCTCTGGCGCCATCTGGTGTTGCATGCTTATAATGCATTCAAATTGTCTTTTCTTTTCTAATGTAGCTGAGTCCTATAATAGCCCTGAGGAATTAAAAACACAGATGACTTTGCTGGGAGACATCTGTTCCGGTTACAGCAGAACAAAGACTGATAAATGTTATTTTCTTCCTTGTAACACTGGATCAAAATCAGATTTGCAGGTGACATTGTACATTTCCATAATGGATGCCTGTATATAAGGTAACATCAAATTAGACCCAGGAAGAGCAGGAAACAGAAATATTCTGCTGGAGTAATTCTCTCTCTCTCTCTCTCTCTCTCTCTCTCTCTCTCTCTCTCTCTCTCTCTCTGCTACTCTTTCTTTATATATAGTGTGTACAGTTGTTGCAATTCTAATCCTTGTGTGAAACAGATACCATCTATGACTCAAATGCTCTAATGAGTGACTCACTAGTACTGAGAATAGCTATCAAAGGGTCACTTTGGGGCTAGAAGGATCCTTTCAGGAAACAGATGGAACAGACATTTATAATCGGTTCCTGCCTTTCCCTGAAGATGGGTTCATCTGTTATGGCAAGATTAGTCTTTAAAATACTAGTTTCACATAAAAATGACTGTTGTGGCTTATAAAAGCACAATGTCTTAAAGGTGAGGAATACCACCATGTCTTTCTTCTTCTTCTTCTTTTTGGGGACAAAAATGATGCACTGATGCAAAGCAAGGCTTGAAGGTCCTACACATCCCAGAAGTTTTTGGGTTGATTATGGTTAGCATACAATTGTTTTTAACCATGTGGCAAGAGACACCTTGAATTGCATGGTTAGTCTTGCAGGGTGCTACGTAGGTGTTTCCTTTAATGAATCGGTATTGATCAACATACAGAAATACATCCTTCCATCACATCCACTGCAGGAAGGAAGGAAAGATGGATGGAGAACTATGAGAAGACAGGCCCATCAACAGCAGGCATATGCTGTATAGATTCTTATCTGCTACAACCTTCATTCGTCTTCACAGCCATTGTAACATACTGCTTGTTATCATCCGCCTGTTGTGCTGTTGAGGACTTCTTGGATCATTCTTTGTCTAGCTCCTCCCCTTTGACCTTACCGCCTTGGGTGACCCTGCTGGGAGTACGAGACTCCTGGCGGCTTTGCTCACAAGGGTCAGGGGAACGAATGTTCAAGCCCACTCACCACAACAAGGTGATGACCCAGCGAGTGAGGCCCAGCAAGGTGATGACAAGGTGATGACCCAGGGCTACAATTGGAGAACAGCCTTTACCAAAGGTGCCATGGACTTTGATAACACTCAAACTCAGGACAAAAGGGGAGAAATGTGCTAAGAGGAAGGCATGTTTGGCAAACCCTCACCATGATCAACTCCCGCCCGGAAACCTGTTTCCCCACTGTGAAAGGACGTGTGGATCCAGAATTGGCCTCCACAGTCGCTTACAGACTCACTGTTAAAATAAGGTTACCAGATTTTTTTTTTCAATGAATCTGGGGACACTTTTCAACTTCAATGGATTTTGTATTTGTAAATCCGGGGACTGTCCCCAGGATACGGGGACGTCTGGTAACCTTATGTTAAAACCGTGTTTATGGAAGACAATCTTACTTGGCTACGAGTGATCGCCAAAGAAGAAGAAAAGCTGTATAGCAGCCTTCATCAACCTGGTGCCCTCCAGATGTATTTGGACTACAACTCCTAACAGAGTTGGCTGGATCTGATGAGAGTTGTCATATGAAACATCTGGAGGGTACCAGATTGACAGAGGCTGCTGTAGGGTCTGAAGACAATAGTTGTGTCAGGGGGACTCCCTACAGGGACCCACCCCCAGTCATTCTGACCAGCACTTCGCCCAGTGATAGCGCCAGCAGCGGGTCAGGAGGAGGGAATTAGGAATGGAGCAGAGTGGAGAGGGGGCTAGGCACCAACCCAGCTGGCCAGAGGAGGAAGGACAGCGCAGTGAGGTGTCGGAGCCTCTGCAACACTCCAGCCCCTTCCGGCGCCCACACGCAGGGCTAGGGGGGGTGCTCTGGGGTGCCCATGCTTTTATGCTGGTCCAAGATGCGACGGAAGCCATTGCTGGGTTCTGAATCGGACTAGGCAGACATGTTTTCTGATATCTCTGCACTGTAAATAATATACACAATAAAGCTCTTAAAGACAGAGCGGACTGGGGCGTCTTTACTGAAGAGTAGCCGCAACAATCCCCTGACAAGTTGTATACATCCTTTTAAGAATTATACGGGCAGAAGTCCCAAAAAAAGATGATTAAATCGTTTGTGTATGTTACGACAGCAGTGAGGATTTTGAATGCTAAAAAAAGGAAGGGAGGAAGGGAGGAAGGAAGGAAGGAAGGAAGGAAGGAAGGAAGGAAGGAAGGAAGGAAGGAAGGAAGGAAGGAGAAATTCCCACAAAAGTAGAATGGATAAGTAAGGTGATGGACTATGCATACATGGAAAAGTTAACAGCTAATGTGAAAGAACCCAATGGTGACAGCTTTGTGGAATAATGGAAGTCTCGCTCTCGCTCTCACTCTCACTCTAGCTCTCTCTTTTTTTTTTACTATTTAAAGAAATCGGATAGTTTGATGAATTTGCGAGCAGGATTTGAAGTTTGAGCAACAGAAAGATTTAGGACTTGCTGTAATATTGTTGTGATATAAGATATAGAAGGAAGGGTGCGGCAAAAGAGGAGGAAACAAAATCACTATGGAAAACGGGATGGTCGACAAAACAAAAAACAAAAAATGTATTGGAGTATATGTGAAATTATTTCTCTTTTTGAAATTTAATTTTAAAATTATAAAAAGAAAAGAAAAAAGTTGTATGCTGCAGCCATCAAGGGTAAGGAATAGATGCTGATCAGTAATATTTGTCTTGTTCCACAAGCTGCACCATGAGGCAGTTTGCCTTCTGCCTCAATATGATATAGTATTCATGTTAGCAAGCCTGCCAAACTGTGCCAGGGAAATGCTTTGCTTTTCCTGAACTGGAATGCTGTGAACATTCTTTGCTGGCTCAGATTCATGTCCCCCTAACAAGCTTCCATCAGTGGCCCCAGATGATTCTTGCTGTGTGTGAAGCAATGTGACAGGTTTGTTTAATGTTGTATATGGTGAGCAGGAAAACATGGAGAAAGAATGAATGATGAATACCCACCTACTGATTTTGATCCTTCCCAGTTCTCTGCAGTGGCGACCAGGTGGAAATGTGGAAAGAAACCATTAACAAGTGCAGAACTAATGATCGCTAATTCTATAAGCTAAAATAAAGCATAAAACACCCCTGTGCAAACTCTTCCCTGTCTAATCCAAATACTTTGACTTCTTTGTAGTCACACTTCTCATTAAAATATTGTCAACAGTTCTTGGAAGGTAGCTATATGAAATGTCTCAGCTATCTGCTCATTTTCTTCATGCTAGATCAGAATTAACCCTTTTTTTCCCTTGTTATTTCATTAATAGGAACTTAAGTAAGGCTGAATGCTTACCCTGAAGCACGGAGGCAACCAGCTGGATAACTCAGTTCTGCAGTTCTGTTTTCCAACCTGGGGAGACAGATTTCTATGCAAAATGCAGCTGTCACTATGAATTCCAGTGGTTTCTGGAAGAGGGTCAATAATTTAATTTAGTGAATTCTGAGGTCAGGATTGGGGTGGAATCTACACACATATAAAAAAATGCTGTGAAAATACCTTTTAAAAAAGTTTTGAAAAATACATTGAATTTTGCATAGCTCACTGCCACCATCTAATGTCACATTTTATATTGCACTTTACAACACATTAAAAATGTTTTATTTGCAGCTATGTACCCTGTTTCCCCTATTTAAGACTTAGTCATAAAATAAGCCATAGCAGGCTTTTTTTTTTCAAGCATTCAAGGAATATAAGTCATACCCCGAAAATAAGACATAGTGATAGGTGCAGCAGCAATGCCGGCTCCTGCAATCCTTGTGACCATCCCTGTCAATCACAGCCTGTCAATCACAGCGACAATCAATTCTCCCTAAGATTAGTCTCACTATTTATAAGCTTTATTTTTTTTTTTTGCGTGTTTCTCTTCATATATGCTTTTTCTTTTCTTTTCTTTTCTTTTTTTGGTATGCATCTTTTTGTCCGAGAACTGCATCACAAACTGTGGAGAGGTGTGAATTTCAAGAGATGCCTGCATTGCAATTCGCGGATTAGTATGGGAAGCGGAAATTGGGCAGATTTGTCTGAATGCCTTCCTTCCACATCCCTAGCAGCTACTGATCTACTGTTACGGAGGGCAGACCCGGGCTGTACCTTCTCCAATTCGAGAAGCATCAGTGTCACGCAGTTTGTGAATAGTGCTAACGCAAAGTCGTTCATGCTAGGAGCTGATATGTGGCCCTAGAAAGAAGAACTCTTTTGCTGTGATTAAATTAATTCAGACAAATCGATTGCTTTGCCATTTAAAGACTGTGAGGCAAAGGATTGCTCTCTTTCGGAATTCATTCAGACTTTGTTTCTTTCTTTTTGTATTGACAGAAATTGATTTTGCCATTCTGCCTGGAGAGAGAGAGAGAGAGAGAGAGAGAGAGAGAGAGAGAGAGAGAGAGAGAGAGAGAGAGAGAGAGAGCACCTTCTAATGTGCAATGATACAGAATAATTTTTTCGCTCTCCTCCCTCAGAAGATTGAATTATTGATAGTGGGAGGAAAGGAAGGAGACAGAAATCATCGCCATCTCTGCAAGCAGTTGAGGACACATTCCAGAAAGAGGATTCCCAGTGGCGAGCCAGCAACCATCTGCAAGCAACATAGCATGAAACTTGAAACACTGACAAAGACGAGACAGGGATTTACAGGGAATGAGTCCGTAAAAGTCCAAAAGTTGGACACCGGGGAAATACTGTAACCTTGTAAGACTTTGGGATCTTGCAAGATGACCCCATGAACTGCCCTACTGGGAGACTGCATCTGGAAATGTAACTAGAGATGGCCTGCAGGGAGTGGACCTGTACCAAGTCTGTCACACCTGGATCCTCCATGCCTGTACTCTAGTTCCTGGTTCTTGCATTCCCGGCCACTTTTGTTGCATTCCCAGACCATAACGCTGCTGCTGGTGGTGGTGGTGGTGGTGGTTTGTCAGCCTGTGAGCCATGCCGTTCTTAATCCTTTGCTGCAAGCATTGGCGCTCCTTTTCCTTCATGTGATTTGCATTTGGTTGCTAGGCATGCAAATAGGTTTGACATGCATAGCGAGAGCTGCTGATGCCACAAATGTACAGATGGGCCCCTAAAGGAAGAGGGAAGGGATCATCTATCCCTATGCAGCCCCCCGAGGGAAGGGGCCTTTGTGGCAGGGGCGTAGCATAGGTTGCCGGCACCCAGGGTGGGGCAAGTGTTGGTGGACTGGGCAGCAGCAGTCCCTTCACCTGCCAGCGTCTAATCAAGGGAGCCTCTCCTTGAAAATCAGCCCCAACCTGGGAGCAGAGATAGGGCAGAGAAACGCAAAGCTAGGAGAGCCACTGTCACCTCGCCTTACTGTCCTTGCAGCAAGGTGCTTTGGGCAATGCACATGGCTTCAGCAGTGATTTCCTGCCTTCCTCTTTCTCCCTCCCTCCTTGGTGGACGATGGTAGTGGTGCCCTACTCCTCCTTGCCTCTCGGCCAGCCTGAGGCAAGGCACACAACCCTTCACTGGCCATGAGGAGAAGGAGGTGCCACGACCGCCCTAGCTCCAAAGACGCAGCCTTGCTTCTCCATAAATAAATTAATAATAATAATAATAATAATAATAATAATAATAATATATTATTTATACCCCGCCCATCTGACTGGGTTCCCCCAGCCACTCTGGGCGGCTTCCAACAAAACATTAAAATACAGAAATCCATCAAACATTAAAATCTTCCCCAAACAGGGCTGCCTTAAGATGCCTTCTAAAGGTCTGGTAACTGTTGTTCTCTTTGACCTCTGGTGGGAGGGTGTCCCACAGGGTGGGTGCCACTACCAAGAAGGCCCTCTGCCTGGTTCCCTGTAACTTGGCTTCTCGTAGCGAGGGAAGCAGCAGAAGGCCCTCGGCGCTCGACCTCAGTGTCCGGGTAGAACAATGGGGGTGGAGACGCTCCTTCAGGACCGAGGCCATTTAGGGCTTTAAAGGTCAGCACCAACACTTTGAATTGTGCTCGTAATGAGGGAGCCTGGTTGTGCCCCCTCAAAAATGTGCACGCAGGGCCACAGGCCTCCCCCCCCCCGGGGCCCTCCATGCTGCACCACTGCTTTGTGGCAAGGGATAGAAAAAGTCACATTCCCCACCCCTTCATCTTACCTCAGCTATTGACCTTCTGGCAGTAGCTTTCACAGGATTCTATCACAGAGGCGCCAGCTTCTTGAGATGATTGAGGGGGCCTGAAGTGCCGTCATGTGCATGACGTCGCCAGGAGCTGGGGGGGAGGAGCTAAAGTGCCTTGGCCCCCAGGAGCTAGCGCCTGCGATCCTGCAAGTTGCAGTCCCTGGATTCAGCAGGAACAGATGCTCCACAAGGGACTGTCAGAGACTCACGGGCCTGCCTAAGGTATGTTTTGGAGCCCTTGGAGAAAAGGAAAAGGCAGGAGGGGGCTTTTGGGAGCGGGGTTCAAGTGGAGCACCTGAAAAGCTTTGAGCCCTGTAGGGTGACTGCGAAGACAATCACCCACCACAAGGCACTGCCAAACAGGATCACTGGTGCCAAGGGAGCCCATGACACCACTGCCTCACTCACAACACTTACCAGAAAGGGTATCAGGTCCCAGACTCTTCTCTGTTGCTGTTCAGAAACGGCAGTCCATTCATGCATGGAGCATCAGCAAGCCACCTACTGCTTGAAACTGCCTCCCCCCAAAAAATCCGGGGGCTCATCCACCCTTCTGTTTGTCCTGTGATTTCTAGTCATGGGTCCAATATGTCCTTTTCTCCTCCTGCCACTTTCACGGGGGAAACCCGCTACTTAAAGCTGAAACAAAACAGACATCAAGCTGCAGAAAACCTGGTTGGCGTTTCTTCTGATTCAGCAGTAAACAGCAGGTTTTCCCGGAAGAAGGGGGGGGGTTAAGAACCTCTTGGACCTGTGTCTAGAAATCACAGGACAAACGGGGGTCTGAATAAGCCGCATCCCTGTAAATAAAATGGAAAGTTTATGGGAGGTAAAACAGAGGATAATGAGATGGCAAATGCTCATAGCTCAGTGGTACAGCATTAATCCCCAGCATCTCCAGGTAGGACTGTGAGAAACTTACCTGAAACCCCAGATAGATGCTGCCGGGCAATATAAACATTACTGAGCTTGATGGACCAATTGTCAGTAGAAGGCAGTTTCCTATCCGGGGACACCCCTTGAGCTGGCATAAAATATGTCTTGCTCCACATCATTTTAGGGCTGTTTTTCTTCCTCTCTATTTCTCCTGCAGCTCAGCCCTGGAAAACTCCCTCACCTCAATTGTTTCCAGAGCCTGGCTCCTTTTCCCTACCCTTGCAAGATTGTCCTTGGAGCTTCCTCGATAAAATATTGGTATTCTAAACGTTCTTAATTAATGTTTAGCTGCTAATTTAAAGCGCCTGGGGTGGATTTAGTCAAAATGAAAATCACGCTGGGCGTGAACACAACTCCTGGCTGTTAATGATTTGGGTGTTGAGTTGTGGGGCTGTGCTGGCAGATAGCTAATGCCACCTAGAGCTGGGGAAGCGGCCGGCCGGCTTCTGTTCATTGTGAACGCAGCCCCCACTGGGATCAATTTACTTCTTCATTCACACCGCACAAAAGAATGTGTCAATGGCTCTGGAGATGACGTCAGTGCAGTCAGCTGCAGAGAGCCGGCGAAGAGAGAGAGCCCTGCAAATGGATATAGCCACGGGCAGTGCGCTCGCCTCTCCAATTACAGAATTTTCATCCAAAATTACAGCCCCCTTTTATTAAGGAAATATTAATAAAGGGCTTAATGATTCTCCCACCCACCCACCCAGCCCGCATTATCTGCAATATACATGGGTAACCTTAATTTTAAGGATGCCTTTCTTGGTTGCTACAATGGGGTTATTATAAAAAAAATTTGAAAGTCCATGAGCTTTAATTGGTGCAATTAATCAATGAAGGCTGCAATTTTAATGCAAGTTCACTTACGTAAAGCTCCGTGGAAATCGGTGAGATGTACTTGCAGACAACAGGGGTAGGGTCAGGCTCCACAATTTTAATTGCAGATTAAAATGTGCCCAATGAATAATCAGTGGAACATGGAGTTCTGGAGGATGGATTCTCCAGCTTCTTTTTCTGTCTGGCTTTTCATTCCAAAGTTATCCCAAGCTAGCAGTTAGATTTGCTAACATTAAGGGCTACAGGAAATCCCAACAAGCGAGTTTTTATTTATCTATCTATTTATTTATTTATTTATTGCAACAACAACAAAATTTCAAAAATAATAAGTGACTAGGTACAAGTCTAGTTATATAGTACAATCTCCACCCAAATAGATTACAGTGATGCCTCGCAAGACAAATTTAATTCATTCCGCGAGTCAATTCGTTTTGCGAAAAAATCGTCTTGCGAATCGCGGTTTCCCATAGGAATGCATTGAAATTTCTTTCTTTTTTGCCCATAGGAAGTACATCAGTGATCTTCCATAATAGTGATGGCTCTTGAACGTTCTTTGAAAGCATTTTTGCTCTGTTGTATTACTTATTGACCGTAGGTATTTTTTTCACCAAAGCTTCAAGATGGCTTACAACTAAGCAATTGAAAACACAGAGGTAGATTACTATAGTATAAATACTATAAATTACTATAAATAGGATTGTTGTGTGTTCCCAAATTTGATTAAATAAATAATACATTAGAGATGATCATTTCTTCTACTTAGCTTTTGCTTCTTAGTGCATGCTTTATCTTAGTATCTTCTCTTTCTCAGGATTGACTTTTCACGCTAAATTTACAATGTCCTGCACTCATAACTTAATCAATTCACACATTAAATAAAAGCCAGAGAGTTAATTTAACATAACACGAATGGGTGAATTTTATTTTGTTCCCAACCAATGGCTACTGCAATCTAAGAATGAGTCCACAGCAGAGGAAACAGTAACCAGCGTTATAAAACAAAGACATATTTATAATACAATCACTACATAAAACAGTTTGAATGTCATTCCTTATGTTCCGGTTAGATTATTCAGGTGATGTGAGATCAAAAATTGCTGAACTGATTTCAGTCAACATTTTGAAATGAGCCAAACACAACGTCTTCATTTTTTTTTTTTACCTTAATGCATTCTAATAGTATTAAGAGAAACAAATGAAATTGTGTGAAATAAATAAGGCAAAAGGGGGCCAGTAAAAAAAGACTATTCCAGATGTACCCATAGGAACAAAGAAGCATTTGGAGGCTGATTGGAAATTAGATAGATAGATAGATAGATAGATAGATAGATAGATAGATAGATAGATAGATATGGTTGCCATATTTCAAAAAGTGAAAAATCTGGACACAAAAGTTGTTGAGCTAAGATCGATAATCCGACAGGATGGAGGCTCCGGGCGCCGCTCGGCATGGCGGAGGCGGGCGAGGGCGGTGAGCTGATGCGGGGAGGCACCGCGTCTGGCCTCCACCTCTTCCGTGGCACCCTCCAGAACTTGGCGCCGTGGTTCCCTGTGCCACTAAGACGACCCTGCCCCTGATCAAACTAGTCTTTCCTAGCCAGGTGTTTGTGAATCTGTACCTGTCTTTTTTTCCCCCACACAGGGCAAATTGCAGGTTTGTGATAGAGGCCTCAGCTGGAAAATTGTACGAAGGATTCACCCCTCTCCCCCCCCCCTCCAATACCTGACACTGATCTGATTTGAGAGTCCCCAGATACTTGACCCCTTAAAAATATACTGTGAGAGGTCTTGTTTACGAATGTTGTGGTCACTGGGGGTGGATGGATCATTCTGTTTCCAGTTCACGTCAGTTTTGCATGTCTTCATTCAAAAGTCTATGCCATCCTCTTTTCGCATTGAACTGCTCCTTTAATTCCCTTGAAAATGTGTGTCAACGTATGACATTTTCTAAATATCTTCTATCTCAGAAATGGAGGTAGAGGAGATGGCAAACGCTGCCCCTGTGGCACTGCCAAGGGAGACTTTTTCTACCTTGGCAGGGATAATAAAGCAAAAAACCTATTGGCAAATGATTATCACGGTTCTTTGTGTAATATTTGGCTGCCAGGCGCCATTACATAAAATATGTAAATGAGCATATGAAATATGCATTTTAATGTGCGTTTTTGTATGTGTGGGGCGTTGCTGTTTTTTAGTTGAGAACGGCATTGCAAAATTCAGATAAGTATGAAATCTGAAGGATTCCAATCTGCCCATGAGTCTAGAAGGTGAGGATAAGATCAGTTCATTTCAGAAATCACAAAGAACGAATCCCTCAAGTGTCCTTGCCTGAATATGTATACTTTCACCCAGTGCTGCAGTAGCGGCTGGCGTGGTAAGGGGGCAGTGCGTACCTGACCTCCCGACTGCTGCATCTCTGCTGCTTACCAGGAGAGAAAGGAGACAGTGGGGAGGTTGGTGTGGTGTGAACACACTGGTGAAGCCAACCCAGTGCTTCCTTTCTCCTCCTGCTCCTGGTAAGCTGCAGCAACTCAAGAGTCAGGAGGTCAAGTGAGTGCCACAGTGCCACCACACCATCTGCTCCTGCACTTCTGATATTTCAAAGTACCTGTCTTCACCACAAGGTTCAGCAAGACACTAAGTCATAGGCTGTGGAATCACTACCTAAGGAACCCAACTGGCTACCTGACTCTTAAGCCTGTCACTGGAGACCAGGGAGCCACTGAACCCAAGATTGGCAGATGTGGAATCCCTGGGTCAGATCCTGCAGAGAGCCAAAGTGGGGAACCGTGAGGGCTTCCTTCCTCTGGATCCAAGGGACCAAGTGCCTCCCAAACTACCTCACTGGTCCTACAGCAGATGAACCACACCAGGTCATGGAACACAGAAGAAATGCAGGCACACTGTAGTTCTAAAAAATGGATTGGGGCCTAGGACAAGTGGACAGAGACTCAGGAGGCCTTTAGCTTCCCTCAGAGAAAGTTGCTCAGCCTTGAGTCCACAAGGAGAGGGAATATCGAGGCTTTGGGGGAGCAATGTGTTTTTAAAGTGACAAATTGTAAACATGGTCAGTTGTGATGACTGATCTCCCAGGGTACTAGGGCCACTTTTGCCCTACACAAAGGATGACGTGTGTGTGTGTGTGTGTGTGTGTGTGTGTGTGTGTGTGTGTGTGTGTGATGAGGATACATAATAATGGAAAGCATGAAGGATGGCATCCGACCCAAACATCTAATCCTTTTTTATCAGACAAATGTTCCTGCATGTGAGAAATTTCCTCTTTTAGATCTATCAGCCCCTCAGGCAATGTTTAAACCATTCTTTTAAAGAGAGTGATCCTTCCAAGTCTTACTAGCAGTTCATTTGATTTTAATAGCACCTGAACTTTGCCTCTGAGAATCCCATAACAGCTGCTGCTGTCCAACTGCTTCCTCCATGTCCAATCCTCTTAAAGCTCTCTGTGGACGCATGTGCTTGCTCCCTCTGATGCCGCGCAAAGCCTCAGGAAGAATTCGGCTAGCTGGTCTGATTATTTTTAAAGGCAGAACTATAATTTCAGCTCCGCCAGCTCCGTTGTTTTGGAAACACTGGCCGTTCAGCAAGCCAAGAGAAAGTTTGCGCAGAGAGGCCTCGAATGGAATCTCATTTGTTCCAGTGTAATTCAAAATTGGACAGACATCACTGCATGCGATGATAACCCAGGAAGAAATGCCCATGTTTACGAATTGCTATGAACATCTAGGGTGTCCTTTTCTTGTGAAAGGGAAATGAACTAGAACTTCCATTATGGAGCAGTTTTTCAGTTCAATATAGTAAAAACTAGTATATGTAACGGATCACCAAGCTTTTGGGGGCCAGTGGCTGCCTGCTTGTGCAGTAGGGGGGAAAGTTTAGAATGAACCCTGGTTTTATTGAGGGTGCTGAAAATTCACAGATGGGTGGAGATTTGGGAGCTCCCTCATGGAACAGCAGTTCCCAAGCTTGCCTGAGGAGAAGGAATGAAGATGAAGTAAGTATAAGTCTGTAGAGTTGATAAGCTGAAAAGTCTTTTTTTTTTCAAATTTACCTCAGCCACAAAATTGCAGTACAGCCTCAGGCGAGCACTGTTCTGGGTCCCGAGACAATATGAGTATATAATAAGAGCGCTAGTTTGGCCTCTGGGGTTGTGACTTGCAAGACAATGATATGTCACACGAACTCCTAAAAGGTGCTACATGCTGACACACCACAACCCTGTGCATGTTTACTACGAAGTAAGGCCCATTTTGTTCAGTAGGGTTGACTCCCAAGTAAATGTGCAACCTTATTACTTATTACTTGAGATACTTGCTTATCCCTTCTACACCAAGTAGATTGCTGTGGTCTGCAGGAGAAAGGCTCCTACAGAGCC
This sequence comes from Zootoca vivipara, assembly GCF_965207765.1. NCBI lineage: Eukaryota > Metazoa > Chordata > Lepidosauria > Squamata > Lacertidae > Zootoca > Zootoca vivipara. Next base: position 27,824,094 of record NC_142586.1, on the reverse strand, counting down.
AGTGTGGTGTAGTGGTTAAGAGCGGTAGACTCGTAATCTGGGAAACCGGGTTCGTGTCTCCGCTCCTCCACATGCAGCTGCTGGGTGACCTTGGGCTAGTCACACTTCTTTGAAGTCTCTCAGCCCCACTCACCTCACAGGGTGTTTGTTGTGGGGGAGGAGGGGAAAGGAGATTGTTAGCCGCTTTGAGACTCCTTCGGGTAGTGATAAAGCGGGATATCAAATCCAAACTCTTCTTCTTCTACAAGTTCCAAGGATCTCCACAGTAACTCAGAGCAGTGCTTATAGTGTGGTTGCCCCTGTTTTGTGCAATAGCACTGCTGCCAAGATGTGACAGGCATCCACTTTCTGCACTTCCTGGAAACCGTGGAAGACATTTTTGTTCCAACAGTTTTTCCCAAATGGGTAACATGGGTGTCCACTTGTTGGCATTTTAGTCGTGTTTCAAATATATTAGTTTTTATCCCGTGTTTTTGAACTGTTTTTAATTATTTTATGTGTAAATAGCCTTAAGATGCTGGTTTAGAATGCAATCATCATCATCATCATCAACAACAACAACAACAATTACTAGAGAGTTAATTCTGATGGAGAAGAAAGACAGAGCTGTCCCCAAACCCCCTGATGATTACTCCCAGCAAGTTCATATAGACATCAGACAGTATGGGGGGGACCACGTTTCTGACTACTGATCGACAGGGGATGGTGACTGATGGCATGAAAAGCTGCTGAAAGATCAAGGAGAATTAATAGGGTGGCAGTCCCCACCTGCCACCCGTCCTTCCTGAAATACAGGTCATCAATCAATCAAGGTGATCCACAGCGTTCCAGTGGCGAAACCAGGTCTGAAGGCAGACTGAAATGGGTCTCGGTGATTGGCTTCCTCCAAGCTGATGTTTGGAGCTGAGCAGCAGCCACCACCCTCTCAAGCACCTTGCCCAAAGAGGGAATATGTCACATACTTCCAGGGAGGGCTTCTTAAGGAGATGGTACCTCTTTCATGGCCAGAGACACCATCCTTCTCTCAATGGCACACTCACCTCTCCCTGGACACGGCCAATCATTCCCTCCAGCTATCATGGTGTGGGGAAGGTTGTTGTTTGTTTTTCTGTTTTGGCAGATTTCTCTTGATTCTCAGTGTTGCTAGGCTAGTCAAAAATGGAGAGATGCCAATCTAATTGCAGGTTAAACAAGCTACTCCCCTATTCCCCGCCGACCTCACAGCACACATTTCAAAGAGAAAACCCAAAGAGTGTTCTCCTACGGCTGGCTAACCCAGGGCTTTCTCAAACAAAGGCATGACCTGCATCAATCAACAAGAGCGAAGTATGTGAGCACAACCTCGCTGTGTCATTTGACAGCTTAATATTGCAAGCAAACAAGCAGGTGCCTGTCTTTTACACACCATTTACTGGCTTGCAGACAAGCCACATTTTATTTCCCTTGACATTGTTTATGGGGAGAGGGAGTATCCCTGCAGCCTTCAGAATGCAGATGCCGGCCTGCGTTTCTAAGCTCCCTAATTTCTGCCTTAGATTTCGTTGGTGGCAGATCAGTGTAGGACAGAGATTTAATTCATTCAAGGTTTATTCATGCCAGGGCTAAGGGAAGCTATGGTGCTGTTGGACTCCCAACTCTCAACAGCTCCTCAGCCAGCATGGCCAATGGTCAGGGATGATAGGGGGTGTAGTCCAATAGTCTCCCCATCACTAATATAGTATGTTTCCAGTCCAGATGTCCACAAGGAAGCACATCTGTTCATTTCTTTCCACCCTTGTACTTCAAGCAAGGAGCAAGCAAGAGAGGTAGAAGCAGGAAGAATCCTTATAAACTGGATTGGTGTAGTGGTTAGAGTGTCAAACTAGAACCTGGGAGACCGGGGTTCAAATCTCTACTCAGCCATGAAGGTCACCGGGTGATCTTCTTTAAGTATTAGAAATACTTCATACTTCCTGTAGAATACATATTGGTGCTGCATATATATTTGCCAGGATAATATATATAGATCGATGTTTGATAGTATTCAGTCCCAACTGAAGCCAACTCTTTTAAATAAATACTCTTGGAGTGTACCTATTACTAAACCTTTACAGTACCTCTTTTTTATTGAACCCAGCCATTTCGGTCCTCTGAAAGAAACAGATGTACTATTTACATTATTCAGTTTCACTTTGGGTGGTTGAATGGCTTGTTTATACAGCTTGGGTCCAAGATCAACTGAGAACGACGAGAAATGTCTAATCTAAAACATGAATCAGGAGTAGGAAAGGGGTTTTTTAATTAAAAAAAACTTTCAGTATTCATGGGAAAACAAAATTCTAGCACTTGAGAGAACAAATATGAAATGGCTTAGCTGTCCATTACGGGTTTTCTCCCACTGAGCTATGATCCTTTCCTTCCCGCATAAGACGAGGCACCTCAGAATAAGGGTGTGGCAGGGATTTGAAGCAGGGGTGCCTACAAAGTCTGGTGCCTTTACTTAAATTCTTGCAAACAGAATCACCTTCGCAGCAAATGTGTCTGCTGGTGCTGCTTGGGATCCTGAGGCTTGCAGTCAAGTCCCAGTCATCCTTGTGAAACAAGAGTGTTCCGCAGGCATCATTATGAGCTCTTTGACAATTGGCATATGTGCACCTCTCTCCCATTAGTTGACAGAATTACTTCTCTTCACATGCATTGTTGTGCATTAGCATTTCATGCTGCCTTTTGTTGTTCATATACTGTGTGTGTGTGTGTGTGTGTGAATTAATTTTATTGGTTTTACAAAACAAATCACATAATTAACCCCCCCCCTTAACATCTTAAAATAAAACAAGATTCCTCCGAATCCTGAGACTTCCCTCCGTGGGTCCTTTATACATCTTAATCCACTGCATATTATAGTTCCTCTGTGTTACGGTCCTCCAAAATATCCAAAGTCTTTGTAACATTGCAAGAGTTATTTAAAGCCTGCCGATGGGTTCAAGTGTTTACAGTGTTCTTTTAAATATTATCTATATTTGTCCCAGGGACCCAGGTGGTGCTGTGGGCTAAACCACTGAGCCTAGGGCTTGCTGATCAGAAGGTCGGCGGTTCGAATCCCTGTGACGGGGTGAGCTCCCGTTGCTTGGTCCCAGCTCCTGCCAACCTAGCAGTTCGAAAGCACATCAAAATGCAAGTAGATAAATAGGAACTGCTATAGCGGGAAGGTAAACGGCGTTTCCATGTGCTGCTCTGGTTTGCCAGAAGCGGCTTTGCCATGCTGGCCACATGACCTGGAAGCTATACACCGGCTCCCTCGGCCAATAATGCGAGATGAGCGCGCAACCCCAGAGTCGGTCACGACTGGACCTAATGGTCAGGGGTCCCTTTACCTTTACCTTTATATTTGTCCCATTCTCTATTGAAGTTTTGATCCCCCTGATTTCTGATTTTCACAGTCAGTCTATCCATCTCTGCATATTCCAATAATTTCATCTGCCAGTCTGCTTTTGTCGGCATTTTATCCTCTTTCCATCACTGGGCAAGCAGCATCATTGCAGCTGTGTTGTTGTTGTTGTTGCTCTTGTTATATTGGCCACATCCACACCATGCAGTCATGGCTTTCTCCCAAAGAATCCTGGGAACTGTAGTTTTTTTAAAAAAGATTGCTGAGAGTTGTTAGGGGAACCCTCACAGAGCTATAATTATCCAGCACCCTTAACAAACCATAGTTTGTTGTGCCATCCTCTCAGTCTCACTTAAACCCTCTTCTCTTTATACCCAGGGAGCAGACCCAAGTGGAGCCTGCTGCTCAGTTGGGTCCACTCCCCGCATGAGAGCCCGTCCATTGGCAAATTTGGAGGCAGGCTCCGTTTGGTTCCCCACCTGCTGGGAATCCTCTACCACATCCAGACAGCATCGGATCAGCCCCGGGGAAGGAGGCAGCCAGGCCCCAAAATCCACCACACCTATTATGTGGCAGGTCAGGCATCCCCAAGCATCCAGATGTTTTGGCCTACAACTCCCATGATTCCTAGCTAACAGGACCAGTGGTCGGGGAAGATGGGAATTGTAGTCCAAAAGATCTGGAGGGCCGAAGTTTGGGGGTGCCTGTGGTAGGTGGACTAGTCAAACAAAAAAAAAGATGTAAGGATCCCCATATTTTAAAAGCTAACTCTAAAGGGAACCATCAAGGGAGGGACAGAGAACAGGTGTTCTCCTTTGGCGTTAATGTGTTGTGAAGGGAGGGGTTGCTGGGACGTGCATTCTAGATGCACCCTGCCCCTGGGACACCAGCAAACAAGAGGCTCTCCACTTCAGAAGTTCACCCCCAACTTATAGAGGACAGCAGGAATAGCAATGGGGACTTGCAGCCCCCTTTTACAGTACTGAAGAGCATCCGAAGAGGGCTCTTATTTTGGACTACGTGTAATTATACCTCAGCAGCATCTTTATTTCTGGTTGTTATGGAATAGGCACTGCAAATGCTCTAAAATGTGCTGCTTTTCTACAGCTTGAAGTGACATATATATCCAAGAGCAGATCTTTAATGCATGTTGTCATTTTTGCCCTATCCTACCAAAACACTTTGCCCCTCTGCACCAGAATGGAAGACCCTCCCTCTTTATTGATGGTTCCCGCCTCTTCCCCTCGTCTTTCAGCGACAATGAATGCCGTACAAACTGAGCAGAATATCAATAAATGTTTCATCGACCTGAAGCTGAAACACATCCAACGAAATGTTATTTTTAGCTTGTGTGGCGTGCTGGGCTGGAACAATGCAGGCATGGATGAAAAGAGATGGGAACTATTCAGAAGAGAAAATGGGAAACGGTTATTTCTTTTGATTATCTTTCAGGGGGGAAAACAGAATGAAGGATATGCAGTCTTTGGGATATTGGCATGGCCAGGGATCCAAATTTGCCTTCATGTAGGGATGAGGCATGTGAAATTGCAAAATATCTACGTATCACAATATTTCAAATTGCTGATATAATTGTTTTTAAATGGTGGAGCATTATCTCTGTTTAGCTATACAAACCAGAACCAAAACAAAGACATTACTGGATAAAAATACACTTCAGTATAGTTACTTCAGTATCACTTTGTTACTTCAGTATAGTCCACTTCAGATAGCTGTAAATGAAACTCTCTTAATCCCTGCTCCTCAGTAAGCATTCTGCAGATGGCATCAGGACAACCAACTCCTAAGCAACAGTACTATCTATTTTCCACCACTTTTTCCACCCCATAGCTATTCCTGGTGGGTAGCAAGTACATAAATGACTGGCATTGAGAGAAGGATAGACCTGTCAATTCTAGAACAATATTTTCAGGCCCCCTTCTCTAGACCGTTTTGGAAGTTTTGCTCATGCATTGCAATGATGAGAAGTGAGCTTCACCCTGGTGGATAGCTCTGACTCCAAAACTGCATGCCTCCCTTTATCCAATATTCACATACCAAACATAGAAGACTGAAGCCTACATGCGTAGTGAGATCTGCAGAGATTCCAAGAGTGCTGCACACCAAAGTGAATTCACTTCCTTGCACATTGTTCACACATCAAGCATGGAACACTTGCAGAGAGATTTCCAGGGGTCCTAAGACTGCTGCCCACCTACATGAATTCACTTCATTACTCATTTAGGAAGACATCCTTGCCTAATTCATGGAAATAAAAAAAGTGATCACAGCAACGCATATGATACTGCAGCAAGGACTACCATCTTTTCCAACTGGCATAGATTGTGAAGTCACTGAGCAGGAACCATATAATGGCTACATTGTACAACACTGAGTATCCCATTAGTACAGGGCAAACATTTCACAGGAATGATGGTAACATAAAAACTTCACCTGTGGGAGCCTTTGTCTATAAGCAATAAAGTTTGTATCTAGCAATACTTAGCATTTATCTGCATGCTTGATTGATTGTTTACAAGATTTGCTCACCAACTTATCAACAACAAGGTCTCAGGCTGGTTTACAAAGTATTTTGGAAATGAAAACATCAACTCTAGTCAGCCAGCATGATCAATGGTCAGGGATTATGGGAGTTGTAGTCCAGCAACATTTGAAGAGCACTATGTCACTAGCAGCTGGTGTGGAGTGGCAGCACTGTGGAGCTATCCTCATGACACCAACTTCACTCCAGGACACCTGGGACAAAGCAGCAGTGAGGTAGGGGCCCTACAGACACAGTGGGGGAGCCATTCCTGCACTCCCACTCGCAAGTACACTGTTACAGGAGTGTCCTACACACAAGGAGGACCCTGGCAAAGACACATTCCCGACTGGCATGTGTCGTTTGGGAGATTCGAAAGCTTTCTTCTGCCCGAACATCTCTCTCTCTCTAGCATCAGACAGCAAAAGGAGAAAGGACAAAGGACAATAGTCCCACTTCACGGAACACAGTAACACAAACATCCTGTCTCCGTCACTTCCCACTCTGTGGAATGAAAACATACACCGTCATGTGATAGACAACAATCCCATGACTGCAGACACGGGGAATGAATCTCCAACATACACAACTGCAACCTCACCTGCCCTGCCCCACCAAGTGCCTTTCAGGTAAGCCACAGGAATGCCCGTGTTGGGAGGGGCAGTTTCACGATGCTCACGTTTTAGTGGATAACGATGTTGTAATGGCTAATTACTTAATCATCAATATAGCTCATCTGAAGCCAGTAATGAAAACCAAAATAGTACCCTAACTGTGAATAAGGAAATGGCTTCTCTGGCGACTAAAATTGCCAAAACTTCTCGTGACCCATTTATCTCCATTCATAATCCAATTCAGAAACAAGCCGGAGAGTATTATGGCTTTTGCTATGAATGAAGGCAAATGTTCCTGGAACCCACACATTTCCGAATACACTGTATTTTAAGCAGCAAGGCAAGCAAAGAGGTTAAAGGAGATAATGGATGGGCCACAATGAAAGCCATGATCAAGCTCGATGGTTTTCATCTGGAACCCATTGATCTCAGGAAGCATTAGAGGTCTCCAAGTCCATTTTCATCCCTCTGAGTCATCCTCATTAAATTCAAAGGAGCCCAGAACATCTGTGGAACTGTAAATTGAATTTTAACACTCAAATGAACAGCGACCAAATGCAGTCGCCTGTGCCTGATGTAAAGCCATGGGGGGAAGGGGCGGATGGGAAAGAGTTTGCGGCCTGAAGGAGGGAATTGCCTGAATCAGAAACAGAAATCTGAATTCAGTTAGAAGCGGCAGGCATGAGAGCCACCAGGTCTGAAATTTAATTTCCAACACCTGACTTGACATGTGGACCTACATTTCAAATCTCATATCCCCACTGCAGTAATAATTACATTGGTGCTAAGCAGTGCTGCTTTTCTAGAAAAAGAGGTGCCTGAACTCACCATGAACGCCTCCCTTGTTCTCTTATTATGGCAATGGTGCCCACCTGAGAGGAGGCAAATTCCATCTGGGGGTAAAAAAGCCCTGGTGCTAAGGCTATAATTCTAAAGGCACTCACCTGGGAATAAGTGCCACCAAACTAAATTGTGCTTGCTTATGTGAAGAGACACCAGAGAGTTCCAACAGAAAGGGAAACTGGAGCAGAAGTGGCCAGCGCTCACTTTTTTTGTCCCATGTCTGCAGCAGAAATCAACCCAGCGAATCCTATTCACTGTTGCTGTTGCTTTCAGTCCACAAAGGATCTGTAAGCTTCACCCATTCTCACTGTGCTTCCTTTGCACTTCTTAGCAACTTCCTACCAACTGGTATTCAGAGGCACATCACTTCCGGTACTGGAAGTAATACCTTCCAATCTGCATCCATCACATGCGGCACTGCTTCCTATTCCACTGAAGTTCATCTTCTGCCCAAAATGACATTCAACGTCTCGCTGTCCACAATGCGTAAATTACATAAATGCCATTAGGTTGCACCACCCTGTTCATTTTGGTGCAAAGGAAATGCAGGGTGGGGTGTAATCAATTGCTCGTCATTTGCAGACTGAAAGCAACAGCAGCACTAAATGCTGTAAATCAGGAATCCCCAAACTGCGGCCCTCCAGATGTTTTGGCCTACAACTCCCATGATCCCTAGCTAACAGGAACAGTGGTCGGGGAAGATGGGGATTGTAGTCCAAAACATCTGGAGGGCCGAAGTTTGGGGGTGCCTGCTGTAAATCGTTCTCGCTGGGTTAGTTTCCATTCCAGACATGGGACGAATAAGTGGACGGCAGCAATTTCCACTCCCCATTTCTGTTTTTGTCAGAATTCTCCAACATCCGTAACAGCAGACAGTCATCATGACAAGTAGCCATTTATTTATTTATTGCTAATCATACATGGGTTTCTCCGATCCCCTTTGAAAGCCATCTACATGGGCAGCTATTTCTACATCTTGAGTCATTTGAATGAGTTTAAGCAATAATGCTTCTGTCTCCTCTAGAAAGAAATACAGAAGTTGAAGAAGCAGTAAGGAGAAGTCTGTTGGAAGGAGAAAGTGGAAACCTCTCAGAAGGAACGGCATGGCCTAGCTGGGGAATGTACAGAAGGCAAATACAGGAAAGAGAGAAAGACACACTTTGCTTTAATGTTTAAGGAAGAAGCTGTAATCTTCAACTAAGTAAAAGCTAAGCCCATGCTTGGATAACCATGTGAATGTAAATACTTTGCATATATTCTTCTTTAGCTATATGTTCAGCTTATGAAAATTTTAACCAGTGGTTTGGACATGGTTTTAATTTCAAGGAAAGTCAGTATTGCACATGATTTGGCTTCCTAGCTGCAATTTAGCTACTCTGCCAACACACCTTTTATAGAAAATACAAAGGCAAAGAATATGTCTTTAAGCTGAAAAGGTGGTGTGCTTCTTGAAGGGTAAAGAGCAAGCATGCTTTCGGCTCAGCATAGGTCAAGACATGCACTATAAATGTCCTTATTTTGTTTTGTTCCTTCTAGAAAAGGAAACTGGGTTTGGGGATTTTATTATTTTACATTTTTTGGATGCATCGCAGGAGATGTTTGCTTAAGGATTATGTCAAAATCAACCTAATTTTCCGTTCCCCTCTCCTGCGTCAATGAATAACAGTTTTCCAAATTAGTGTTTGCTTTGTTTCCTCAGTGAACGATGAAAGTCAAGTAACCCTGAATTTATCAATTTCATCTTGTGGGTTTGCTGCAGACGATTAGCTAGTCTGCTGGTGTTTTCAGAGTAGGCATTCATATATAATCTTAATATTTATGAAATAATGGCTAGGTATAGTTAAATGCATTAATAAGTTATCTGGGAACATTTTTACAAAATACATTAGGAATAAATTGCTAACAAACAGAACTGTAGCATCCAGCTATATTGTATATAGGAGCCTTTAAAAGAAAGCAGTAGTTAGATTAAAATGGGGGAGCTCACTAACTCAGTGGCACAATGAACCCTGGGTGCCTCCAGTTAAAATGATTATTCACAGTGCTAAGGAACAGTCCTGTCCAAGAATCTCAAGAGCTGCTCCTCAAGTCACACAGGGTTCTACATCAAGGGGAGTGGTCTACATACATAGAGCAGGTTTTCCTCTGCAGACAATCTCCCAAACATATGGGCAGTACATGGAAGAGCCAATGGGGATGTGATGACAGTGAAGGCAAGCTTAGCCCTACTCTCTCACTCACAGAATTGTTGACTGTGTCAGGGGAATGTCCAGATGGGCCTTATGTCAATCTGTCTCCCTCGGAAGGTTGTGGACTCTCCTTCCTTGGAGGTTTTCAAGCAGAGGTTGGATGGCCATCTGTCATGAATGCTTTAGCTGAGATCCCTGCATTGCAGGGGGTGGACTTGATGACCCTTGGGATCCCTTCCAGCTCCACAGTTCTACGATTCTATGTTTCGTTGTGCTGTTAACATGCATCCCAACAGTACCGGCTTCATTGCGTTACTCCAAATATATACATTTGGAGGGGTTAGTCCCTTGCAGCAAAAACAACAACAAAATTATTGTAGCACCTCAAAGACCAATGCATATATTTTATTAGATGCGCACAGCTAAACTAATTCCTCCAGTCTTTCAGCTGCAGTGAAGTGGGGATTAATGGTGCTGAAAAACACAAATACACACAGGTGAAAGAATTTCGTTTTTGGTCTTCCGCACATGCTGCGTGATCTGCCAAACAAAAGGTGAAGTTGAAGAAACGGCAAGGATGGTTTCTTCCCTCTTTTTTCAGTCTGAGGTCATGTGTAGTGATGAGGAAAGTGGGAAATATATATGGGCTAACACATCCCCTTAGCCATTATCCCTGAAACCCTTCTCTTCTAATCCTCAGGATCTTCTAAACCACCAGGCCAGATGGTGCAGTGATTTTGTCGAGTGCTCCAATATCCACTACTAGGGCTTATCACCGAGCAGGTTTCTTTTCATTGATGTCGGATATTTGCCACATACTGGCAGAATCCACTGCTTGTAAACATTTAACTCCACTTGTGGCACTGAGAACAAACCTTCATTCATGCCATACAGAGCTTGCTGATCCTGTGGGCTGAAAAGTTCCCGTGTGTCGTGAAAGCAACAGTCCCTGTGGTGCTGCCCCGGCAGGCTTGCTTTAATTCCTTTCAGAAATGGCACTTAACACTGGCTGCATTCAGAAGTGGGACTTACTGCTAACTAATTGTTAGTTTTTTCTGGTTATAATGCTAACGCTTGTGTCCTGATTGCTAATATTCCTGTTGCTCTATGGAGGGGCGGCTTTTCCATCGATACACTGCCATGTCATGCTAAATTTCATTCCTACCAGTGGCCATGGTGTTGTCAGTTTGCATATCTTAGTACAGAATATTGATCTAATGTGTAGAGATCTTTCCTGTTCTGATTAATTCAAGAGTGTTCTATGTGAAAGAAACAGGCAGAAGGTTCTTGTTTGGCTTATTCCTTCTGAGAAGCTGAGTACAGCTGGCTTAAACTGGTTCTGTTATCTTTCTGTCAAGGTCATGCTGACTATAATAGTAAGGCCAGAAGGAGCCTGGGTCTCACACGCTTTCTCTTTCTGTCTCTTTGTTCTAGTGTGGTGTTCTGTATGCTATAGTGTTGAGGTTTAGTCTTATTATAAGTATTGTAAGTTTTATTGTAAGTGCTGCAACTGGATTTCTTATGGACAGTGCCGATCCTGAATGTATTGGATTTGTGACCATTGTACTCATTTGCCTTCAGTAGCAGTAAAGCTCTGCTGAATGAAGTACAATTGCCTCTGGTCTATTTTTTAGGAACTCTGCATTGTGTTGAAGTTTTTCCTCCTGCAGCGCGACAGGTGTAACACAACAATGAATATCATTCGGCATATTGTTGCTCCCATACTCCTTCCACTCATGTGCAGTTCTGTACTGTCTGAAACTTATTTATGCAAGCAGTGGGTAGGTGACCCGTGAAAACACATGGGAAACTTGCAATGCAAAACTCCCGTGTTATTCCAGGTCCCCAGGGTTGCAAATGGATTTTGTCTGGAAACAATCAGAACAGAAACGAGTGCTAAACTTCTGCTAGGTTTCCAGAAGTGGCTTTTGCATTGTGTGAAAGATCACACAAAACATGAAAATCAACAGATATGGAAACATTAGGAAGACAGGACAGAGTGTTGTCTGAATGCAGTTTTTGTCTCTTGGTTCATGGGTCCTAGCAGCAACTGATATGGAAAAGCTTGAGGATGCTACTTTTGCTCATCTCCGATTCACCTGAGCATGACCAGCATGAGACTGATCTCTTCCAGAAACTGTAGGCCTGGCAAGTGTCACATCTCATCTAGCATACGCCTGCATATTTCCTGCTGCTGCCGTCCCATTTCTGCATGAGAGTATTGTGCCACTTGCATCTACAGCCGAGGGAAAGGTACCATAAGTTCTCTGCTGAGAACTGTTAGTTTCAAATGGCTCTATTCTTATTCTCCAAGCCCTCTTAGCTAAGAGTGAGGGCAGTGATCAATATCATCCTTACCAGTCCCACTTTACGTCTGATAGGCTAAATGAGGTCGTGCCAATCCAAGAATGTAAGAATCCTAAGAGAAGAAGGAATTTTGCTCGCCAATGAACGGTTTCAGAAGCTGCAGAAATACAGAAAACTATAGGAAGGTAAAACAAAGGAGATTGATTTGGACTGATAAAGAAACGTGTGACATGTTAAAGCATTTAGGATCCACCATGGGGTGGTGGGAAGTCATTATAGAAATTATGTATAAGGAGAAAACTAAGAATATGGGAATATGTATTTTTCTTCTTCTGAATGTACGCTTTCTTTGTGAATTTAATAAAGGAAGAAAGAAGAAGAAGAAGAAGAAGAAGAAGAAGAAGAAGAAGAAGAAGAAGAAGAAGAAGAAGAAGAAGAAGAAGAAGAAGAATGGTTTCAGAAACATCAACACAGCAGGCTCTAACATAACAGAACACAAAACCTTTCTGCTTTGCAGGATAACCAACACAGAATGATCCCATTCATTAATTCTCCTTATCTGCAGGAGAATGCGGCAAAGAAGACCCAACCATGGGTGGGAGGACAAATGGCAGAGAGACTTTCTCCCTGTCTTCTCCCTACTTGTGCCTCAGCCAAGAGAAGAAAGCCTGCAGTTTTGAAGTGTATTTGATGATACTGAGAACACTGCAGGAAAAGATGCCTGCTCCTCAAAATCTTTTATCTGCACCGTTTCAAAAGCAGAATTTCCATTTCCGAATGCAAACCACCAAAACCAGTAGCCACAAATATGAGCCTGCACCATTGCTTCCACCTCTTGCCTCGGCTTCCCAATTCTAACTTGAGGTGTGGATTTAGATGGAGCTGTATCTTTTTCGTAAAATGTAGGAAGTGTGTGCACCGTGGACTATAATTACAGAAGTGGAAGAAGAGGAACTACTTATTTTTGTGGGTTTCTTTATATCGAACTGCTTTTCCCACATCCTCTGCTGTGCAGTGACTATGCCAGCACATATTTTTTTCATGTGCGGCAAGAAGCTGAAAGTTTCCTGAGGTGCATTGCTTCCTCTAAGCCTTTTGCTTCCATGGAATGAGAAGTGAAAAGAGATTTCTTCTTCATCAATGGAAGCTGCTCAGGGTGCTACTTAGAAATGAGGAAGAGAGAGAGGAAAGAGAGAGAGAGAAAGAGAGAGGTAAAAGTGGACCGAGCTGAGCAAAGTCTGTGCAGAAGGAGAGCCATTAACAAACAACAAGAGGACTAGGCCAGTGGACTAAGAGGTTCACTAAATACCTTTTTTAAAAATCAGCTCCCCTCCCCCCAACTTTGAGCTAAGTGTCCAGAACTTAGATGAAAAATAGATGAACTTTTTGAGGGGAAGTTAAAAACTTACTTTAAAAACTAGCCTTATTTTATATAAACACGCACACATGCACAAACACGTGAGCATAAAACTTAAAGGTCTGTGCCAACATTGCCAATCAGGAGAGAACTCTCAGATAAAGCTTTTCAATTAAAGTTCCCCATAAATAACAATTCCAAATCAAACGGAGAGAGCTCAGTCATCACTAATATTCAGTGGACCAGAACTCTTTTGCTACATTTTATAAACAGACAACATTCATTCAACAGGGAAAAGTAAAGAGACTTTTCTCCTCCACTCACCAATTTAAAGCTGGATTTCTCTGCTGTGTACTGAATCTGCAGTATGACCAGCTACCCAAAGGCAGCTTGTGCTCTCTCTGTAGCCCCCTCCCTGTTTCGAGACCCAAATTCCACAGGCAAATAAAGGAAAGAGAAATCTACAGAATTTAGGAAAACACTGGGGGGATGGAGTGTTTCTCCAATGGTTGTGATCCAAAATGTTCCTTCCAACAGCACAGAGATCCAACTCTAGCTGTACAGTAGGTTAGGATGGAGAATTTGTGGCCCTCCATATGTTGTGGGACAGCAACTCCCTTCATCCATGACCATTGGCCTTGCTGGCTGGGCTGGCTGGGTGTTGTAGTTCACCCTTGGGGTCCCTTCCAACTCTGCAATTCTACAATTCTATTTTTCTAACCACCCAGTATCTTGCAACGTAAGCTTTAGTTACCAACGTACAAAAGACAGCAAGAGATCAGGGCCCACCTCATGTATTTACAAGAAGGAAGGAGGGAGGGAGCCAAGCCTTCTATGTGCCCTCTTCATTAAATGTGATAGGCACATTGTTGATGAGTTATATAAAAAGTTGCTATGGCACAAACCATTCCGAGGCTTACAAAAGAGTACTTTTGTAACTACAGGAAAGGAGTGGAAACTTCCTTGCACTTATCCAACAAATATGTGCATTTTTAGACATAACTGGAACCAGGTACAAATTGGAGAGCATCATGTGTGCATGTTCGCCTGGAGAAACAGCCCATGAATCACACAGTCTTACATAAATATTGTCCTTGCAATGCTACCAGTATTGGTCTAGTCTCATGTTTCCAACTATGCGAGTGCTTGCTGCGAAAGCAGGCCCGCGCACAGGCTAATCCCTCCAGCCAACTTTCCAAGAGAGCTGTGTGTTTGCAGACTGACACAACTCAGAAAGGCTGCAGTAATTATTTGCCATATTCTCTTTCTTTGCCCTGGGTCAGTCTGAGTATTTATCGCCACTGCCTCAGCTGTTTTTCACTTATGGTCTCTGAAACACGCTGTGGGAAGGACTCATCATACCTCTGTGATAAGACAATCCTGCTTTCCATGCTCACAAGCTCCGGGGTCCAATCCCTGGCATCTCCAGGTACAAGGATCTCAAGAAGAAAGACCATCACCTTGGAAAACCACTGCCACTCTGAGAAGACAACAGGCTTAGCAGGTTAGATGGGTGGACTTATAAGCTCCTGAGGCTGTTACTCTATCAGGCCCAGTCAGCATGGCCAATGGCCTGGAATGTAGAGCACCTGCAATCTTTGGGACCACAGGTTTACCACCCCTGACCTACAAAACCTTCTTAGCTTTAAAACACTAATGGAGAAAACAAGGTGAATCTTCTAATGTGGAAAGGAGATTGTCTGCTGTGTTTCAAAACAGCACAATTAGCAGGTGGTCCTTTGCCCAATTCCACCAATGCCACAGTCTTGCTTTAAGCTAAGAGCCATTTGAGCTTGGCTGGGTTTAGTTCCAAATAAATCTGTTTAGAATTAAGTGAAAAGAAATATGCCTATGACCTGTGCTTCTGTTTATCCCCAACATAGCTGCCAAGTTATCCCTTTTTTAAAGGGATTTCCCCTTATGCTGAATAGGCTTCCTCGCGAGAAAAGGGAAAACTTGGCAGCTATGATCCCCAATAAATATGTGAGGCTGAATTTTTCATTTTTCTACTCTGGGAATGTGTTATGCTGCAGCAAGCAATGAGCAGAGCCATGAAATAAACCATCTTTGATCTCAAATGCCTCAGGGTTTCTTGGGTGCCTTCAACCATCTTTGATCCCCCATTGCCTCCTGCAATGGCCACCAGAAGCTATGAGATGCAGCAGCCTAGTATAGCCTAGATGCTGACTGCTTTGGTTGCCAATTCCATACTAGGAGATATGGCCCTTAGTGGCACTTAAGAGTCATAGAATCATAGAATTGTGGAGTTGGAAGGGACCACCATGGTCATCTGATCTAACCCTTTGCAAGGCAGGAATCTTTTGCCCAACGTGGGGCTCAAACCCACAACCATGAAATTAAGAGTCTCGTGCTCTACTGACTGAGCTATCCAGCATCTGGTTGTTAGATCATGGGAGAATGTGAGGGCATGTGGACTTATATACAGTATGTTCACCCCCACTTAAGGAGCTATTGTACGATTGTCTATGTTAAAGGTAAAGGGACCCCTGACCATTAGGTCCAATTGCGGACGACTCTGGGGTTGAGGGTCTCATCTCACTTTATTGGCCAAGGGAGCTGGCGCACAGCTTCTGGTTCATGTGGCCAGCATGACTAAGCCGCTTCTGGCAAACCAGAGCAGTGCACGGAAACGCCATTTACCTTCCCGCCGGAGCAGTACCTATTTATCTAGTACTTGCACTTTGGCAGGAGCAGGGACCGAGCAACGGGAGCTCACTTCGTCGTGGGGATTCGAACCACCGACCTTCTGATCGGTAAGCCCTAGGCTCTGTGGTTTAACCCACAGCACCACCCTATTGTCTATGTTAGTGTGTGTTAAATGTATTACGGTATAAACCTCCTTGAGAAAATTTGATGTAGGAGATGGGGTATATATATTGCAAAACTCAAAACCCCAAATCTGCTGAGGTACAGAACATAGTTCCTAAGACTGTCATGTCCTATTTCTCAAGTATGGCATCCAAATCACAGCCCCCGTTTGAAAATATAAACTATTGCATTTGGCACAAGCGAAACTTTGGAATGCAAGTCATTTTTTGCCTCATATTTTGTCTGCCAAGTCAGCCCATACCTTTTATTTTGGTCTCATACAATTTAGGCTTATATGAGGGTCTGGTTTCAGTTAAGGCTAAATAGATGGCATTGGACAAAAGGCTCAGAGAGGTCTATGAATAATACTGGAATCTGCATCCACTTCCCAATGCCGCAAGCATGTTTAAATACCCAAGCCAAAGTTAATCTTTTGAGTTCCAGGAGATAGGGAAAAGTGGTTATTTTAAACACAAAGGTCTTACATATAAATACATGTGGTATCATTCCCAAAACATTGAGGCAAAGAAAATCATATATGTTTCAACCTACCCTTGTGTCTGCATGCATTAACTGTCTCTGAAGACCTTGGTAATTTAAAAGGCAGCTCGGAAAATAAGGGGAAATAAAAATAAATTAATCACTTACTGATGCCTAACTTGGTGGTATTTGGGGAAATGCAAGGGCAAAATTGGATTCCAAAAGGACTTGAAATGTTCCCTGAGGTGCTTCTACTTTTTTGTGTGTTTATCTTTGGACCTTATTAGAAGTCACTCAGAAATGAAAGATTGCATCCTCAGTTCAAAAAAGAAAGGCCCAGGGTTCAGAATTCAAGGTTATGTGGAAGACAGGTTTTGCTGTGCTTACAACTCCAGTTTACTGGTTAGTATGGCTGAAGGAAATGATAAAAGGCAGGTATGGGGGAACCATGCAGCTCCAGGCAGCATGGCTAATGGTCAGAGATGGTGGCAGTTATAGTCCAACAATGTTGAGAGGGACAAAGGTTCCCTTGATAAAGGATTTAGCACTGGAAAGGAAAACGCAAGTGCAAGGGACATGGGGATCCAATCGTCCTGTAAGAA
This sequence comes from Zootoca vivipara, assembly GCF_965207765.1. Lineage (NCBI taxonomy): Eukaryota > Metazoa > Chordata > Lepidosauria > Squamata > Lacertidae > Zootoca > Zootoca vivipara. The sequence continues at coordinate 27,806,967 of NC_142586.1, read as the reverse complement.
GTCTCTTTAGCATTTGGCAGAATTGCTTCATGCTTAAGGTCTCCATGCTTGTATTCCTTCCTCCCAGGATTGCCTAGATGCAACTGTGCAAATAAATTAACAAAAACAAGCCCTCTTGAAAAGTCACACTCCTTCTTCCAAACTCTCCTATTCACACCATGCATTTAATGCACTACGATGCCATGGCTTCCCCCAAATAATTATGGGAGCTGAGAATTGTTCAGCAGCTCCTATTCCCTTCCCTGAGTGGTTAAACAGTCTATGTCTCTTCCCTGGGAACTCTAGGAATTTTAGCTCTGTGGGGGAAATAGGAGTCTCCTAACAACTGCCAACACCCCTACAGTTCCCAGAATTCCTAGAGGGAAGCCATGACTGCTTAAGTGGAACTGTCTGGTATAAATATGCCCTTGGTGCGTCATTTAAAAAAACAGATTCAGTCCATAGCATGTGTATGAGAGAGACAGAGTTTTAACTTTTACTTTTCCCTTCAGGTGCAAAATGTTCCAGACCATCTCCGATTCTAGTTTTAAATCCCCTGTCATATTATGGATCTACTATAATTCTATGTACCACAGTGATTTTTGCCAATCTAGTGCCCCCCTCAGATGTCTTGGACTGCATTTCCCATCAGCCCCAGCCAGCACAGCAATTCTAACTCAGTGGGACTGATGGGACTTGTAGTCCAAAATCTCCAGAGAGCACCAGGTTGATGAAGGCCTGTACCACAGTATGTTTGTGTGTGTTTAGCTGACTCATCTCTCTCTCTCCATGCTTGCATGAGCGGGAAGCCAGTTTTAAATCAATCACATATGGGTGAGCAACATTGCTCTTTCTCATTTACCTCCTGTATAAATAGACATTCTTATATAACATGTTCTCAAGGAGCAGCTGAAATACAGATTATTTTTTTAAAAAAAACTTTTATTTTACTTTCCTTCACTAAATGGTAGTAAGAAAACAAAACCTAGTTTTCCAGATCGCACTTGAAAAATATTGCATCCGATTTTCTACCCACTCAGAAGTAAATATATTAAACTAGCCCCTGCTCTCTCTCCACTTGCCAGTCCTGCCCACCCCTTTGCCAACTGTCCTTCCCACACACCTGATCAATTCACTCCCCCTCACACCTCATTCCAACTCACTTTTAAAGGAGAGGAGAGATGCTTCACAGACTGCCTTGCTTAACTGCTGAGTGAAGCATCTCCCTGGCCTGTTAAACCTCTCTGCAGCTGCATTTCATTTCACTGTTGTTCCTTGTGCTGAAGGTGGCACGGCTCAAAACTGCAGCGTGACGGCGTCCTTACATTTTTATGTCTATAGGAAGATACAACCTACATGTTCAAAAAAGGGGGTGCTGGCTAGAAATTAGGCCCTAAACAAAACACAGGGCTGCTAGACTGTCAGGTCTTTTGTTCCAGAAATACTGTATTTTAAAGGTGTATTTTTAATCTGTAGCCCTGTTTGTATGTAACGCTAAGCTAATCCATGGCCTAGCAAGAATGAGTTAGCATGCAGGTACTCAATGGGAAATATTGTAGCTACTATGCTCCTCCACAGTCCTGTGGCTGCCATTCTGCCCAGAGCTAAGCCATGGTTTGGCTTAGGCCACATTGTTGTTGTTTAGTCGTTTAGTCGTGTCCGACTCTTCGTGACCCCATGGACCATAGCACGCCAGGCACTCCTGTCTTGCACTGCCTCCCGCAGTTTGGTCAAACTCATGTTCGTAGCTTCGAGAACACTATCCAACCATCTCGTCCTCTGCCGTCCCCTTCTCCTAGTGCCCTCAATCTTTCCCAACATCAGGGTCTTTTCCAGGGAGTCTTCTCTTCTCATGAGGTGACCAAAGTATTGGAGCCTCAGCTTCAGGATCTGTCCTTCCAGTGAGCACTCGGGGCTGATTTCCTTCAGAATGGGTAGGTTTGATCTTCTAGCAGTCCATGGGACTCTCAAGAGTCTCCTCCAGCACCATAATTCAAAAGCATCAATTGGAGATATGAAATATTGGAGATATGAAATTTTGGAGATATGAAAGGAACATTTCGTACAAAGATTACCATAATAAAGGACAAAAGTGGTAAGGACCTTAGGTCACATAGACACCATATTTTTTAAACACATGACTCCTCCCCTCGTGAATCCTGGGAACTGTTATTCATTAAAGGGGTTGGGAATTGTAGCTCTGTGGGGGTAAACTACAGTTCCCAGTATTCTTTGGGGAAACTCATGTGCTTAAAATTGAATTTTTTTTAAAAAAAGAACCAGTGAAATTTCCACCGCAAAAAGGAATGTGATTCACATTAATCTCACATGGAAATTATAGGAACTACTTTCAGGTATGATTCCGAGATTTTGGAAGTAATTCAGTCAATTAGGTAAAGGTAAAGGGACCCCTGACCATTAGGTCCAGTTGTGACCGACTCTTGGGTTGCGCGCTCATCTCGCATTATTGGCCGAGGGAGCCAGCGTATAGC